>NC_042616.1:768432954-768773004 GCF_901001135.1 Rhinatrema bivittatum
TGGGACATTTCTGTGTGACTGCCTATACCCACTGCCTGGAGACACTGGGGACAGAAGACAGCTTTTCCCCATTCCCTACACTCCAAACTCCTGTGGAGATATGAGAGACTGGATTTCTCTCTCTTTCTGTCTCTCTATCTCTCTCTCTCTCAGCTCCAAACTCTCTGACTGGAATATTCATGGGCTTCCTTGATCAAACAACAGGAAAAAAGGAACTCATGGGGGAGATTTAAACAAAAAATTACTCAAGCAGAACAGAAATGGATACACCACTTAGACACAATACATCCGAATGGTTTAAATTCAGATCTCAAATTGAATGTTTTTCTGTGAATTGAGATATTCAACGTAAGGTGACACATTGATAGGAAATGATGTCATCAAGTTCTTTGTATTCCCTGATTGGACACTTCTTTCTTTTTAAACCGACAGCTGACATTTTGATGGTCTCTGTTCCTTTGCTCAGAAGGTTGTTAAAAACAAGGATTGTCCGTATGCCAACACAAGATAAGTAACCTTGACATGTAAAGATGACATATTGCGATTAAAATTATCTGTTTAAATATAGGAATATGAATAGAAAAACAAGCGGTGATACAGTCATTTTGAAAAGCAACTAATCAATGACAGCTCCTGATGAAGCTTTTCAACTGCGAAACACCAGCTGATGTCAAGCTAGAGCGAAAGCAGAGAGCTCAAGTGTTCTTGAGCCTACATACAAAAACAGAGTTTTGAATTGAATTTGATCACCAGCTTTCTATATTTATTCATCTTTTAGACCGCAAATGATTAAAAGTCCGGACGGCCTCATTTTTGAAAACCCTTGAGGTACGTTGTCAGGCTTGCTGATGCGGCAAAAGAAAAATTAAATAATTAAAAATTAAAAAGTTGATAAATTTTTAAAAAGTCAAACTATCTGTGAATGGCTATATGTTGAAAAATTTGCCGTGACCTGGCTATCTTATCCCTGATGAGGTGCCTACAGTCCTGCTATTGGCATTCATAAGCTGCTGACTTCTGCCACCAGCATTATCTTGATTCCTTGCAACCAAGGACTTTGCCAATTAGATAGTTACCAGGGAAAATAGAGGCAAGAAGGAGGTGTAAATGCTGGAGAAGGGGAAAAGAGAAGGGAGGTAGAGGCTGAGGCAGAGGGAAGAGGCAGGAGACACACATGCTAGAGAAGAGGAAAGGCAGAGGAAGATCCTGAGAAGGGAGAGAAGAGGTAGGAAGCAGAGGCTAAGGAACAAGTGGGGAAATAAACAGGGGTATAAGCAGGGGAAAAGGAAAAAGGCAAGGGATAAATGAAATAAAGAGGAAGAAAAAATGGAAGGCTGGTGGAAGAAAGGGATAAGCAATAAAGAAGAATGGGAAAGGAGGCATAGGGAGGATGAGTAATGTAAAGATGGAGGAATAGTAGAAGGAGGAGGAGATGGGAGGGAAAAGGAATGGCAGTATAGGAGAGAGGAAAATGAAGTGGAGGGTAGGCAGGAGAGATGAAAGATATATGAAAAGCTAAGGAGGCTAAGGAGAAGTGAGAAGAGAAGAGATATTAGTGAAGGAACGTGATAAAAGCTGAGAAGAGAAAGATGGAGGGAACAAGGGAGAAAGAATGAGAAAGATGGACTTTGGGTCTGACCATTGTAGCAGAAAGGACACATGGTGGAGAGAGGGTAGGAAGAGCACACAATGCCCCCTCCTCCCCCTCCCACATTTGCAAAGTTATGTGTGCAACAATAGTGAAAACACACACACACCCCTCACCCTCCCCCGCTGTAAAAGATTAGAGGGAACATTTGAGAGGGAGGCACAATGGGGAAGATTCTTCTCCCTCCTCCATTCACAGCCAAAATTATCTGCCCAACAGTGGTTCAAACCCAAGGACACCACTAAACATTTGAGGGAACATTGCTGCCCATGTATAATTGCCAAAATTGAACTGTCCTTTGATACTCTACTGTGCAAACTAATGCTAGGAACACAAGAAAGGCTCATAGGGATGTGCAGAAGGAAAAATTTTGTTTTGATTCGGTTTTCGTTTCACTGGGACCCAAATTCATTGCATTCATTTCAAAGGGGGGAAAACCAATTTGTTGATTAGTTTTATTCAATTCCCGATTTCCCATTAAAGTCAATCGGGGAAGTATTTGCAGCCTATTTGTGGCTGCAGAATTGGAGTTTTCTTAACAATTCTGATGAAACTTCTGGGGAGCAATCATCAGAACGAGAAAAGAGCTCCAAGGTACTTAGACTGTGGCAAAGTGGCACCAAAGTGGCACCAAAGAGGCATGAATAGCCTAAGGCAAGAGTGCATTAACAGAGGTGCAAAGCAGCAGCGAGAGTGTCAAAAACACACCACAGCTTCAAAAGAGAGCACCAATAACAGATGCATGAACCCTCGAAGGCAGCACGACAGGCAAAGCGGCAAGACAAGTGGCATCAACATCCTACAGCACAATGAAGGGGGAACATAGCAAGCAGAAAGACTAGCACCAACACACTGAGGAACCATGATAGTGGTAAGAGCACCATAAGGAGTTGAGTGAGTCATCTGGTATATGTCAGCAAGGCAAAGTGGCAGAAAGCTGATAGGGGCAAGACAGGCTGGCAGAGCGGAGGTAGTCTGCTCCTTGTGGTTTTGATAAGGGCAAGACAGACTGGCCCTGGGGAGAGTTCCTTTTCCTTTGCGCAGGAAAGGGCTCCCTAGAATGGGTTTGTCCCTAGAGTAGTGTGTTTCCATTGGCGTCTAGTGAGCTCTCGCTGGTCTTTTAAAATCTGATGGAGTCAGCAGATATACAAACGAGAATTTTCAAGGCCAAGGTGGAGGAGGGTGCCATGTCAACAGCGGTTCAACATGGGTCAACAGGTACTAATAGATAGGCTGGCTGGCTACCCCGGGGAGAGTTCCCTTTCCTTTGAGCAGGAAAGGGTTCCCTGGAATGGGTTGGCCTCTAGAGTGGAGGACGAGCCTTCACAGCATGGCAATGTAGAGCAGGGTGCCATGTGAACAGCGGTTCAACATGGGTCAACAAGTACTAAGAGATAGGCCAGCTACCCCGGGGAGAGTTCCCTTTTCTTTGAGCAGTAAAGGGCTCCCTGGAATGGGTTGGCCCCTAGAGTGGAGCACGAGCCTTCAAAGTGTGGCGATGTGGAGCAGGGTGCCATGTGAACAGCAGTTCAACTTGGGTCAACAAGTACTAAAAGATAGGCCGGCTACACCCGGGGAGAGTTCCCTTTCCTTTGAGCAGGAAAAGGCTCCTGGACAGACAGGCACAGCATTAGAGGTCAAGCCCTTTTAGGGACCTTAGGCCTGGACGGACAGGCAGGCACAGCATTCAAGGATAGAGGTCAAGCCCTCATAGGGACGTAAAGCCTTGACGGACAGGTAGGCACAACATTCGAGGTCAAACCCTTGTAGAGACGTAAAGCCTGGTCGGACAGGCACAGTGTTAGAGGTTAAGCCCTTGTAGGGACAAGGTCTGGATGGACAGGCACAGCATTAGAGGTCAAGCCTTTTAGGGACATAAGGCCTGGATGTACAGGCACAGCATTCGAGGTCAAACCCTTGTAGAGAAGTAAAGCCTGGATGGACAGGCACAGCATTCGAGGTCAAGCCCTTTTAGGGACATAAGGCCTGGGCAGACAGGCACAGCTTTCGAGGTCAAACCCTTGTAGAGACGTAAAGCCTAGACAGACAGGCACAGCATTAGAGGTCAAGCCCTTGTAGAGACGTAAAGCCTGGATGGACAGCACAGCATTCAAGGTCAAACCCTTGTAGAGATGTAAATCCTGAACAGACAGGCACAGCATTTGAGCTCAAGCCCTTTTAGGGACATAAGGCCTGGACGGACAGGCACAGCATTAGAGGTCAAGCTCTTTTAGGGATGTAAGGCCTGGATGGATAACCACAGCATTCAAGGATAGAGGTCAAGCCCTCAGGGACACCAGTTTTCTATAGTACTGGAAACATTACTGTTGGCACCTAAGAAAGATTTCGGGAACATGGCCCATATTATGAAGGTCATGAAAACTATTGAGCATATGAAATATGCAAGCTCTAAACATCTTAAGTCAGCTTTTTATGTTCTTACATTCCAAATGTGGATGGGCAGGCACAGCATTAGAGGATAGAGGTCAAGCCCTTTTAGGGACATAGGGCCTGGATGGACAGGCAGGGACAGCATTAGAGGATAGAGGTCAAGCCCTTTTAGGGACATAAGGCCTGGATGGACAGGCAGGCACAGCATTTGAGGATAGAGGTCAAGCCCTTGTAGGGACTTAAGGCCTTAACCATGTTTGCACCATTGTCTGTGACAAAGAACCCTGCCTGAGGATTCCTGTCTTGCTGGTATAGCTGCCAGCCCGCCAGCATCTGTCTGATGCATGCTAGAATATTGGCTGAGGTATGGGCCTCATCCATCAGGTGGGTGTGCAGTAAAGCCCACCTCCACCCTGATACTTGTTCACTAATAGTGCTGCTGCCTGACCCTGTCTCAGCCAGGTCCCACCAGTGTGCTGTCAGGGAGAGTGCAGCATTTATGGTGGTCCAGATATTGCAGGTGAAATGCACACTCCCCTTTGCCTTAGCTAGCAGCACTTGGATGTGACCGTGACACTGGTTGTACAGGCTGGGGCTGACCTTTCTGCTAAATGTGGTTCTGGAGGGGACTTTGTAATTGGGAACTAAGACCTTCAGCAAATGCTTGAAACCCACATTCTCCACTACTGCAAGGACTGGTCATCAAGGGCAATCATTTCCCCAATGCTCTTGATTACAACTTTTGAGGCTGCTGCCTCCTACCCCGGGATAGCGTTAATGCACACCACCCCATTTCCTCCATGGTGGGTTGTTGCTTCTGCCACATGGCAGGGGGCTGCTGGCCTGCCACCTGACTTCTAGAAGGGGCTGAGGGTGTGGGGTGACTCTGCTCCTTTTCAACCACTTTATGCTGCCTGGAAAAAGGGGTCCCCTGACTGGTACTGCCACCATCCCCAGATAGCAGTACTGTTGTTGGGTGTTGCCTCTTCATATGATGTGTCATGCCAAAATTAGATAGATGTCCCATTTGCTTGCCTCTGCTAATAGCCCTGGCACAGTAATTACACTGAGCAAAACGTGGGTCCTCCATCACTTTAAAGTGGCTCCAGATCGCAGATTTATTTTGTGATCCCTTCTCTATAGCCTTCGGGGTGGATGCTGGCACTGGAGCTGAGGTAGTGGGTGCACCCTGAGAAGCAATGCCAGGGGCATCAGTCACACTCTGTGCCTGTGCTGACTGCTCTTCCTCCTCCTCATCATCATCAGTTTCATCTCTTCCCTGCTGCACTGAAGTGGAGGCTAAGACAGGACTAACTAATCCTCCTAAACCTTCTTCAGCTATTACTTCTTCCATTTCTGATGATGAGAATCCCACACAAGATGATTCTTCATCGGAATCAGAAGCAAAGAGTGCCTGCATTACATTGTCAATGCTAAGTCGAGTCTACTGTACCACTGCTGCTTTTGGTGTCGCCATTTTCTCTGGCATGACTCAGCCTCCCCTTTTCACACCTCCAAAACTACAGGGTCAGAAACAGGTGGTGGCAATGCATCATCTTTAAATTTCATTTTTTTCCGGATGGAACTGCCTGCCCCTCCAAAGATTTTAGATTGGAAAAGGTCCCTTTTTAACTTTAATTGTGACTGGCACTGCCTTTTGAAGTGCCTCCTCTGCCACTCTCAGTTACTTGACCACGTCTAGCTTTCCCTGACATTATGTATTTAAAGTCACTGCCTACTAGGGATTTCAGTTAAAAGAATTATTTCCAAAAGAGGCTCACTGAGGATTTGGTTTCAGAGAGCACTGCTGTCACAATATACGTGAGTCTGCAAGAGTGCCCACTGGCCCACGAGGCTGTGTCTGGATGTACACTAAAACTGAGACCACTGTATATGTGCATACACCATGCTTGTAACTACAAAAGAGGCCCACTGGGGATTTGGCTTCAGAGATCAACACTGTCCCAATATACGTGAGTCTACAAAAGTGCCCACTGGCCCACGAGGCTGTGCCTGGATGTACACTAAAACTGGGACCGCTGTATGCACACACCAAGCTTGTAACTGCAAAAGAGGCCACTGGGGATTTGGCTTCAGACAGCACCCCTGTCCCAATATACGTGAGTCTGCAAAAGTGCCCACTGGCCCACGAGGCTGTGTCTGGATGTACACTAAAACTGAGACCACTGTATATGTGCATACACCAAGCTTGTAACTACAAAAGAGGCCCACTGGGGATTTGGCTTCAGAGATCAACACTGTCCCAATATACGTGAGTCTGCAAGAGTGCCCACTGGCCCACGAGGCTGTGTCTGGATGTACACTAAAACTGAGACCACTGTATGTGTGCACACACCAAGCTTGTAACTACAAAAGAGGTCCACTGGGGATTTGGCTTCAGAGAGCACCCCTGTCCCAATATATGTGAGTCTGCAAAAGTGCCCCAGGCCCACGAGGCTGTGCCTGGATGTACGCTAAAACTGGGACCGCTGTATGCACACACAAAGCTTGTAACTACAAAAAAGGCCCACTGGCCTTTGGCTTCAGAGAGTACCCCTGTTCCAATATACGTGAGTCTGCAAAAGTGCCCCCAGGCCCATGAGGCTGTGCCTGGATGTACACTAAAACTGGGGCCGCTGTATGTGTGCACACACAATGCTTGTAACTACAAAAGAGGCCCACTGGGGATTTGGCTTCAGAGAGCACCCCTGTTCCAATATATGTGAGTCTGCAAAAGTGCCCCCAGGCCCATGAGGCTGTGCCTGGATGTACGCTAAAACTGGGACCGCTGTATGTGTGCACACACCACGCTTGTAACTACAAAAGAGGCCCACTGGGGATTTGGCTTCAGAGAGCACCCCTGTCCTAATATACATGAGTCTGCAAAAGTGCCCACTGTCCCGCGAGGCTGTTCCTGGATGTACACTAAAACTGGGACCACTGTATGCACACACAAAGCTTGTAACTACAAAAAAGGCCCACTCGGGATTTGGCTTCAGAAAGCACCCCTGTTGCAATATACGTGAGTCTGCAAAAGTACCCCCAGGCCCATGAGGCTGTGCCTGGATGTACACTAAAACTGGGACCGCTGTATGTGTGCACACACCAAGCTTGTAACTACAAAAGAGGCCCACTGGGGATTTGGCTTCAGAGACCACCCCTGTCCTAATATACATGAGTCTGCAAAAGTGCCCACTGTCCCGCGAGGCTGTGCCTGGATGTACACTAAAACTGGGATCGCTGTATGCACACACCAAGCTTGTAACTACAAACTAGGGATTTGGCTTCAGAGAGCACTGCTGTCCCAATAATATATATGTGAGTGTGCAAAACTGCCCAGTGAGTGCACTGTCTTCTTTGCTTAAAAGAGCACAAAGAGACAGCCTGAGTTCAATTAAAAAAAAAAAAAAGAACTGCAGTTAAATAAAAAGGATGGCTTACTTGGCACAGCAGCAAAAATGAAGAAATATCTTTTTCAATGGAAAATTCTATCAAAGAAGCTAGCAATTTAATATATCTCCCACCCACAACACCCAAAACCTTCTTGCAACCTACCCCAAGGGTTAAAATAAGCAGAAAAATACCACTGCTAGCAGCTTTTTTCAGTGGCACAGACAGAGAGACCATCTCAGATCAATAAAAAAAAGTGCGGTTAAAAAAAGCATGGCTAGCTGGCGACGGCACTGCAGCCAAATCAAACAAATATCTTTTTGAATGGAAAATTCTATCAAAGTAGCTAGCAATTGAATACAGATTTGAGAGACTAGCTCTGAGTATGACCATCTCCCCAGACCATCCCCGCCAGGAAAGTGCATGGCACGCCACGTGTTAACGTATAAATAGTGCTGCGACATCAGGAATAGTGTTACAGAGTACTGAGTGAGAGCGGAGATTGGCTACATTACAAAAAATGCTTAGCTCTGATAGGTTGCATTCTGGTCTCCTTGCCAACCTGTCTGACCCACTCTATGACAGGGCTATGAGGTCACTTATGACTCACAGGAAAGGGATGGTTTTTGCTATCTCCTATTTCAAACGGCCGCTAAGAAATCACTGCGAGCCAAAAGAATGAAACTAACATGATATGTTGTATTCGTGGGGGATTGCGATGCATTTCGCGAACCCACGAATACAGCGAATAGGGACTTATGCGTTGCGGATTGCCAATGCTTTGAAAACGAATGCACATCCCTAAAGGCTCATCCAGTCCATTTTCTTTTCTGCAGGCCAAGGTGTTCACTATGAGGGTGCCGGTGGTGATGATATAAGCCCTAATTTTAGACTTGCCTTGCTGTGTGCGTGTGTGTGTTATGGTCTCTGTCTTCGAGTATGTGTGCCTTCCTTATAACAATCGAAACGGCTGGACTGAGCTCAATCAAAGTTGATATGAAGCTGGATCACTTGGGGACGACATTAGACTGTTTCAGTTTTCAGACTTGGGGAGTGATTTCAAGGGGCAGGAGGGGCCAAAGTTAGGATTTTTGGCATAAAAAATGCATTGAGACTAGTATTTCAACTCCTATGATACAATTATTTGTAATTACAGTACCTTCACTAAATTAGCTGCAAGTCAAAGCAAAACTACATGATCCCAGGCTTAATAGCATATAGATGTAGGTTTTATTAGCATAATACTCATTAACCTCATCTTATTTGGTTTTTTTTTTTGTTTGTTTGTTTGTTTTTTGTTTTTTGTTTAGGAAAGGCAATCCAGTTCAATTTTAGAGGTAGGAAGGTTGCTGGTGGATTGATTATTGTGGAACTGGAAGCAGGTCTTCAGAGAGCAACAAACGTGCATCACTGTGAAAAGGCAAGGTTAAAGTAACTGAGACACACTTTTATTATCCAAAAAGTATACCTATAAACTATTCAAGACCATCCATCTGGATCCCCGAAGATAAAGTGGTGGTGGTGGTGCTCTGCAGGATCTGTTTCTTGATCGTCACTTAAATAATTTGTAGGCTGAGTGTTCAGAGAAAGAAAGCCTAGACAATAGGCAAAGATACAACAGCCTGTAAGTGCCTTCTAATCTTCTTTGCCAGAGAAAATCATAGGGCATCTATACACCCCCCCCCCCCCCCCCCGAAGATAGGCCTATGTGGGCTCATGCTGTCTACTTACATTTTACTTACCAAAAGAACTAGAAAGAAATTAATCTTTCAGCAAATGTTGTTGTATTTATACACTTTGATAGGGTGACATACACTGGGTAGTAAATATTATTCTACTGTATTTCCTCTATATGTTTCCAATTACATGTTTAAACAGCAATTAGCAGTAACAACAATCCTTCATGAAGAGAAAACATGATTCCCAGTGCTAAGGGTGAGATCAGTTCCAAACAGAAACATCTGGATCCTAGTAACCTTTCCAGTGAACTCTTGTAGATCTAGGCAGACTTTACACCACAGTTTACCATCCCAAGCCTAGAGAGATCTCATTCACAAGGTTTCTGTTTGACTCCTGTCTTAGGGTGGGGCACCAGGATATCCAGAAAGCAACATACACTCAAACCCCTGTTAGGAAAGGAGCTAGCAACGGGTGCTGGTTCATTATTTTTCAATTCACCTTTTTAGTCATAATAGTAAGGTATCGTGATTCAGCAGCACAGGCATGGAGAAGAAATGAGAGTCAGGTCTCCTCTCTACCTCAGCTGCAGAGTTTCAGTGCAGTAAGATGAATGCTCTCAAGTTCTGGAGGAAGGGCAGAAAAATTCATGCTAGCTGTGCAACACTGCTGATTGAAGAAGGTAACCGAAAGGTTCAGCTTTAGAAGGAGCATTGCTACTCCTGGGGGAATTCTGCGCAAATAAATTTAAAATTCTGTGCACAAAAACTTAAAATGCTGCAAAATTCTGCAAACTTTATATTGGTCAAAATAACACAATTTACATGACAGTCTTTAAGTAATTACATTTTAAATTAATACAGAAAAATGTTATTACTTACAGTTGCAGAATTTTAAATATTTTGAGCAGAATTTCCCTAGAATTCACTGTAAGAGTATCCCTTCCACTCGCTCTCTCCACTTTGCCCTCTCAGGCACCAACTCCTCCACCTGCCAGTATCTCTCCCCTCCACCTCTAGGCTCAACCCCTTCCACTCTATTGCCAGTCCCAGAGTTTGACCCCATTCTCAGTACTGCCCCTCACACAGGCTCCCTCTGCCCCTCCTTCTCTCACACACATGCTCCCTCTCTCTAGTATACACACACACATCCCCTCATACAGGACCCTCTTTCTGGCATATACACCCACAAAAGCTCCCTCTCACACATACATCCTCGCACAGGCTACCTATGTCTCTCTCTCACGCACCTCTTCACACAGGCTCTGTCTCACACATGCACAATCCCTTCATACAGGCTAGCACCCTCACATACACACGATCCTTTTTTCATACACATGAGCTCCCAATCTCTCACACACATACACAATCTCCTCATATAGGCTCCCTCTCTCTGAAACCCACACTTAAGCATCCCCCCGCTCTCTTACTTCCCATGCTCTCTCTCACACCCTCCTTCTCTCTCTCACCCTCCCCTCCCCACAGCCCCTCCCCTCATATAGGCTCCCTCTCTCTGAAATCCACATTCAAGCATTCCCACCACTCTCTTATTTTCCATGCTCTCTCTTACCCTCCCCTCCCCCTATCCTCTCTCTCTCACACACACACACACACACATTCTCTTTCACCGGGACCTTCTATCTTCGCCGCGAGTGGAGCACACTCTGTTCGCAGCACACAGGGGCCTTCCATCTTCACCGTGAATGGAGCACACTCTGTTTGCGGCACACGGTGACCTTCCATTTCACCGCGATGGCGCACCGGGGCCTTCATTTTTGCCACGAACGAAGCACGTCCCGTGGCATACGTGGGACACGCTCCATTCGCAGCATGCCGGGGTTTCCTCTGCTATTTTCTTCCCAGAATTAGAAAATGGCAATTCTGCGCAGGGGGGAATTCTGCGCACATTCTGTTCTCCGCAGTAGTGCAGAATTCCCCCAGGACTAAAACATTGCTTCCTGCTCTTGTGCAATAAACGAGCTCAGCTCAAATGGTATCATCACCACTGGAAAAAGGAGGATGGGAAGAAACTGGGGTGGGGGGAAACCAACCACCAGTGCTATCCATTTCTGTCACTTTAAGGGACCCTTTCACTAAGGACCTGTGACCGTTAGTAAAACAATGAAAGAAAAGAGCTTGAAAAGAACAAGGTGAGCAAGGTGAACAATAGCAAATTCTGTTCTTCAAAATGCTTTGATGAAGAAAAAAAATAAACTCCAGAGGAAAGAATGCATAACTTTGGAAAGGTGTCGTGAAATTACCTGCCATATGGTTGGGCAATTGACTATTCACAAGAGAACAAATAACCACAGCTTGGGAAAGGGAAGGTGTGGGAAAGCAGGATGTTTCACGTCAATGATAATATGCAGGAATGCTGGCAGCTTTTCAGGTACTTACTTCACCCTGGCAAACTCACCCATGAGCGTTGGGTAATAGGATGTTCTAGAGTACAGAAGCCCTTCAGAAAAGTACTTCAGGTTTCAGTTAAGCACAGAGCCAACGCACAGGGCGTGTTACTCTGTGGAAAGTGAAATGTATTCATTAATAACAAAAGAAAACTGTGTCCATTCAATATAAATGAGGAAAAGTCACTACACTATGAGTTATGGTGGCCCTGGCAACCACAATTCAGCACCCTTTTTGCACTGAATTGAATCACAAATAGTATTATAAATGGCTTTCATGACATCACCCCGGAAATATATCTAAAACTGGTTAGAATTTTTACAGAGGTGTAATACATCAAAAGCAGTAAAAACAAAACGCACCTCTCCCCTTTGCTTCATGCTTCACTTCCTGTATTTCTCCGTTTTTCTCTTTCCAAACTTGAGTTTTTCCGTTGTTATTTTCCCTTCACCCTTCCACCACCTGTGCCTCCGTCCCATGCCATTGTAAAAACCTTTGACCCAATGCCTATCCCCGCACCTGAGCTTCGCCCCGCACTGGCTGCAATCCCACCCCCTCCCCCCAGCACCCACGTCCCTGCTTTCTCTACGACCTTATGCCCTCTACCCCAATGTTCCTCTTCTCCCATGTCTGCATGCCTCTTATGCCCTCTCCTCTGGACCCGACCTGGAATCATCTGACCTATTATTTCTAACTGGAAGATAACAATTCTCGAAATGTATTTGTGTTGTCATTTGTATGTATTAACATACAAAAGTCTACCGTGTTATGGTTGCCAGGCTGTCAGAACTCTAAATCTTCTGAGTTGTTCATTTATATTGGAACGGAATGTTCCCTACATGTTATTTATTTGATGTATTTATTTATTTTAAAACATTTACATTCTGCTTATAATGGAAGCCATTGTTGAGCAGATGTAGTTTTTTAGGTTGGTTGGTTTTTATTTTTTGGTTTGTTTTTTTTAAGAGGATAAAAATGAAACTCCACCGGGAGTTTGCAGGCCCCTGGGGTACTTTTTGCCTACAAATCTGCAAACTCATTTTTCAAAGGGAAATTCCATACAAGGATTCCCTTTTAAAACACAGGGTGCTGTCTGGGTGGTGGTAGTGGTGGGACAAGGGCACTTATGTAGCCATGCACTTTGCAGGTGCAAAATACTCACATGAACGTATGCGCAGAGATTTCAAAATGGAATCTCCATGGGTACTGTCACTCTGTCAGCTTGTCCCCACCTCTTTTTCCGTATGAGGTGAAACGTACGTGCGCTGTGAACAGTGCTTATATGTCTGCCTACACTGAGTGGATGCAGGCAGGCAATATTCAAACCATGGTTTTTGCCTATCTAAAAACTTTTGATTATTGCCCCCCTCAAATCTTTATTGACATATTTCAAGTAAATCCTGAGGCCAATTTTCAAAAGTCATGGACTTGAGTAAAAAGGCTATCTGAAAGCAGTCTATCCTGTACGCTGGTAAAAAGAGGCGCGTTGTTAGACAATGGGCCGGATTTTAAAAGGGTTAGGCGCATAAGGTCCGCGCATAACCCTTTTAAAACCCCCCTACATGCGCCGAGCCTATTTTGCATAGGCTCGGCGGCGCGCGCAAGCCCCGGGACGTGCGTAAGTCCTGGGGCTTGCAAAAATGGGCGGTCGGGGTGTGGCCAGGGGGCGTGGTTTAGGATCGGGGGTGTTCGGGGGGTGTGGGCGGTCCGGGGGGCGTGGCTGAGTGCCCCGACACAGTGGTCTGTGTCGGGGCCTGCCGCGCCGGCGCACGTAAGTTACTACTGCCCGGAGGCAGTAGTAACTTTTCAGATAAAGGTAGGGTGGGGGTCTAGATAGGGCCGGGAGGGTGGGTTAGGTAGGGGAAGGGAGGGGAAGGTGCGGGGGGGGGGGTGGAAGGAAAGTTCCCTCCGAGGCTGCTCCGATTTCAGAGCGGCCTCAGAGGGAACGGGCAGCGCGCGCATGGCTCGGCACGCGCAAGTTGCACAAATGTGCACCCACTTGCATGCGCCGACCCCGGATTTTATAAGATACGCGCGGCTATGCGCGTATCTTATAAAATCCAGCGTACTTTTGTTCGCACCTGATGCGCGAACAAAAGTACGCGTGCACGCTGTCTTTTAAAATGTACCCCAATGCGTCTACTTTTACCTGCATTTCATAGAGGTGCCCCCAGGGAAGGGAACAATAACCTGGATTTTAAAAGTGGTTCCGCGCATAAGGTACGCGCGTGACCCTTCTAAAATGGCCCTGCGCGCGCCGAGCCTATATTCCATAGGCTTCCGGCGCGCGCAAAGCCCCGGGACACGCATAAATCCCGGGGCTTTCTTCGGGTGGGCTTGTCGGGGGGCGTGACGCAGTCGGCGCATCATCCAGGGGCATGTTGGGGGGCGTGATGCAGTCGGCGCGTCATCCAGGGGCATGTTGGGGGGCGTGATGCAGTCGGCGTGTCATCCGGGGGCGGTGCTGCGGGCGTGGTTTCGGCCCGGGGGCATTCCGGGGCGTGGGCGTGGCCTCCAGACCAGCCCCCGGACCGGAACATCGCGCACGGCATAACTTGTGCGATAGAGGTAGGGGGGATTTAGATAGGGCTGGGGGGTGGGTTAGGTAGGGGAAGGGAGGGGAAGGGAGGGGAAGGGGAAGGTGGGGGGAGGCGGAAGGAAGGTTCCCTCCAAGGCTGCTGTGATTTCGGAGTGGCCTCGGAGGGAACGGGCAGCGCACGGGGCTCAGCGCACGCAAGTTGCACAAATGTGCACCCCCTTGTGCACACCGACCCCGGATTTTATAAGATACGTGCGGCTACGCACGTATCCTATAAAATCCAGTGTACTTTTGTTCGCGCCTGGTGCGCAAACAAAAGTACGCGCGTGCGCTGTGTTTTAAAATGTACCCCAATGTGCATAGTTTTGCATTTTTGGAGGATTGTGCACAGTTTTGCATTTTTGGAGGATTGTCCCTTATGAGGGCACACAAATCATTTATTTATTTATTTATTTATTTATTTATTGGTTTTTATATACCGCCACTCATCAGAGATATTGCGTCGGTGTACAGAGAACGAAAAACATATGTCGTAGAGTTATAAGAACATAAGAACATAAGAAAATGCCATACTGGGTCAGACCAAGGGTCCATCAGGCCCAGCATCCTGTTTCCAACAGTGGCCAGTCCAGGCCATACATAGAACAAGATAATAATAGTTGAAAACTAATACATAAAACAACTAAAAACAGAAACAGTGATATAACTTAAGGCAAACTTATAAGGTAACAATTATAACTTAAGTTGACGGAGAAACATGGGGAGGCTGGGCAGGAACAAAGAAAATATAAAATTTGGAACTGAAAGGCAAAGAAAGGCGCTGCATCATTTATTTCTTCTGGGGATGCTCCAGCTAGCATGCTATATCCCAAGCTGACCCTTAATCCCTGGCGGGGGACTCTTTTACAGGGGACGCTCTCGCTTTTGGTCCAGACAGTGAAAAATGGTCCTCAGCGTGTGTGTACCGTAGTGGTGCTTCCAATGAGGTGAGAGGCTATAATAATCAGTAGGACCAGGTCTAAGTGTTAAATAAAAGTTTACTGATTGAAAATAGTACATTTATGTCCATTATCCAGAAGTGTCAGTGTCCTTAATTCAGACCTCTGAGTAGAGCCCATTGTGATTTTAACTGTGCATAAATCTCCCAAAGGCTGTGTGGGAATCCTATTGGACGTGTCCCCAACTTTATTAAAAATCTTACCTGTCGATATCTTCCTCCTAGACACCCAGCCTGTCCTGGTGCCCTGGATGGAAATCTGGATGAGATCTCCTCATCTTATTCTTCCTTCCTTTAGTTTAATTGTTCTTTCAACATTTATTCTCTGTCATGTTTTGGGGAGACTTCTCTTAAGGGAAAGTCAGTAGAATCAAGGTATTACCCCCTGCTCTGAAATCCCAATGGGGAGGGGAAATCCAAAACCCTCCCCACGCTTCTTACATCCAAAGAATACCTTAAAACTTAAACTGGATCTCTTCTCTGCCTTCACTGTCACTCGCAGCAGGATCCATCTCTGGTGCTTGCTCACCTAAGGTTTAGAGTAGGCTCACAGGTCTTTGGTCCCCTGGTGAGAGCCCTTTTGCCCTAAACGATATCAGGCTTACAAATCCATCTCTCTGTAAATTATAAGAAGGACCATCCGGCAGGGAGTGCACTAGTATAAACTCCTTTGGGTGAAGCTGAGAGACCCCACCAGAGCGTGGGAAAAATACATCTTTACTCCATGACTTCTCTCTATTTGAATCCCACAGTGTAATAAAATGGTTGGGCTAAAAAATACTAGGCATCCAATCCAGAGCCTCCAGGTGGGAGGGGCTGAAGGATATGGCTGGCTCATCAATAGAGGGTTGTACCAGAGGGAAAGTGACATCTGGTGGCCAGACCCAGTAGGGGTGCCATACTCTCCCTCCCCCCAAAATAAAATGGTCTGAGGAAGGACATTTACTCTCGAACATGACAAAAATACAATTATAAGCAGATGTTACGCCATCTCATACCTAGTGGGAGCTCCTTCCCTAGGTAACTATGACCAGCATAGCTTGGAGAACATACGTCTGACATGAAACCAACATAAATATTAAATACTTCACAGAACATGCACATCCTCTGGCCATTTACTCCTGTAAAATGAAAAATGATAAGTTGAAATGGAAGCCAGCACTGCCTCTGCTGGAAGAGTAGGGGTGCTGCCATCACCCAAGAATGAGCTAGAATGCTCTCACCATTCTTTGGAATAGAAACAGCATAGAACAATTCAGGGACATAACTCTCCAACCACCATTAGTTCTTTCCTTTGCTATCTTTGCCCAAGGAGAGGGTGCTAATTACATTTAAATACATTAGAATACTTTATTCTCAAATTGAAATCTCTTCCTCTTAAAACTCTTTCCCATTAATAGAGTAACAAGTCATATTTAATGATTTTTACACAGGATTATTATTTCATTTACAAAGTAATCCTCCTGTAAATAAATAATGTATCAGTGTGAGAGGTGTTGAATTTTTTTTATTAGGAGACTCCACCTAAAGGAAAAATAATAGTTACTCACAGAATTGACACAAATAAATCAAACACCCATTTAATGAAGTTTTATAACTTTATCAACTTTGGAAAAGAGAATAAACTTGTAAATAAGGTACTTCAAAACTTTTCGTGGTAAATGCAAATCAATTTGGCATGAACTTCTCCATTGAGATTAATTTTTTTTTTAATTTTTTATTTATGCATTATTCAATTACAAATACGACTATTTGTTTACAACATTCAGTTGTCCTAATTGTCAATCAATATCATTTATTCAAATGAGAAACGTAGGAAAAATAAAATACAACTGAAAACTCAAGGCAATATGCAGAAGGATAAGTATTAAAGAAAAAAGAGTGGGTTAAGGAAACAGAGAGAAGTTCTCACTCCTCCTTATACAATTGAAAAGAGTGACATCTAGATATCTCCACTTGCATCAAGCCCCAACACTGAAGACTTGGGGATAGGAATCAAGGAAAACCCTAAGTTGTGACAATTCAAAAAAGACATATTTTTGATCTTTATAAACAATTTCACATTTGCACGGACATTTTAACAACATTTTGCCACCCTTAGATTCTACTTCTTCTCTCATATCAAGAAATTTTCTTCTTCTGTCTTGTGTCACTCTACAAAAATCAGGATAAAATCGGATTTTATCAACATGGAACAAAGCAAGATGATTCCTCATATAAAGCCTGAAAACCGCCTCCCTATCTGATGCAAAAGTAAATGTTACATGTAATGTAGATCTAACCGTTATTGTAGTCTCATTGGACTCTCTACCTGGGTAACAACAAGCTAGGTTGAGAGAACATTGCACAAATATCATCTTGGAGTGAGTTTCCTCACTCCGAAGGCCAGCAAATCTTCACAAGAGACCACTGTTCTGTTCGTACATCTCACGTTGAATGTCAAAGTGGCCCCTACCCCCCCTACACTAATACTTAACCCTCACCTCGAGTTACTAGGTGGGCCTCCCATAGGGATACAAATACCTGTCTAGGGAGGAGGAACTATAGCATGGTGCACTCTCTCTCTCTCTCTCTCTCTCTCTCTCTCTCTCTCTCTCTCTCTCTCTCAAAACAGGCCTGTTTGGAAACATTGTGATCTGCAATGTAGCCCAAGTTGGGCTAATAGTGCAACTTACAATAACAACCTTTTGCATAGCTGATATCGCAATTTGCGATACACATGCTTATTAGCATAAGGTATTGCATGGGATACCAATGCGATATTGGAAAATGAGGCCCTTAGTTTCCTAAATCGGGCCAGTAGAAAATGATCCCCTGCTGAGGTCCCTAAATTTCAGCACCTTAAAAGTGGGTGAGGCCAAGAGAGGGTGGGGAGTGATCTTAGGCTCTCAATGTTGAATTCCAGCACTGAATACTAAACTCCAGAGCACTCCACTCACACTATATAATAAATTATAATCGGGCAGATATAGTAAAATTTGTGGGAGAGCCGGCACTCCGAGGCGAGTGCCCGCTCTCCCATAGCGCGCCCAGGCCATTCTCCTGGGTGTGTGATCAAGTATGCAAATGAGGGCCCGCGGTAAAAGGAGCGGCGGCTGTCAGCGGGTTTGACAGCCAATGCTCAATTTTACCGGAGTCAGTTCTCAAACCCGCTGACAGCCACGGGTTCGGAAAATGGACACCGGCATAATTGAGCATCCATCTTCCGACCCGTGGGCCACCGGCAGATTTAAATTTTTTTTTTTTTTTATTTGTTTTACATTTTGGGGCCTCCAACTTAATATCACTATGATATTAAGTTGGAGGGTGTGCAGAAAAGCAGTTTTTTCTGCTTTTCTGTACACTTTCCCGGTGCCAGCAGAAATTAACGCCAGACGTTGGGCAGGCGTTAATTTCTGAAAGTAAAATGTGCGGCTTGGCTGCACATTTACTTTCTGTACCGCGCGGGAATAACTAATAGGGCCATCAACATGCATTTGCATGTTGCGGGCACTATTAGCTTCGGGGGGGGGGGTTCTCTCTATTAATTTTTATGTGAAAAATATTGTGTCTTGTGAAAATCAACTATCTGGATGTGGAAGTTTGGAGAACAGATAGACAGCTGAATACAACTGTGTACCATAAACCCACAGAAAGAAATACCTTATTACGGTACCACAGTCATCACGCATTGGGGTAGATCTTTAAAAACTACGCGATCGTGTACTTTTGTTCGCTCACCAGGCGCGAACAAAAGTACGCTGGATTTTATAAGATACGCGCGTAGCCGCGTGTATCTTATAAAATCCGGGGTCAGCGTGCGCAAGGGGGTGCACATTTGTGCAACCTGCACGCGCTGAGCCCAGCGTGGCCTGCCTGTTCCCTCCGAGGCCGCTCCGATTTCGGAGCGGCCTCGGAGGGAACTTTTCTTCGCCCTCCCCCCACCTCCCCTACCTTCCCCTACCTAACCTACCCCCCCGGCCCTATCAACCCCCCCCCCTACCTTTGTCAGCAAAGTTACGCCTGCTTTCAGCAGGCGTAACTTTGTGCACGTCGGCCGGCAGCCCCGCTCCGTCCTCCGGTTCCGGGGGCTGGTCCGGAGGCCTCGACCACGCCCCCGGGCCAGCGCCACACCCCCGGGCCCGCCCCTGAAACGCCGCAGCACGCCCCCGAAACACCGCGTCATTTTGGGAACACCCCCGGACACGCCCCCTCCTTCCCCTTTTCGAAAGCCCCGGGACTTACGCGTGTCCCGGGGCTTTATGCGCGCCGGCGGCCTATGCAAAATAGGCCGCCGGCGCGCGTGGGCCTTTTAAAATCCGCCCCATTATCTTTAAAACAAGGATTGCTGGTCAGTCAGTTCTTCCATTTTCGGAGGATCTGCTCCACTTAAGAGGAATTTGAGAAACAAGCTTAGTGGCTTAAACAGAAATTTAGTTCTAGGGGGTACCTGAAGTAAGTAATTACCAGAGCTTATAAGAGGGCTAAATATGCCGATCGGGAACAACCTTTGGAGTATCAGAATAAAAAATACCAAAGTAGGCTGACATGTATACTACTCCAAAGTACAACTACAGCATCGATTACATCCTTGATACGAAAACATTGGCATATTTTGTCCATGCATAAGCTACTACAAGAGACCCAAACATCAGAGATCTGGTGGTACCTGCTGATATTGAGAGCAGGACCACCAGAGCAGGACCACCAGAACAGTAAATGTGCCCGATGCAATATGTGTAAAGGGTACAATGGTACAACCTGGTAACAGGTTATTGTGTAAGAAGAAGAAGGGACTCTAATTGTTTTTCCAAGAATGTGGTGTACATTATTCAATGTCCATGTCCAAAGATTTATGTTGGGCGGACTTCAAGGGCAATAAAAATCAGGTTAATTGAGCATAGATCGAGACTCAATACTAGAACTATGGAAGCCCCGTTGGTCGAACACTGCATAGATCTGAACCATAACTTTGAGCAGCTCCAATGGACAATAATCAATATGGTAGAAGGAAATAACTGAGGAGGTGATGTGAGGAAGAGTTTAAACTTTCGCGAACATTTGATCTTTAAACTCAAAACTGTTACCCCTCTGGGTCTTAATGAAGAAATAGAATGGGCATCACTAATATAAATGAGTTATGAGTGTAACTTTTCACAGGAGGTATACATTCTGGTTGATTAAAATGAACTGAAGGAATGTTATTGGTTTAAGTGATAGTGACGTGTAATGTAGCAATTCTCCATTGTGCAATTTAGATCTGCTGACTAGTTTAAAAGAACACTCATTTGTAGAGGAGGAGAAGCAAAAACGCCATTCGCATTAAGTAATGAAACCCGACAGTGAGGAGATGAGATGAAACAAGAACTCCCCTGACAAAGAAATTTTCTTTTTGAAACATGGCCATGCTGGAAGAAACTGACAGCTAAGTTAATCAGAGACATTTAGTGGTTAAGAAATAGGAGTTGCGTTATATGCAAAGCTGGTTTAGATTAAGTTTAAATGAAGAATTTTTTAATTTTCACAATATTTTTCACATAAAAATTAATAGAGAGAAAAATTAATTCAAAGAAAAATTAAAAAAAAAATAATTGAGGTTGGGAAGGAGGTAGGTCCAAGAATTTTCTGTAAGCAAGTCCGTGGAGGCATGCAGCAGACTGTGTTTGAAACCTACTTCATCCCACATTATAATTTATTGTATAGAGTGTGAGTGGGGTGCTGTGGAGTTTAGTGTTAAGTATAATATATTACCTCACTAAGGGGCAGATTTTCAAAGGGGTACGAGTGTAAGATACGCGCGTACCTCCCGAAAACCTGCCCCAATCTCCCCCTCCACGCGCCGAGCCTATGTTGAATAGACTCTGCAGCGCGCGCAAGGCCCCGGACGCACATAAGTTCCGGAGCTTTGCTAGGAGGGCGTGTCGGGGGCGTGATCTCGGTGGCACGTCATTCAGGGACAGGGCCGTGGGCATGGTTCTGGCCCAGGGGCGTTTTGGGGGCATGGCCGAAGCCTCCAACACCGCTCCCGGGCCGGGGAATCTCACCCCGGCCAACAGGCAGGCGTAACTTTTCTAACAAAGGTAGAGGGGTTTAGATAGGACTGGGGGGGTGGGTTAGGGAGGGGAAGGGAGGGGAAGGTGCGGGGGAGTGGAAGGAAAGTTCCCTCCGAGGCCGCTCCGATTTCGGAGCGGCCTCGGAGGGAACGGAGGCAGGCTGTGCGGCTCGGCACGCGTAGGCTGCCGATTTTGGGCAGCCTTGTGCGCGGCTCGGCATGCACATGCTGCCGATTTTGGGCAGCCTCGCGCACGCCGACCCCAGATTTTATAATATCTACCCCTAAGGAACTTTTGGCCAGCTTGAGGGGGGCCTCCTGACCCTCCCAAGCTGGCCAAAAGTTCCTTTTGGATCCAACGAGGGTCCCGGAGCGAACGCGCGGGGAATCACATGACGTCCGCGTCACTCCGACGTGACGCAGACGTCACGTGCTCCTCGCAAAGGAGTACAGAAATGGCGTCCTGACTCCCCGCTAGACCACCAGGGAGTTTTGGTAAGTCTGGGGGGGTGATTAAGGAGGGTGAGGGGTTTAAATTTTTATTTAGGATCAACAATCGCGATTTCCAACTTATTCAACATAGCTATGTTGAATAAGTTGGAAATCCGATCGTTTTCGCCTCATCACTTTTTTAAGTTAAAAAAATAAATAAGTTGTGTTTTACCTATAAGTTCAAAACGAATGCACACCCCTAATTTGTAGAACTTTTCTTGAGTTATAGAATGGTAGCATATTGCAGGTAGATCTTTTGTTTAGTCTGGTAGGCATACTGAACATTTCCGCACTAACGCGGGGAGTACATCCCTCTTTAGCTAAATGCACTGCCCAGCAATAAGAATGTAGACATTCTGCAAGCGAGGCAGAGAGGTAGGATAGTACATATAAAAGTCAGCCTTCTATCCAATTGCCTCTAATTATCAGCTGTTCAAAGTCATTTATTTAATCCATTATTGCAAACCCAACATCTGTCATGCTTTTCTTAAGTGACATGAATTAAACCAATTTCCAAGTTACAACAGTGTATTTTAAATAAATAAGGACTAGAGTAACAGTAACAGCTGTGTTTCTCATTCTGAAATGCCTTTCTTCTAAAGAAATACTTTGAAACTACCTTCAGCTCTTCTTTTGGTGCATAAATAGCTATTCATTGTGCCTTAGTGTGGCTTTGCTGCAAAATGCAAGAAAATGATTCCCTCTAGCAGTGAGCTAGAAGATCTAAAGTCTTTAAAAAAAAAGGGGGAGATTCTCCAAAAACACAGAACACAAGCCCAAACAATGAAAACCATTTTGAGTTCATTTCAGGAGAGCGTTTTGCTAGGGGCTCTTGAAAGCTACAGTGCAAGCATTTGTATCCTTTTCTTAACTGATTAACATTTCATTGAATATATTTTTTATTTAAGTTTACTTACGTAGCACTGGTACAATTTCCTGGAAATAAGTCTAGAAAAAAAGTTACATATTAAAAGATTTCAACGGTGAGAGAAAGTCCACAATTTCAAGAGAAAGAAATTCCCACAGTAAGAACTAACTTTACAGTATGACCCTATGGCAAAGACAGAAGATTGGACAACGAGGCCTAGATTCATCAAAATGCTATAAATATAGCAGAAATTGTGCCCGTGATAAAAAAAAAAAAAAGAAGGCGTAGTTAGGTTAATTTCCCTGCTCCCATATCGCATAGGTAATTTCCACAATGCAGTTTTACATATACAGTCAGAGATACGAACAGCAAAGTTGTCATTACTGAAGATTTTCTGTCATTTGGAGCAATGAAAGGCAAAAGAGGAGTTGATTTGTACAATCTACTCTCTACCTAGCTTGATTGAAGCTTGGTAGAGAGTGCATCAAGATAAGTAGAGAGTACATTGGCCAATCAACTCCTCTTTTGCCTTTCATCGCTCCAAATGACAGAAAGTCTTCAGTGAAGTCAACTTTGCTGTTTGTACCTCTGACTATTATGTAAAACTGCCCCCCCCCCCAAACCTCACACTGAGTTAAAAGTGCACCCTCTTACAGTGATATAAATAGTAAATTTACAACTTTTTTTCTCTCCCACTTTCCTGAACCAGCATGTGTTACCATTAACTCTGCCCAAACTTCTCCCACTTGCATAACTTCTGTGATATTTGCATATTAGCATGTGTTGCACTATTTAACACAAAATGATAAAAGAGCCTGTGAGCGAGCTAATTTGGGGAGAGGTGAAGGATTGCCCCATGAATCATTCTGCTCAGGGGATTAGTTTCTAGATCACTGGCAACCAACTCCAGTCCTCGAGTTCCACAGACAGGTCTGTGTTTCAGGATGTCCACAGTGAATATGCGTAATGTATATTTGCCCACAGTGGAGGCCATACATGCACATCTATCCAATACATATTCATTGTGAATTTCCTGAAAACCAGGAGCAGGACCCCAGTTGCCTACCTCTGCTCTAGATCGTGCCTCTTTGTGTTTTATAATTGGAGCACAACAGAGATAACAATTTGATTCTAAAACTGATCATTCACCTACTGTCTATTACAAATTCAGTATAAAGGCAAGTGTTTAGACAGGCAATATTATCTCTGTTAGCTATCACAGAAAAATAACTAAAGAAGGATAACCTAAAGAAGAGGTGCAAGGTAGGATTTTATGGATCATAGCTGAAAGCCCAAAATGGTTTAAAAGTTGATTTTTCTGAGCTTTATGAAGACACTGAGTTGTGTAAGCTCCTGAAAATGCTGTCTAGAATTCTCAAGCTTCCCTCCCTATAGCACACTTGCCTTCATCTGATTTTAGGGTGAAAATATATGCATGTACCAGGGGTGGCCAACACCAGTCCGCACGAAACACAAACAGGTCTGGTTTTTCAGGCTGCTCATAATGAATACGCATGAGATATATTAGCATACATTGGAGGCATAGCATGGAAATGTATCTCATGCGTATTCATTGTGGATATCCTGACAACTAGTCCTGTCTGTGGCTTTTGAGGACCAGAGCTGGTTACCCCTGTAACATACTGGTACACACACATATATATATATATGTGTGTGTACCAGTACATGCATTAATTACAACAGATCCCAACAGTGTCAAATAATTCCAGTGTGACTCTCATTAAAAGAATTACAGCATGATTCTCATTTCACAAGGTATCAGAAGATGAATATCTCATAAAGGACTAGCCCCTACAGTAAGCATCCTACAACTCTTTGAAAAACTTGCCTGTGCGTTTATCCCAGTACATTTGCCCTAAGGAGAAATGACCTGCTCTTGATTTAAAAAAAAAAAAAAAATTGGCAACACTGAGTATTCAGGCAACTTGCTTTGGCAGAGTTACATTTCTTCGAGGAAACTGCTGTAGCTGCCATGTACAATGCTTGCTTTTTCAGAAGCCTAAGCTGATGAGCCCTTTTGGATGGCAGAGAATACAACCTTTTTAAAACAACTAAGGAGGAAAGGGAGGGTTCATTTGAATATTGTATTTTGTTTTCAGTTCTTGATTTTTCTCTTCCCGCTAGGCCCTCCATTCTTCTTTTTCCAGTTAGGTTTTCTAGTTATAGTTAAATGCCTGAAAGAGTAACAAGAAATGTGGGATTGATGGGTTGAAAAGCTCCAGATGAGAATAAAACAGAGCCAAACTAAGGATCATTATTAACGTCGTATTTTTATGCAAAACGAAGGCCCACCAGTACTTTACAGCCATGGGCCCCTGCAGAACTTCCCTCTAAAAATTCAAGGGCAGGCTGGCATCAGTGGGACCTCGTACCCCCGGATACCCTGTAATCACTTACCTGGACAAAATTAAACGGTGAGAGGTAGGACGTATTTAATTATCAGGTTTTGGCCCACCTAGGCGGACATAGCCTTTCAATGCCGACCTCTACGTTACCTGGGTAACATCATTTGAAAATGGGATATACACAGTGCTATGCAATGGCAATATCAAGGTGAGTGCAGTATACTGTGTATACATCGGAAAACAGGAAACCTGAATCAATTCAGGATGAGAAATAAATATCAGGTGGTCTCAAAGCTTGATTTTTAAGGCTTTTCTCACTTTTGATGTATGGGGCAAAATCGTTTTTTTATAAATCGCAAAAGGGAAGGGCTGGAAATGTGAGGCTGTGGGGAGGAGAGAGGAAAAGTAATCGAGTGAAAAACGTCACAAAGGAAATATGTTTTCAGATGAATCTTGAAGGGGAGAAATAATGGGAGTTTGTTTCAGGAGATGACCTCATTAGATAATAACAACAAATCAGGAAGAAAAAAAAAAAGCACCAAGAAATGTATTCTCTTTTTTTTTTTTTTTACTGTGTGGTAAAAAAAAAAAAAAGCAAAAACAACATAAATTGAACAACAGGGTCAGTCCCAAGTGCTGGAGGCAGTGCGAGGAGAAAGGCACCTTCTTTCATATGTGGTGGACTTGCCCTAAGGTGCTGAAAAGCTGGGAAATTATGCTGGAACACCTTTTTGAAGTATTGTGTGTCCGCATACCTCAAATCCCTAAACTTTGTTTGTTAAGCATGACCGATGATATTATAACAGACTCACAGAAACTCTTGATGCTACAGTATTTGATAGCGACACACGTTGTGAAATAGCATACATGTGGAAGAATGTCCAAACGCCTAATCTTCTGAACATACTTAACCGAGGGGCTAGAGTTCATCAGATGGGGCACCTCACTGCCATCAGGAATCAAAGGGTACCGAAGTTCCATGCAATATGGAACCCATACTGTCTCTGAAAAGACACACATATCGTAACTACAACAACCTCCGGACCTACTACATAGCAGGCTGTCAGGGGAGGGAGGGAGGGAGGGGGCAGGGAGGGGAGGGAGGAGCAAGAAGAAGGTGGGGAGGCAGGAGGAGGTTTGTCTAAAGGGGGGGAAACTGAAAAGTAAATGGATAACACAGACAAGATATAATTTTAAGGAGTGTTTTATTATATTGAAATTTTGTACAGGGGTGTGAAATATTTCATTGAGGGTTTGTATTTATTGCTTATAACCCATGTTTGTACAATTATTTATTTATTTTATTTATTGGGTTTCATATACCGGGGTTCCTGTGTGGGATACAGATCACCTCAGTTTACAGTGAACGGTAACTTTGCTCATGGGCTATACATAGAACTTTGCTCATGGGCTGTATATAGAACAATAGATAACAATGGAAAACAAGAACAGTAGAAAACTTCGCTCGTAGGCGATACCAATAAAGAGGTAACAATGGAAAACAAGTACAGTAGAAAACTTCGCTCGGAACAGTTACAGATATCTTGTTTTTTGGTTGGCTGTAAAGGAAAATAAATAATTACAAAAAACATAAAAAAGCAAAAACAAAATGTGATTTATAGTCAATGAGTGGTAGAGTTGTATCTTTGGGGATATAGGGGGCTGTTTGTGAGGGTTATAGGGCTGTGTTATGTGTGGGTGTGTATGTGAGGGAGGATTTCTGAGAGGATGGATGTGTGGGATATATCTGTGTTCTGCGTGGCTGGATGGTTGTGTGGTTGGGAGGGATTATGGGATAGATCTTAAAAAAGTACGCGCACGCGTACTTTTGTTCGCGCAACCGACGCAAACAAAAGTATGCTGGATTTTATAAGATTCGCGCGTAGCCGCGCGAATCTTATAAAATCTGGGGTTGGCACATGCAAGGCTGCACAAAATCGGCAGCCTGCGCACGCCAAGCCGCGCAGCCTGCCTCCGTTCCCTCCGAGGCCGCTCCAAAATCGGAGCGGCCTCGGAGGGAACTTTCCTTCCGCGTCCCCCCACCTTCCCCTCCCTTCCCCTATCTAACCCACCCCCCAGCCCTACCTATCTTTGTTGTACAAGTTATGCCTGCTTGAGGCAGGCGTAACTTGTGTGCGCCGCCTCGCCATCCCCCAGCACAGGCCGCAGTGCCAAGGGACTCGGGACCGCCCTCCCGGCCCGCCCCAGAACCGTCACCATGCCCCCGGACCCACCTCAGACCACCCCCTGACCCCGGACACGCCCCGGACACACACCCAGCCTACCGACACGCCCCCCAGGACACTCCCCCTCCCACCCCTTTTATGAAGTCCCGGGACTTACACATGTCCTGGGCTTTGCGCATGCCTGCGGCCTATGCAAAATAGGCGCGCTAGCGCACGAGTGCCCTGCGTGCATAAATCCAGCAGGATTTACATGCACATGGCTTTTAAAATCTACCCCTATGTGTATAAGGGGATTGTTGGTGTGTTTTCTTGGGGTTATGGCTGTCCATTTGTAGGTAGCAGATGTGGTTGCGAGGGAGTGTGTGGGGGTGTTTGTGGATGGGGTTGTATGTGTAAGTGGTTGTATGTGTAAGTGGTTGTGTCAAGGTGTTGGAGTATGTGGGAGGAGATTCTGTAGTGGCGACATGTATGCAGGGTTGTGTATATAATGGGAGTTGTGGTATGTGAGGTTTGTGGGGTATGACTGTGTGTGTGCATATGTGTGTGCAGAGTTGTGAGGGGAGGTGAATTGAGAGGCTGCATCATTTATTGTCCCTGTCTCACTTTAGGGGTTGTAGGTTGGCTTGGTGTAGGATTGATGGTAACATATGTATGCGGGAAGGATGCATGTGTGGGGGGGTGGGGGTGCATAGGAATGTGTGGGATATATAGGGAGTATGGGGGGAATGTAGGTGGGGTGTGTATGAGTATGTGTCAGTGCTGGGTATGCATGTGGGTGTGAATAGTATGGATGTGATGTGTGTGGGAGGGAGGGAGGGAGGTATTTATGTGAGTGGATGATATGGGAGTTGTGCAAGTTGACAGTGAGGGTAGGGTGTGAGTATGTGTGAGAAGTGTGTCTGGTGGAAGGATGTGAGGGTTTGTGTGGGCTTGCGATGTATGTGTGCAGTGCATAGGGGTGTGTGGGATGTGTTTAGGGGCATGTATCAGTATGGGAGTGTGGGGTTTTTATGGAAGGTATGTGTGAATGTGTGTGTGTGTACTGTGAAAATGCCTTTTTGTTCCATACCTTGCCAGTTGCGTCAGTTATTTTCCCTAAATCTGTCTCTCTCTGCCTGTGTTGCTGTATCCTAAAATGCAGGAAGTATGTGGGTGTGTGTGTAGCAGAGGGATGAGGAGGTTGCAATGGAATGCTGAGTGCTGGCCAGCGCTACAGTTCAATCAGCTTCTAATAGTTTCCCTTAGAAATGAATGAGGATTTCTTTTTTGGAGGTTTGGTTCTCTGGAAATACTGATCTGATATTTCTGATTTCAAACACATCCCAGTTATTCATGTTTTCTTCCTGCATGGCAAACTTGTTGAATGTCCTACAAACAGACAGAATGAGGATGGACATAAATCTCCTTTACATAATTCTATCTACGTTGGTTGGAAAGCACAAAAATGAAAACTAAAAAAGATGAACGAAATATAAAATACAGCAAAAGATAAAAGGTTTGGAATTAGGTAAGGATGGGTTATGACTTTATTTTGTTCACTGCATAGAGATGGATTTGTGGTAGTTGGTATACTAAATTTAATAATAAAAGGTGCGTTGCATGAAAATCATGCTCTGATAGATCTGCTTGTTCTAAAGATATTGTAATTTAGATCCAAGATTCAGTAAATCCCATTTAAAATACTATAGTCCCTAGTCTTATAAGTAGGCAATAACATGGTATAGACCTTGAGATTATAGAGATGTATGCACTTGCTTCAGGTACATCATAAGTTACAAAGCAAGGATTGGGAGTGCTTTTAGCACTCAACAAAAACATATATATCTTTAAGGCTATACAAACTAGAATATATAGTGTAATAGCTTCTTTTTTTTATAAACTGTCTTTTTGGTATTATTAGATATTTTGTACTTTCATGTTGAAGATATTGTTATGCTGCTTTAAGCATTCTTTTATAAGAAAGAGGTCTACAAATCTGAATAAATAAATACATTTTGATAGGAAAAAACATAATTGAGTAATTTACAAAGAATATTAACACTAAATGATCTACAGCTTTATTGGAAATGCTACTAACAATATATTTCAGAAATTGAATGAAACGAATGTATAGTCCTTCCTGCAAAGGCTCTTACTATTTCTACCCTTTCCTCTTCTCTCCAGAAGGCCCATAATTCAGAAACAGCTATATGCCTAACTTGAACTGCCAGATGTTGATTGGGACAATCCAACGGCAGTGTCTTCTAGAAGCAGTGAGATCCTGGATTCTCTGCAGGGAGAACTGTTCCATCAATTGATAATGGAACCCAGATGGAAGGGGTTGACAGCCTAATCCAGAATCATACATCCACCTGGCTCTGTTCACTACTACGGATCTATATAAACCAACACGACATTTAAGATCACTCAACCAAAATCTACTTGACATTCCCTCACCCAAACAAGCCAGACTAGATCTCACCAGAAAGAGAGCCTTTTCAATAGCTGGACCAATAATCTGGAACTCCTTACCAAATCCTCTTCGTTCAATATCCAATCCCTCTCATTTCAAAAAATCTCTCAAAACCCACCTTTTTCAACTAGCATTCAATACCTCATCTAATTAAACTTTTACTAACACCCAAACTACAATTTACAAAGCTACTTACACTCTCCATAATCTTCACTCTATACATTTCTAATTGACATACCACCTCTGCAATATTAATTCAACCCTTATATTTCACATTTTCTCACCTTCCCAGAAATAATAAGTCCCATGGCACCACTTTTTATTTATAAAAGTCTTTCATGCTAGCACTTTGACTAGCTATTGATTATTTGATGTATATTTTAAAAAATCTATTTTATTTTGATTATTTTTATGTTTTATTTCACCTGTGTAAACCGTTTTGACAAAAATTTATTTTTAAAAAACGGTATATAAATGCTTTTAAATAAATAAATACTGGATCTGGTGCTTACCAATATAGATGCTGTTTCTAATGCTGCAGTGCAAGATCATCTGGAATCCCGTGATCATCAGATGAGTGTAGGAGATGACGGTTCATTCAAAGGTTTAGAAAAAAAACTAACTTTGTTAAAATGGGAGATTGCTTCAAGGAGTCAGTAGAAGAGCAGTGGGCAAAATTAAAAGGAGATATAAGAGCAACTAGATGTTTTCTTAGGAACGTAAATGAAGGAAAGAGGAAAAAGAGGCCAATATGGCTTTCTAAAGAAGTAACTGAAAAGGTAAGGGAGAAAAGGTTAGCATTAAAAAAACTACAAGAGCTGCAAAAAGAGGAAGACAGGTGACCATATCTGGAAAAGTTAAATGAATCTGGAAAAGCGATCAGGAAGGCAAAGATGCAAATGGAAAAAAAACAGAAAATATGGTAACACAGGGAGAGGGCAAAACTGTGATAGGAGAAAGTGCAGAAATAGCACTATGAGAATTCAGAGATGAAAGGAAGATATATGAAGTTTACGAGGAAAAAGCAGGAGCAGGACCACATAAAACAAACACAAATAGGATTGGAAATGAGGTAAACAATCAATTTTCAGAAACGTTTGCTTATGAGACACTAACTAAACTTAGAGGATAACTTTCAAATATCTCTGCGTGGCCTCATATAGCACATATATAGTCGCATGGAGATATGCAACAGTATTATATAACCTGCACGTAAAAGATATGCACATATTATAAAATAATCAAAATAATAAAGATTTGGCTATAGGGAAAGAACTCAATATGTGATGGAGTCTAGCAATTGTCATACATTGCCACGGTGAACTCTGTGGCTTATATAGTCAAGCCCGTGAGACACTGGGCTTGTCTAATCATAGGTTGCTGAAAGACAAACAGGTGCAGGCACCGTGTGAAAAAACTACTGTGCTAGCACTTATCTTGTTCCACCAATGACAAGGTAGTATATACAGTCCTGAAGTGATGCCCCTACTGCGGTGTTTCGGAGAATTTGACTCCTTCCTCAGGGACCCTACAGGTGATGATATACTGAAGTGACAGTTCTGTGTGGAAACAAAAAGGTTCTTAAATATGCCTGTATGGCTAAAGCAACAAAAATACTTCCCGGGCTGCAGGATAGAAACTTACAAAGCCTGTTGATTGCGGTCATTCTGAGAAGCTACGAAACCGCTTGTATGATATCGCTAAAAACAAAAAATGAACAATGAATGCCCAACCTTCTTACTATTTATAAAAAAAATCGGCATGAGAACGATTGCTTTGTAGATGTAAGTACTTACGTGCACAATGAGGGTGCAGCCTCACAGCGGTTTGTGCCGCGAAATGACAGGAGGGGTGCGGGCAAAAACGCCGGATTTAAAGGCAAATCCTCCAACTGAAATGGAGCCGGCAGGAAATGACATATATCTGGAGATTACTTGCACTAATTGAAATACCATATATGGGCAATGACGTCACGATAGCGGCCATTTTGAAAACCAGAGGATGAAAAAAATTTGACTGATTATGTTGCCTTAAAAGGGCACTGACGTCACGATGACGGCCATTTTGACGAGCACTGAGAGGATTTCTGGGGGGGGTAATCCTAGTGAGGAAAATTGATGATGAAACAATGGCAGACGTCTAAATGCGGTCAAATGAGAGAGAACCATTCAACTTTTTCATTAAGTCTCCGTGGTTCTGTGGAACATAAATGAAAAATCCAGCGATTTTCTTTATAATTTAACTGCGACAATCTGTCTCCTCCTCTCCAATGGGGGGGAATGTGTTCCAGAATAATCCATTTATAATCATCAAATGAATGAGCATGTAATATACTGTGTTGTACCACCGGAGCTTTGATGTCTCTATTGTTGATTCTACTACACTGCTCAATGAGTCGGATCCGAATTTTGCGCCATGTGCGCCCTATATAAATTTTGTTACATGGACATTGTAATGCATAAATCACGAAGTCTGTGTTACAATTAACTGTGTATTTGTGTATGATTTGAAAACCTGTTTGAGGATCTTTCCATCGAGTGCCTACAATAGCTGAAGCACAGAATGAACATTTGCCACAAGCTGTTTGTCCTCCTTGTGGTGATATGGAACGAGTTTGGGGTGCAGCTCTGACTACTCTTTGTTTGATATTGAAGCCACGGGTATATGCGAACATGGGAGATTCGCGAAAAAATGAGTGAGGACTGAGAACATGCCAATTCTTCATGATGGCTTGTTTAATATGTGATGTAAGCTCTGTATATTGAAGAACGCAAATTAAACTTGGAGTCTCATTTCATTGTTTGTATTGCAACAGTTGTGTTCTATCTGAAAATGTTGCTCTCTTGTGTGCTCTGCGAATAACGTGAGACGGGTAACCTCTTTCTAAAAATCTGTTGTGTAGTTGATCAGCTTGTGCATGAAATTCACTGGTATCTGAGCAGAGTCTGCGGAGCCGAAAAAATTGGCCCACTGGTAACCCTTCTTTAAATTTTATGGGATGGTGACTCTCAAAACGGAGATAGTTATTCCAATCTGTGGGCTTCCTAAACAAAGTTGTACTGATGCCCGACTGATTCTTGATAATTTGAATGTCCAAAAACGAGAGTTGATTTTGATTGTACATGATACTGAATTTAAGATGTGGATTAACCTGATTAAGCCATTGATGAAATAGAAGTAATTGTGATTCTGTATGAGTCCAGATGAAAAATATATTGTCAATGTAGCGTGACCACAAGGTGACAAATTGAAAATATGGCTAATGATATACATGTTCTTCCTCGAATATATTATAAAATATGCATATGTCTACCCTCCAATATACACGTGCATGTAACGGTTATGCGCGAATACCTGCAATGCATTTCCTAACTATTGTAGACACATACGTGCATATCGTGAAGAAAAATATAGCTTGTTCATATGAAACCCTGATTTATGCATATAAGTCAGTACATTTTAAAACATGTGCACGTAATTGAAATCACCAGTTTTCCAGTTTCTCCACCAGTTCACTCAGTCCTTCTCCATGTCAACCCAACTCTCCTAGTTCTTCCACCTGAACTCTCCCCAATTCACCCAGACCTCCCATCCAACCAATACTTGACAACAGATGAGATTAATGTCAGTTGTGCAAGAAAGTTAACAAGTGTAAAATGCGTGAATAAGATGCCTAGTGTATGTGCATAAGTCTCTTATAAAATAATAATTTACGTGCATAAATCTTGGCCCTACCCCAGAACACCACTCTTTTTTATGCATGTAAACACCCTAAAGTAGGATTAAATAGTCACTTCTCATAGTGGAAAAGGGTAAACAGTGGAGTGCCTTAGGGATCTGTACTTGGCCGATGCTTTTTAATATATTTATAAATGATCTGGAAAGAAGTATGATGAGGGAGGTGATCAAATTTGCATAAGACACACAATTATTCAGAGTAGTTAAATCACAAGTAGACTGTGATAAATTGCAGGAGGACCTAGGGGGTCTGGAAGACTGGGCATCCATATGGCAGATGAAATGTAATGTAGAGAATTGCAAACTGATGCTTATAGGAAAAAAAATAACCCAGGCTGTAGCCACGCGATGTTAGGGTCCATTTTAGGAGTTACTGCCCAGGAAAAAGATCTGACTGACATAGTTGATATTATTTTGAAATTGTCGGCTCAGTCTGTAACAAGGTAGACAGCCAAGAAGATGTGGAAAACATGAGAGGGGATCTATCAAGGAAAAGTCTAGGTTCGGGCAGCTAAAAAATGAAGTTATGCATTTGGATTGCAAAATCTCAAGGGAAATTAAATTCTTCTAATCATGAAAGAATAGCCAGTCTGAGATTTATCATATCTAAATTGAGGTGGCCAAACAGGTGGATAAAGCAATGGCAAAAGCCAGAAAGATGCTAGGCTACATTGGGAAAGGAATGGTCAGCGGGAAAACAAGAGGTGATATTGCCCTTGTATGGGTCCCTAGTTAAACCTCATTTGGAGTATATATACAATTCTGAAGGCCACATCTTCAAAAGGATACAAACCGGTTGGAGTAACTTCAGAGAGTGGTTACTTGAATGATTAGTGGTTTTCTTCTAAGATATATAGGGACAGACAAAGATCTAAACATGCCTACCCTAGAGCAGTGGTATTCACTCCCAGCCATTAAGGGCCACCAACAAGTCAGATTTTCAGTATATCCCTAATGAATATGCGTGAGATAAATTTGATATATTGGAGGCAAGGTGTGTGCAAATCTATCTCACGCATATTCATTAGGGATATCTTGAAAACCTGACCTGTTTGTGGCTTTCAGGGTTAGATGTGAATACCACTGCCATAGAAAAAAGGTGAGGTATTTATTTATTTATTTAAAACCTTTTTTATACCGGTGTTAGTGAGAACATCACATCGGTTTACAATATAACAAAATGAGTAGAAAATACAATAGGTAGTGGAGTTATGATAGAACATAAGAACATAACAAATTGCCATGCTGGGTCCATGGAATGCCCTCTAGCCCTTCTATTATTCGAAAGTGTAAATAACTGAGTCACATCTACTCGTTCAAGACCTCTCATGATCTTAAAGACCTCTATCATATCCCCTCTCAGCCGTCTCTTCTCCAAGCTGAACAGCCCTAACCTCTTCAGGCTTTCCTCATAGGGGAACTGTTCCATCCCTTTATCATTTGGGTTGCCCTTCTCTGTACCTTCTCCATTGCAACTATATCTTTTTTGAGATGCAGCGACCAGAATTGTACACAACGGGGCAGATTTTATAAAACTACGCCCGTGCGTACTTTTGTTCGCGCAACTGGCGCAAACAATAGTACACCGGATTTTAATAGATACGCGCATAGCCACGCATATCTTTTAAAATCCGGGGTCAGCACGTGCAAGGCTGCGCAACATCGGCAGCCTGTGTGTGCCGAGCCGCGCAGCCTGCCTCCGTTCCCTCCGAGGCCGCTCCGAAATCGGAGCGGCCTCGGAGGGAAGTTTCTTTCCGCCTCCCCCCACCTTCCCCTCCCTTCCCCTACCTAACCCACCCCCCGGCCCTAAATAATTCCCCCCCCTACCTTTATTCCAAAAGTTACGCCTGCCTGCCAGCGCGCCATGTTCCGGTCCGGGGGCTGGTCCAGAGGCCATGGCCCCACCCCCGTAGCACCCCCGATGATGTGTCGGCCGTGACACGCCCCCCCCCCCCCCGACACGCCCCCGACATGCCCCCCCAGGAAAGCCCCGGGGCTTGCGCGCGCCGCCGAGCCTATTCAACATAGGCTCGGCGCGCACAGGGGGAACTTGGGGCAGGTTCTCGGGGAGGGTTTCAAATATCTTACGCACGTACCCCTTTGAAAATCTGCCCCAGTATTCCAGGTGCTGTCTCACCATGGAACGATACAGAGGCATTATGACATTTTCCGTTTTATTACCCATTCCCTTCCTAATAATTGCTAACATTCTGTTTGCTATTTTGACTGCTGCAGCACACTGAGCTGACTATTTTAAAGTATTATCCACTATGATGCCTAGATCTTTTTCCTGGGTGGTAGCTTCTAATATGGAATCTAACATCGTGTAATTACAGCAAGGGTTATTTTTCTCTATATGCAACACCTTGCACCTGTCCACATTAAATTTCATCTGCCATTTGGATGCCCAATCTTCCAGTCTTGCAAGGTCCTCCTGTAATGTATCACAATCCACTTGTGATTTAACTACTCTGAATAATTTTGTATCATCTGCAAATTTGATAACCTCACTCATCGTATTCCTTTCCAGATCATTTATATATATATTGATAAGCACCGGTCCAAGTACAGATTCCTGAGGCACTCCACTGTTTACCCTTTTCCACTGAGAAGATTTACCATTTAATTCTACTCTCTGTTTCCTGTCTTTTAACCAGCTTGTAATCCACGAAAGGACATCACCTCCTATCCCATGACTTTTTAGTTTTCGTAGAAGCCTCTCATGAGGGACTTTGTCAAACGCCTTCTGAAAATCCAAATACACTACATCTACCGATTCACCTTTATCCACATGTTTATTAACCCCTTCAAAAAAATGAAGCAGGTTTTGTTGTAGATCAGCTCCCCAGAGGGGAGGAGTTAGCAATCTGTTATAGATCTGCTCCCCCAGAGGGGAGGAGTTAGTAATATGTTATGAATCTGGATGCTGGATACTCTCATTGAAGGAGGAGTTAACAATCTAGAAGCGATCACCCCGCCAGGGGGCGAAGTAGCACTCTGTTAGGGATCTTGCTAAGGAGTAACAATCTGTTAGTGCTCTGCTCTTCCAGAGGGAAGGAGTAGCAACTGTATGCTTTGTTCCTGTAGAAAGATGAACCAGCAACCTGTATGATTCCAACTGGGAGATAGCTATCTGATATGGATCAGCTTTCACAGAGAGGAGTGATGATCTGATGTGGGTTGGCTCCCACAGAGTGGTAGATGATAGCACCGCTCTTATTAGTGTAGGAATAACACTTAGTAGAAATAGTGAATCCCTGGGCCGATGGCAGTTGACAGCGCCCTCAAGTGGTGATCCTGAGAGAGACCACCGGCTAGGCTGGAGTATTGAGACAAACACAGATAGTTCTTTACTAGACTGGAAGTAGAACCACCAGAGGTGGCAGTAGTGAGTTGATATGCCTGGCAGGGCTGAAGTCCCTCTGATACTGGAACAACGATCGCTGAGTTGCTGAGCTGCAAGGAGAGACTATAGCTAGTGAGTAGACAGGGTATGCTGGGCATAACCAGTGATAGATGATACACTCACAATTGTAGATCTCTGTAGTGTCTTCTATATGCAATAGAGAGTCTTCAGTATTCAGGAACAGGAGCCGCAGGCGAGTATTGGTCCTTGTAAGCAGTCTGAAATAGAACTCACAATAACTGTGTATGGGATGGCTTCTGGAATAGGCTAGGAGAGATTTAGGAACGTAGGCCCTCGTGGAGCGAGTACCGGATCCCGTCCAACAATCTGAAATCAAGAATAGAGAGAGCGGAGCCCCCGAGGAGCAGGTACTGCTGGTAAGTTTGAAAAGGCCGAGCAGTGGAGAAGAATTCCCCTGGCTTACTCAGAGAGTAGTTGCAAGTTGCGTGGACTGCCGAAGCAAGTCATGTTGGAGTTCCTTGCTATCTCATTTGAAGTTAGCAAAGACCTTTTAAATTGAAAATGGATGACGTCACTACGGGGGACGCCCCCAAGGTTCGCGCCCTTGCTGGTACAAAGTCTGGCGTGTGAGCGAGCACGCCCTTACGACATCAGGAACATGGCGGATCCGTAGCGTCAAGCCAGCCCGGGGATACCGGGACCCAGAGGCAGAGAGAAGCCGCTGCTGCATCTGTCCGTCAGAGCCGAAGGGAGTCGCCACAAAGGTAGAGAGGGTGGAGCGAGGGTGAGAATAGGCACGAACACAACAGATTTGTTAGGCAAGACTTCCCTTGGATAAATCCATGTTGACTGTGTTTCATTAAACCATGTCTTTCTATATGCTCTATGATTTTGATCTTGAGAAAGTTTCCATTATTTTTCCCGGCACTGAAGTCAGGCTCACTGGTGTATAGTTACCCAGATCGCCCCTGGAGCCTTTTTTAAATATTGGGGTTACATTGGCCACCCTCCAGTCTTCAGGTACAATGGATGATTTTAATCATAGGTTACAAATTTTAACTAATAGATCAGAAATTTCATTTTTTAGTTCCTTCAGTACCCTAGGATGTATACCAACCGGTCCAGGTAATTTGCTACTCTTTACTTTGTCAATCTGGCCTACTACATCTTCCAGATTCACAGTGATTTCTTTCAGTTCGTCTGACTTATCACCCCTGAAAACCATCTCCAGAACTGGTATCTCCCCAACATCCTCGTTAGTAAACACAGAAGCAAAGAATTCATTTAGTCTTTCTGCAATGGCCTTATCTTCCCTAAGAGATATCTTCCCTAAGAGATATTTAAATACCTCCAAGGTATCAATGTACAGGAGGCAGGCCTCTTTCAAAGAAAAGGAGGCTCTAGAATGAGGGGTCATTGGATGAGGGTGAAAGGGGTTAGACTCAGGAGTAATCTTTCAAATATTTCTTTACAGAGAAGGTAGTAGATGCATGGAACAGCCTCCCCATGGAGGTGGTGGAGACGAGGACAATATATGCATTCAAGAAAGCATGGGACAAGCACAGGGTGTCTCTGACGGAGTATGGGGATTATAAAGCTGGTGTGGATAGGCAAATTAGATAGGCCATAGGGTCTTTTTCTGCTGTCATGTTTCTATGTTTCTATTTAAATAAATGCCATTCCTTTTTATAGATAAATGAATTTCTTTCTCACATATTGTGGAAGGAGTCCTGAAATAGTGATGATTTTCCTTTTTGGAAAATCCTTGTTCCCTCCATGGAAAATTATTGCTAATATTTTGTGGGCTGTGGTTTTTTTTTGGGGGGTAACAGTAACATTTTTAAGATAGTTCTTCACCTCTCCACTGAGAGTAGCAAAGTAAACAGAAGGCCCTTTGAAAGTTTCCAACTTACTAGTGAATGAGCTTCAGAAGGCCTCACTTAGTAAGCCATTATGAGTATTCTCTCATTAATATCTTTCTTTCTTTTTGTGGTTTTATCCTTGCGGTTTAATTGTGGATATGTCATCAGTGCAAAGGATGTTAACAGCTATTTTCAATAAAGTCTTAGGCTCGGAGTAATGATCCAGCTGGGGGGGGGGGGGGGGCAGGCAAATTATAAACCACCAAGGTGTAAGAGTATTGTGTACTTTCTAGATAGCCCATTCAGGAGTGGTTCCTCTGTTTGCATTCACCCTGCCTGTAGCCCAATGTAGCCCTTATGCCACAGAAAGGAGTATAGAGGCTGACTATGTCAGCAGGGGTACAGGTTAAGGAGAGGTTTCCTTTTGCAAGGAGGCCTCTGAACTATAAATCTTTTGATCTCTAAGTAAACATCTGTTGGAAGTGCAAAGGATGTGCATAGAGGCAAGAGGCCAATCTTTATGAAGCACTGGAATCTCCCAGAGTCGTGGGTCATCTTAGTGTAGGGGGTGTTCCTTACCCTCTTGGCAAACAAGGGGGAGGGGCCCATCCCCTTGGGGGCTTAATAGTTATCAGAGATAATACAAGGCCCTAACTCTCCTGCTTCAGATTTGCAATGAAAGGAGTTGGTTGGAACTGTGATCCTCTCCCAGGATTGACAGAAGGGAGCAGCAAGGAGAGAGGCAAGGCTTTTCCCCTAAAATCCCTAGAAGCCTGAGGAGGAGAAGTGAGGGTGCAATATTGCCCAGGACTTACAAGACTGAATCTGTGTCTAACCAAGACAGGAACACTACTGGATCAGGAAGCCAAACTGAGTCAGTGTGCAGGGGCTCGGAGGACTCTGAAGTTACCTCTGAAGGGTTTCTCCTTGAGCTGGAACAGGACATTCAAGTAGGTGCAAGTGAATCCATCCATAACAGAGGCGTGTAGGGGCTGAGGTTACCTCAAAGGACTAAGAGGAGGAAAAGTAAGAAAGTTACAGGGGACCCTGAGTGTACTACTAAGAGGCCAATTCTAAAGGTGGGAGTTGTGCAAAGAGGAGTAAAGATTTCCTGGACTGTGTTTTCTTTTTGAGTTGCATATTTGCCTGCTTTCATCAGACTGTCAGTATGTTTTCCCCTGAAGAAACTGAATTAAACTATATTTTCTTTGAAGCTCACTTAGAGATTGGAGAGTGTCTTGTTCTCCACCCAGCACTGGCCCTGCAGGTTATCCTGCTCCCAGCCCTCGGCCCTGGAGATTTATTTCCCCGCCTCAGGACAGTAACTGCAATGTTCCCCTAGACTGGGAAGGTGACCTCTGGCAAAAAGAGGGTTACACCAGATAGGAATGCCTGGGGGGAGGGGATGAGTTTGTAAACTATTGTGTAAGGCTGACTAGGCCTCACTATGTCTAGAATATGAAAATTTCCAACAATTGGGGGTTCCATTCGGTTAGTGTTTGCAATGAGTGATAGGGTTCATCCCTACAGAGTGGATCTATGTCCAGATTCTAAAAAGGTGACTTTATGAGTCACTGGTAGGAATTATCAATGAAAGAAGCAAGCAAGATCCAGGAAGGGAATATAGGGGGCATAGGATCAGAAGTGATCAGGGCTCTAAGCACTTGGGTTCTGATGGAGGGGGAAGGGAAATTCCCCCAAACTGTTCAGCCCAAACAATATTAACAGGCCGATACAGTACAGTGCGCTCCGGCGGAGCACACTGTTAACCTGCGATTGGACGCGCGTTTTCGATGCGTTAGCGTTACCCCTTATTCAGTAAGGGATCGAAAATGTGCTAGCGTTACCCCTTATTCAGTAAGGGATTGAAAACGCGCATCCAACCCCCCTGAACCTAATAGCGCCCGCAGCATGCAAATGCATGTTGATGGCCTTATTAGGTATTCCTGCGCGATTCAGAAAGGAAAATGTGCAGCCAAGCCACATATTTTACTTTCAGAAATTAGCGCCTACCTTTCTCCGGGCACTGGGAAAGTGCACAGAAAAGCAGTAAAAACTGCTTTTCTGTGCACCCTCCGACTTAATATCATGGCGATATTAAGTCGGAGGTCCCGAAAGTTACAAAAAAAAAAATTTGAAGTTGGCCTGCAGCTCGCAGGTTGAAAACCTGATGCTCAATTTTGCCGGCGTCCGGTTTCCGAACCCGTGGCTGTCAGCAGGTTTGAGAACCGACGCCGGCAAAATTGAGCGTCGGCTGTCAAACCCGCTGACAGCTGCCGCTCCTGTCCAAAAGAGGCGCTAGGGACGTGCTAGTGTCCCTAGCGCCTCTTTTTACCTATTTTACCACCGACCCTAATTTGAAAACTGAATCGCGTGCACAGGAGAGTGGCCTGTGCGCGCGCCGGGAGAGCAGGCATTCGCCCACTCTCCTGCGGACTTTACTGTATCAGCCCGTTAGTTAGTTAGATCTTTACAAAATGTATAGCCTGCTCATATCCAAATTTCAAGGCAGGGTACAAAATAAAACATGTGTAAAATCAACCACATTAAAACTAATATCAAACGAACCAAATAAACCAGACAGCCTAGCAAAATATATAAAGGGCACAATAAAACGAATATTGTCTACATAAAGATGATAACCAATCTCAAGGCTGGATAACAATTTGCAAACTGGAGCCATGTAGATGTTGAATAGGGTGGCTGACATAGCAGAGCCCTGTGAGATGCCCATATTACAGTGGCACCGTGATGAGGTGGATGATCCAATATGTACCTGAAATGAGCACTCAATAAGGTAAGATGTAAACCAGTTTAGCACACTAGCAGAGAAGCCATCATCCTTTAATTGGGATAATAATGCTGTGTGATTGATGGTGTCAAAAGCAGCTGATATGTCTATTAAAATCAAGACGAAACTCAGACTGCAATCAAATCTTTGATGAACTATGCCAGAGCTCTATGGCAAAGAGGTATTTTGCTAAACTTTTTATAGAACCCAAATTGGAACTGGTCAAGGACAGAATGCTCTTCAATAAATTTGTCAAGTAGTTTCAGAACTGAATTTTCAATAACATTTACGATAAACAGTAAGGATGAACTAGGACAATAGTTGGAAATGTAGGCAGCATCCAAGGTTGGTTTCTTTAAAATTGGGTGGATGGAAGTACACTTACACTTGGACAGTAGTTTTTTAGATGGGGCCACTAATATCTTTCTGCAATGCCTTGATCTGGCTAGTTGCACAAGAGTTCAGCGGGTGCAGGGATTATCACAGCAATGATTTTTTCAATTTCAAGCAGATCCAATGGGGAAATTTGATCCCATTTTTGGTGCAGCATCTGTAGTCAAGGAAACCAAGCCTGATGTTGCAGAGGTGGACACTTGGCCCGAGGTGGTGTTGGCGCCACCTACGGGGGAAACCCCCACAGGTCCCCACCATCAGGAGGTGAGGCCAAGTAAGAAGCGGTGGCCAACTGGAGCTTCGCCAATACCAGCCCTCATTCCCCACAGGTTGAGCCCTTGGGTACCAGGGCTGGCCGGGCTTAGGTGGGCCTCCGCATGGATGATCTTGAGAGAGCAGAATGCTGGAATGCAGTGGTGACGAAGGGTCCCAGCAGGAGGTAAGACGAGGTCTGAGGTCAGATCCAGGCAGGCGATCGAGGGCAGGTGGCTAAGAGCATGGGCCGGGTCAGAAAGAATGGTCAGAAGCAGGCAGAAAGGTTCAGAGTCACGTTCAGGCTGAAGGTCGGAGGCAGGCGGCAAGGTTGGTAGGCATGTTCAAGTCCGGGTCAAGCCAAGGAGGTCTGTCCGAAGTAAGGCAGGAGCAGGAACTGGAACAGGAGCAGGTACTGAAGCAGGAACTGGAACAGGTACTGAAGCAGGAACTGGAACAGGAATGAGTACTGGAGCAGGAACTGGAACAGCAACAAAGCACATAGCAGAACAGCATGGAGATCTGTTGCCAAGGTAGGCTCTGATCGTCGGAGCCTGCCTTAAATAGTGGAGTCGGTTGATGTCATCATCTGGGGCCAGCGGAGGCTTTCCCACTGCGGCCCCTTTAAATCCCAAGGAGATGCGAGTGCGCATAAGGCTGATGGGCCAAAGAAGAGGAGGTGGCGGCGTCTCCCCACGCGGCAAGAGGGGAGGTCAGGTCAGCCCCGGAAGAGCTTGCCATGGAGCTGGAGGGTCCAGGGAGCACAGAAGGAGCATGGGCACGGTGGCGGGTGCCCACCACCGCCATGGAAGTCAAGGCAGCTCCGGATGCCCGGCATCAGAGGTGAGTGAACCCTGCCGCAGGCCGGCCACAGCTGGGGAGCGCAACATCTGGGGCATTATGAGGGAATCTATCCAAATTTTTTAAACATTTTTTCAATGATTAAAGTCAGTGAATTTATCACAATTTCAGGAGCACAAAATGGTGTCGTTCTCTTGAAAATCAGCCTTTGAGCTATGGGTCAGATGGCTTTCCCTTAACATCAACTTGCTTTCCCTTAACATCAACTTGCGGAATATCCCTGCCAATGATCCCCTCCGTGGGAACACGCTAGAGAACTATATAGACCTCTAGAAATCACATATTCTTTGGCAGTCTAATTATCTAACAACATTATAATACCACCTGTTTAGCTAGACTACATTAGGCACCGTACCTTTTAATTATGTTATTAACCCCATATATCTTAACCCAAGTTAATTCGACCTGTTCATTGTAAGACATTTACTTGTCATTGTTATTGTTGAGAATGTAAACCGAATTGATCAATAATTCTGTTATTGGAAAGTCGGTATAGAAAAATGCTAAATAAATAAATAAATAAATAACCATCTGAAACAAAGCACAGACATTATTTCCAGTTAGTTGAATCTTAATGGTGTAAAAAGCACACTATATTGTCCTCGGAGTTCAAAGTCTAGCTTGAATCTTTATATGGTCAGTTAAACCTCTACCCCAGCTGCAGATATCAAATAAACTCAGATCCTGGTTACCAAATACCAGTACATTTATTTGAAAGAAGAACAATTTAACACTCAGAGTAGATGAGAAGGTTCCAAGACAGGCCAAACAGGTTGATGAGGCTGATACAGCTGTAATTAGTTTTTTCCTGAAAACTGACAATAGCTGTAGATAAACAGTGAATAAACGAGAAAGAAAGGTGAAAAGATGATGATGCTCAGAGCCCAAAAGAGAAGACAACCATCTGAGTTACCAAGAGTTTACCAAGAGTCTTCTTGGTCTAGAATGGGTAGATGTGAATCGGTTATTTAGTCTTTCAGATAATAGAAAGACTAGGGGGCACTCCATGAAGTTAGCATGTGGCACATTTAAAACTAATCGGAGAAAGTTCTTCTTCACTCAACGCACAATTAAACTCTGGAATTTGTTGCCAGAGGATGTGGTTAGTTCAGTTAGTATAGCTGTGTTTAAAAAAGGATTGGATACATTCTTGGAGGAGAAGTCCATTACCTGCTACTAATGAAGTTGACTTAGAGAAAAGCCACTGCTATTACTGGGATCTTGGTACTTGCCAGGTTCTTATGGCCTGGATTGGCCACTGTTGGAAACAGGATGCTGGGCTTGATGGACCCTTGGTCTGACCCAGTATGGCATGTTCTTATGTTCTTATGAAGAACTCTGCAGGTAATGAACTGTCCCAGCTTTCCTTGGGGCAAGGGACCAATAGGAAGAGGCAAGAGAACACAGACAGAGAGACAAAGCAAAACAGGATACATCCAATAAGGAGCTCAGAAACATTCAAACAATAATCAGTCAGAAAAAAGAGCTCAACAACATGCAGATAATCTAAGCTGTGAAATATTACAAGAGGACAGCATAATAAAGAAACATATTTATACACTGTGGAGGCAGAACATGCACTTAGCACTATCAATAGCTGTTCTGTATTTAACCAGGTGTAAATCATACTCCTCAAGGATCTCTGAAGATTTTGACTTGCATCAGTGATACTCAATGTCTAGTAATTGCTGTTTGAGTTCATGTAAGGGAGCTGAAAATCAGCTGCATTGTTGCAGCACCGAGCTACTATAGTTTTGATGGGAGCAATGTGCTCTAAGGATTGAATTCAACCTTTTCAGCATATGTGTGCTCTGAATATTATTATTTTGGTGCATTGGGCATTAAAATCCCATGTGCTGTAAGCAAGGCAAAAAGCTGCATTTTAGTACATTTTTAGTACATGGGCTCCTTTGTGTATTTCATCACTAAAATAATTTGTTTGTTGTTGATGACAGCCTGATTCCACCAGGTTCATTTGCAACCCCCATCTTCTAGTTTAAATTCCTGTGCAGCTATGACCTGTTCACCAAAGATTAGGCCATCTCCACAATATAGGGCTAGATTAAGGGTTTGTCCCATTTTGCGTCTATAGAAAAAAATGCTTAGCACATCTGTCCCATATAGTCTTTTATCAGCCCACACACATCCTCAGCCTCCAAGACATCCAAAACCCTCTTCTTTATGTCAGCTCTTCAATCATGTATTGAAAATCCTGGTGTGATATAATCTGCCTGGCTATACAAAGGTAATTCCTCAGAAAATGCCACTGACCTTACCTGCTGCTTCAGACACTCCCTAATTTTTTAACTCCTTCTGTGCTACACTGACTTGATTTCTAGCCATTTGTCCTCTGGTGGACTATGACATTCATGTCTTTTCCCATTACATATATAACATAGTAACATAGTAATGACAGCAGAAAAAGACCAAATAGTCCAGCCAGTCTGCCCAGGAAATGTCTTATGGTAGTCACTGTTATCCTCAAGCCTTATGTTAAGGGTAGTAATATTAACAATCAAAACCAAGCAACTGTCAAACCCCTATAAAATTACTGCTAGCAACATTTTTACAGGGTGAGCTGCCTTCTTGATAATTCGTACAATTCTGCTGCTAGAATGTGCTTTGCTTTTGGACTTGACCATAGAAGCAGTCCTGTGCTTTTTCTCTAATGTCTGCGTATCAGTAATCTGGACCGTAAAAGTCAGGGCCCAGATTGGCTGTAGTCTGAATCCAATTCCCCTGTCACCCCTGCCGTTGAAGCAAAAAAGTGATGCTGCAGTTATTTATTTTATTTATTTGCATTTCTTATATACCGGCATTCGCGATGGGAGTCGCATCATGCCGGTTTACAATTAACAGGGTGTGACAAAAGAAGAAATACTTAGAACATTAACATGTGATAGAAGAGGAAATAGCAGTTACAATAAAACAGGGACATAATGCAACTTGGAATGTAAAGAAAGCGATAGAGAAAATTAACAATGAGGTAAAAGAAACAACAATGTAATAAACCTGCCAATTTAAAAGAGAAAGAGTATTATGGAGTTGTCGAATTTGTTGATTACACTTAGGGGAGGTCTTAGTTGCTTGGATTGAAAGAAAGTTCAATTGGTATCTGGAAAGGCTTTCATAAATAACCAAGTTTTTAGTCTTTTTCTAAATGTAGGAAGGCAGGGTTCCTGTCTCAGTTCTGGTGGGATGGAGTTCCACAAAGTAGGTCCTGCTGTAGAGAAAGCCCTGTCTCTAAGCGTCATATGGTGAAAGGTTTTGGCAGGAGGAACCTGTAGTGAATCTCTGTAGGACTCTCTAATAGGTCTGGTGGAGGTGTGTTTTTTAAATGGTATTTGGAGGTTAAGCGGAGAGAGTTGATGGAGTGCTTTGTAAATGGTGGTAATGGACTTGTATAAGATTCTATAGTGCACTGGCAGCCAATGTAAGTCTTTGAGAATTGGAGATATGTGGTCTCTTCTTCTTGTGTTTGTCAAAATTCTGGCCGCCGTGTTCTGAACCATCTGAAGAGGTTTCGTATGGGAAGATGGGAGACCTAATAGAATGGAATTGCAATAATCTAACTTAGAGAAGATTATTGATTGCAAGACTGTTCTGTAGTCGTGGAAATGGAAAAGTGGTTTAATTCTTTTTAAGACGTGCAGTTTATGAAAGCAGTCCTTCGTGGTTTGATTAATAAAAGATTTTAGATTTAGCCGATTATCAATGATGGCTCCTAGGTCTCTTACTTGTGAAGTTTGGAAGCCGGTTGGAGGATTTGAGGTGAGGTTACTGTTTTCGGGGGAAATTATGAGGAGTTCGGTTTTAGCGGAATTTAAGATTAGATTTAGACTGGAGAGGAGGTTGTCAATATTATGTAGGCAGTTTTCCCAGAATTTAATAGTTTTAGTGAGGGATTCTTTGATGGGGATGATAATCTGGACGTCATCTGCGTATAGAAAGTATTTGAGGTTCAGATTTGTTAAAAGTTGACATAGGGGTAGGAGGTAAATGTTAAAGAGCGTGGTTGCATCAAAATCATGTAAGCTAATTGATTAAGGGTAGTAATGCCCATGCCTTCTGCCGCTCCATGCTGGTTACCCCCCATGCATTCTTTTCTTAATTTCCAACTCTAGCCTTTAGGGATCCACAGTGTTTATCCCATGCCTTTTTGAAAGTTTACTGTTTTCGTCTTCACCACCTCTTCCGGAAGGACACAGTCAACATGGATTTACCCAAGGGAAATCTTGCCTAACAAATCTGCTTTATTTTTTGAAGGGGTTAATAAACATGTGGATAAAGGTGAACCGGTAGATGTAGTGTATTTGGATTTTCAGAAGGCGTTTGACAAAGTCCCTCATGAGAGGCTCCTAAGAAAACTAAAATGTCATGGGATAGGAGGCAATGTCCTTGCATGGATTACAAGCTGGTTAAAAGACAGGAAACAGAGAGTAGGATTAAATGGTCAACTTTCACAGTGGAAAAGGGTAAACAGTGGAGTGCCTCAGGGCTCTGGACTTGGACCAGTGCTTTTCAATATATATATAAATGATCTGGAAAGGAATACGACGAGTGAGGTTATCAAATTTGTGGATGATACAAAATTATTCAGAGTAGTTAAATCACAAGCGGATTGTGATACTTTACAGGAGGACCTTGCAAGACTGGAAGATTGGGTATCCAAATGGCAGATGAAATTTAATGTGGACAAGTGCAAGGTGTTGCACATAGGGAAAAATAACCCTTGCTGTAGTTACACGATGTTAGATTCCATATTAGAAGCTACCACCCAGGAAAAAGATCTAGGCATCATAGTGGATAATATTTTAAAATCATCGGCTCAGTGTGCTGCAGCAGTCAAAAAAGCAAACAAAATGTTAGGAATTATTAGGAAGGGAATGGTTAATAAAATGGAAAATGTCATAATGACTCTATATCGCTCCATGGTGAGACCGCACCTTGAATACTGTGTACAACTCTGGTGACCGCATCTCAAAAAAGATATAGTTGCGATGGAGAAGGTACAGAGAAGAGCAACCAAAATGATAAAGGGGATGGAACAGCTCCCCTATGAGGAAAGGCTGAATAGGTTAGGGCTCTTCAGCTTGGAGAAGAGACAGCTGAGGGGTTATATGATAGAGGTCTTTAAGATCATGAGAGGTCTTGAACGAGTAGATGTGAATCAGTTATTTACACTTTCGAATAATAGAAGGGCTAGAGGGCATTCCATGAAGTTAGGAAGTAGACCATTTAAGACTAATCGTAGAAAATTCTTTTTCACTCAATGCACAATAAAGCTCTGGAATTTGTTGCCAGAGGATGTGGTTAGTGCAGTTAGTGTAGCTGGGTTCAATAAAGGTTTGGATAAGTTCTTGGAGGAGAAGTCCATTAACGGCTATTAATCAAGTTTACTTAGGGAATAGCCAGCCACTGCTATTAATTGTTACAAAATCATTTGGGGGGGGGGGGGACATGTCTATGAATCACAGGTCTTATCCAGCCAGAGTCCATCATGGTCCTAGTGCTTCAGATCTTTTCCAGGAGTAGGGGCAAACTTAGGGGAGAGACAGCTTAAATCCCTACCAGTGCTTTTCTCTTAGCTGAGCCTCAGACTGAATAAGAGACGATGTGTGGTCCACCAGTCGGAACACGGAACTATAAGTCAAGAATTCCTGCTAAATACATTCTGCTTCATTTCTTAGAATTGTCTATAATATAGAAGCATTAATTAAGGTGCTTCTATTCCCCCCCAGTGCATCCCTTTATAAGATTCTATTTATTTATTTATTTGTTTAATACAGGTAACAATCGTATTGAGGGAATCATCATGTTGTTGTTGCTTCTCTTTTCCCTTCGGCAGCAGTCTAGGTTCCATCCACTCCAGAGGCAACTACAATCAGGTTTCCAAAGTTTAAAAAACATCTGGATCCTGTTTGGATGAAAACCACTCTTAAAAAAAAAAGAACCCTAAATTTGATTTATCATTCCTATTCATAACCAAGCAAATGGTCTTGAGCAGTGCTCTCTGTGTACACGCTGTCATCAAAACTGTAACATGGAAACAGAGAAACCTCAGGAAGACCCCCCAGTTAATCTTAAGGCTTTCCTTTATTCCTTGGTGGCTAGGTACCCTCTGTACTTATCCAATCCTTTCTTAAAGTAGAAGGGAGCAAGATGCCTTAAAAAGTGGCGGGCTGATGCCACTCTCAGCCGGATCTTCCTGAGAGCAGGAGAGCCATGAAAGGGTTAAGCTGCGTCTGACTGGGTCCCAGCAGACGCGCAAGTCACCTGCGAGCGGCTCGGAAATAAATCAGTGTCCCTTTTTCTGCTGCTGCTGCCATTGTCTGGAAATAATGCAAATGCAATGAGCCTGCAGTGACATTGTGCTTGCACTAGAAGGATACTCGTAATAAATTGTCCCCTAATGCTGCTAAAGGGACATGTTCTTCTTCTCTCCGCTCCCGAGTTCTGCTGCTTTCCACTTTCAGTCCGCGCTGCAGCGTCATGACTTTCTGCTCTCTTAATTCAGTTAGCAAGCTACTCATTTGCACCTTCAGCATGCGCTTCCCCATGCACTCACTTTTTTTCTTTTTGGGCGGGAGTGGGAGGTATTTATCAAAGGAATGCAGCATGCATACCTTTGTTAGGAGAGGGTCTGACTGACCAGCACTTTCTTTTCAGAAATTATGTCCCTGGGAAGAACCAAGAGTAAAAGAAAAGTGAACAGGTTTCTCTCATTTGCAAGTTTGGCACCAAGAGCTCAGCTCAAATCGCAGTGGCTAGCATGCCTGATTTTCTCTCACAGAGAAAACAGATGCAAGGTTTACGGTACTGCAGTGGACCGGAAAACGGAGTACTCCAGAGGAACCTTGCGGTCATTATTTGCTAGTATATACTGGTTCTATATATTAGGCCAAGACAAGCTGAATAGTCCGATCTAATTCCTATGTATTACTGGTTCACCTGCATAACGTTATATGTATTGTTGGTTCTACTGTAAACCGCTGTGAAGGCCAGTTCCAAACAACAGTATATAAAAAAATTTAAAAATAAATAAATAAATAAATAAATAAATAGACAATATTTGGAAACAGGGAGGCGCCTCCTAGGGTGGAAAGCTGCAAGGGGTGACAAAAAAAACATCTCTTCAGTTCTCCATTACTGACATTCTTCCATTTTCTTCCATGCTCCATCTGCCACCTTTTTGTTTGCCCTCTCCTCTCCTTGCATCGGCCACCACCATGCACCACCACCTCTGCAGTGAGGAAGCCCCTGTACTATCCTTGCATGCTGGCTCCCACTGTGATCTTGGGTACTGTAAGCCAGCTTATGCTCACAGTCCTCACACCGGCCCTATCTCTTCCTGTGCAGGCTTCCTGTTTATAAAAAAAAAAAACCACGAGGAAGCTGCCATGGGGACTGTAAGCATGCATTGACTCAAAGTGGCCTTCCACAAAGAAGGAGCGATGCTGCTGTTACCTCTGCCCCTGCCATCACCTAGTATCAGAATTAAAAAAAAAACAAAAACATGGGGCAGGCACAAAGGATCTCTGAGGGAGAAAAAGGGACTGTAAAGCTGAGCAGGAGATGTGGATGGGCAGACTGAATAGGCCAAATGGTCTTTATCTGCTGTCATGGTCTATGCAGGGCCAGTGCAAGGGTATTAGGCGCCCTAGGCAAACCTTCTGCCTTGCGCCCACTTCCCCCCCCCCCCCTCCCAGTCGTGCTGCCCCCTCCCCCCCCCAGTCGCGCTGCCACCCAGTCTTGGCTCTGCCTCCTACCTCATTCGCACCTGCCTAGTGTGAGCTTCTCTGGGCCATGAGCAGGTTGGGCGCCACTCGTGGCCTGCCGAAACTCTACTCCTCTTTGCCGCGAGCGGCCTAGGTTCTGCTTGCGGCCTCACATGGCTGCTCTTTGGCGCCCCCTAATCATACCTGGGAACTCTCCGGTATAGGCCTGGAGACTCCGGAGAAGAATTACCGGGTCTCCGGGCCAATACCGGAAATCTCCGGGTGCTGCAGCAAAACCAATCTGCTTGGACCCGGAAAGAAGAAAGGAATGTCACTGTTCTTGTGCGGCTGAAAAAGGAGGAACTCAACAGTGATTTCTACTATCTCTGGACCTTTTTAACTCTTAACTTCGCTTCCTCGTGACACCGCCTGCTCCTGCGCAGCCTGTTTCCTGTATCCAGCCACTTGCCCGCCCCATCCTGTTTGCCTTGGCCAATCGACATTGAGATTTCCTGCCCGTGCATCAAACGAGGAGTAAGAAACAGGCAGCGTCCACTTCCGCAGCACAGGAGGAGAAGGAAGAGGCTGCTGCTGCTCCAGGAGCCCAAGTTCGAGTCTGCTGTTACTATTTGCTAGTGTGTTTTGAAAGGGGAGGAGAGAGAATGAATGAGCATGTCTGAGAGAGTGAGTGAGTGTTATTTGTGCAGGAAGAAGAGATCTGAGAGTGTATGTAGGTGAGTAGGAGAGAGCTGAGTGCAAGTGAGCATGGGTGTGAAAGTGCGTGGGCATGTGTGTATGGAAGAGGGAGAGATGTGAGTGAGTGTGTGTGTTGGTGGGAGAATGGCAGAAGTAAAGGTGTAAATGGACATGTGAGAATGTGAGAGAATGAGCAGCGAAAGTAAGTGTGAACATGTAAGAGTGTTTATGAGAGCAAATTTGAGAGCATCCGGTCCCACTGTGCAGTTCCCTTCCCCCCCCCCCACCCCCACCCCCCCACTAATCCATGGTAATGTCAGGGTGACTGTAAGTCAAAAGTTCCCAGGTATGCCCCTAATCGTTGGTGCCATAGGAGACCACCTATTTTGCCTAATGGGACACACCGGTCCTGGTTCTATGTTTCTACGTGTCACCCATTGCAAAGGGAAGGTGAGGCGGCAGCAAGTGATGGAGGTCTGTGTGAGTTGTCTTAGGCTTTAAAAGGGGATGGAGGTCAGAACATCCTGGCCTCCAGCCTGTCTCCATGGAAAATTCTTTATTCATAGTGAAACATAACAATAATAGAAATAGCCTGTTCACTTCAGCAGCTTAAATCAAGACTTTCAGCATTCACAGTCTCGGCAGGATAGCTGCCTTCCTCCATCCCAGGGCCTTTCTGTTCCTTCGGGGCCTGTTTTCTTAATCCCTTGCTCAGGAAAACACCCAGGAACCAAGGTTCCCTTCTGGGCTGTGCCTTAAAGCGGACTAGGCTAAACATCTGATCCTGGCCTTGATATATACTCCTTTACTAGGTAACAAGGGGGCTGCCAGATTCTGATGCATTCATGTATTTGCCCTGTTCGGAAGACAAGTACCTGCCATTCTGCCATCAGCTTTTGGCTCAGGCCCAATTTGATTTTAAATTATGTGTGATGGTGCCCCCAAATTGGGTCCACGTCATTGCGTATGGGAAAGATTTTGGATGAGGGACACCCCCCCCCCAAGGTGTCTTTATGAAAAAATTGGAAAACAAAAAACAATTGTTAAGTGTGCAATGAACCATCAGTAGATAGAATAAGCAATGTTTGAAAATCCCTTTTGTATGTTATTTAATGGGGACATTTCTAGATGAAGTTAATAATGTAATGGGTTCCTTTCAGGGGAGTGTTCAAGAGAACTGGAGAAGCAGATATCTTTTTCTGTAATTCATCCTCAAAGAACAGAAACCCAGTAAGATACCAGTCTGCAAAGTGCGTGTTATGACCGTCGGTCGCAGACGGCTGCGACCGATTGAACTCACGCCATGTGTTGCCCTGCTCTCCTGTCCAGGTCTACTCACGGCTGGGGCTAGCCGCTATCGCCACAGACCTCCAGGTTCTCTAGGCTCCTCATGGCAGCTGGGACACCGCCACCACCTATGCCGACTCCGGGCCTCCCTTTGAAGGCCCAATGGCGGGAACCTCAGAGGTGTCCACGACTGAAGACATCACAAGGTTGGGATTCTTAAGCACTGCCTTCACCCCTTGCAAACTGACTTGACAACAAGTTCTTTCGCTACTGGTACTGTCGCTGTTTCCTTGGACTATGGTTCCTGTGTCGGACCTTCCGGCGACTTGGACTGGCTCGGGTACCTACTCCTCAGGGGCCTGCTTGCGCTCAAGTTGGAGACCCTGTCTCCAGGCTTCCCCCGCTTCTCGGGCTAGCCCAGCGCCTTCCAGAGGTTCTGCCTGCCGGCCTCCCTGCTCCTTGGGGTTGTCCCTCGAACTGCCTTACTGCTTTGGAGACTCGACTTGGTGCTTCCTCGCTCCTCGGGGCAGTGCCTACGTTCTACACCTGCGACTGTACTCTGCACCTCCCCGCTCCTCGCGGTAGTGCCTCCGTTTCTCTATCAGAGATTCCTTCGTGCACAGCCCTGCTCCTCAGGGTTTCTCACGTTACAACTTCGGAGATTCGACTCGGGCTTCCCCGCTCTGCGGAACAGCCTACGTCATCACACCAGGGCCTCTCGCACTACGCAGCCCTGCCCCTCGGGACAGTCTCTACTGCATTCCTCCAGAACTCCCTGTCTCGTGCTCCCCACTCCTCGGGGCCTGCCTAGCGCTTCTCTGTCGGAGGTTCCTGCTCTGGTACCTGCATCTCCAGTTCTGCCTGAATGCTGTGGGTTCCCCTCCGAACTGTGTCTCTTACCCCGCTCCTCGGGATCCCTCACGGTACTCTCTCTACAAGCTCCTGCGATCACGTGGCTATGACGCAGCTGACCTCGCCTCCTGACTGTGAGGACCTGTGGGGCTCATCCCCCCCAGGTGGTATCAACCCTTACCTTGGGCCAAGGTTCCACAAAACCCACGAATCCTAACAGTGTGCCAGCACATATCACTTGTACCCTACAGTTACCCATATGGAACAGGCATTCAGCCTGAATGGATCACATTTATGATGATCTATTAATGCAGCATTTGCTATCCATTTCAGAAAATGTGAAAGGGGATGCTGCATTGGTGAAACATTTCAGAATTTCAAAAAACAAGAATAAATCTTCACAGACACAAGATAAGAAATCATAGATAGGAACAAGGTGACACTCCTGTGCAGGAACATTTTTTTTTTGTCCAGACCACATCATTTCATCAAGGACCTCATAATCAGAAAACTAAAAGGGAACTTCAAAACTAGCCAAGAAGGCAATGCAATTCAAAAGATCTCATACTTTGAAACAAACACAAGGGGATTTAATGCTTAACTATTTACCATTTGTTTATCTCATTTATTTAGCCTCTTGGCATGAGTGCTAATTAGCGGACTAGTTGTTATGATTTTAATACGGGTTAGAACCTGTGCTAAATTGGGCAATGGGCACACACGCTAACAATCACAGTGCATGCACATGCAAATTATTCAAATATGGTGATAATCAGCTGATTAGTTAATATCACTCTGTTCACAAGCAAGCACTACATGTAATGAGGCTGTCAAACTCTGGTAAGCTTAGCATGCTAAATAGTGTTAGGCTAATGATTTTCAAATATATGGTTCTTTGGAGACTTCTCCAGCTGAGTTGATTAAGTCCGTGGCTGATTGTCAGAAATCTCGGCCTGGATGAAAAAAGAGTTGATTATCACCGAGTGCACTGAAAATGGAAATGATCACTAATTCTGAGGTAGATGTGACGGGCAATGATATCCATCTAGATGGGGGTTCCTCTCTCCTTGAAGAAACGAGTTACGAGTCTGGGCATGATTTTAGACCTGCAGCTTACTTTAGAGTCACAAGTTTAAACTGTGACTGATTTGCTTGCTCTAACCTTTTTCCTGTCAGTCGATCAATTTAAGATTTGCCCTGCCCTCGGAGTTCACTCTCTAGTTTGAATTCCTAGGCAGTCAGCTAAATCTTGTCTTCCCAGCTTCCAAGCATCAGAGACTCAGTTCTTAACGCCAGAATGAAAAGAAACAGTTTCAGTACGCGCAGTGACTTGCAAGGTTAAGGGAGCAGCCCTACAGAGAGCAGCCTGGTTAGCTGTCATGAGTTCTAGAGCTCAGCAGATGAAGACTACTTGCAGCTTGTGTGAAAGCTGTAGCTACCAGCAATTAAGGCAGACTAGCACCATATGGGAAATAAGCGTAAAAAGTAAGAGATAAAAGGATGATGGCTTTCTAAAAGCTTGAAGAAGATGAAGGAGAGTTGTTAGATTGTAAGAACCTGCTTCTAACTGAAACCCATCAAGATGTTAGACAGTCCCAGACATTCCTTCAGGAAATTAACCAATAGGAACAGAGGAGAAAGAGAACAGATAGAGAGAGAGAGAAACAAGAACAGATCCAATCAGAGTTCAACAATATTCAAACAATATCCAATAAGAACAGGGACGGCTTAAGGGAATCTGCTGCCTGAGGTGAGGGATAAGATGGCGTCCCCCCCCCCCCCCCCCCCCCAAAGGAATGGCAGAAGTCAAATAATCAAGAGGGATCTCCTTGTTAGGGATATTCATTCGTTTAACATGAATGTGCAAAATACGATGAATATGGTCAAATCGTTTCATTCAGGGGTCCTGAAACGAATCAGGGAGCCCCCTGAATGAAACAAACCTTATTCCTTATATTTGTTTTAAATTAATGCATTGGGCCTAGGCCTAGGCCCAAAGCTGGGGCCTCACCTAAGGCATGGGCCCAAAGCAAGGTCTGCGGCCTAGACCCGAAGGTGATGCTGAAGTCCTGGCCTAGGCTTGGGCTAAGCGGGGGCCTTGGATGAGTCCCCCTCAAACAAACTTACCTGATTCATCGGGTATCTGCAAAAGTGGCCAGGCCGGGACTCAATGCCTGGCCTCAGCCTAGGCCGGAGGCCTAAGCCCAGACCCAGGCCCAACACTGGAGACTCAACTTGGACTGAGGCCCGATGCCACAGCCTGGCCTGGAAGGCAGGTCCTGATGCCGGGGCCTAGGCCTGGAGGCTGGGTCCCAATGTTGGGGGCCTTGACTCGGACCAAAGCCCAATGCTGGGGCCCAGCTCAGAGGCTGGGTCCCAACATCTGGACCTCAGCCTAGGTCGGGGCCCGTGCCCAGGTCCGAAGCCATGGTTCAGCCCGGAGTCTGGGTGGTGATGCCAGGGCCTCGGCAAAGGTTCAGGTCCAGGCCCTGAGTCCTTTTCTTTTCTTCTTTAATCTCACCATCCACTGGGATCGCGCTGAAGTTATTTATTTATTTATTTACAAGTTTTGTATACCGTCATTCGGAGGGGTTCCATCATAAGTTTACAACAGTTTGTTAAAAATCTAATACAGTGTCAATTCCTGAAACATATAACTTATCATCTATAAAATTAAAACATAGTTAAAATTATTAGCATCATTATCATCTAACAATTCATAATCAAAACAATTAAAGCAATATATAAAAAATAAAATATACCTTCTAAAACATGAATAAATTATTGTAATGATAAAAATTCTATAACCCGGGAATCATGAGCGTAAAGATGTGATAGTGAGAAGTGACTGGAAAATAGAAACTATTGAGTTTCATAAAATGCCTTCCTGAATAGCCAAGTTTTAATTTCTTTTTTTAATATTTTTATGTTTTGTTGTAATCTGGTTTCAATCAGTAAAACGTTCCATAAATTAGCACTTGCTAACAATATTGCTCTCTTTCTTACCTGAGTCAAACGGGCTATTTTTATCGATGGAATGGGCAAAAGTCCTTGATTTACAGATCTAAGATTACGCTGCGGTGTATGTAGTTTTATTGCTGTATTGAACCAGTCTGTTTTTTCTCCATAAATAATTTTGTGCACTGTTGTTAGAATTTTGTAGTCGATTCTGTATTTTATCGGTAGCCAATGTAATGATATAAGAACCGGTGTGATATGATCCTGTTTTTTTGTTTCAGTAAGAATCATTGCTGTATTCTGTAGAATTTGTAGTGGACGTATTGTTATTAAAGGTAATCCTAATAGTAGACCTTTACAGTAATCCAAATTGGCAAACTGTTACCTTGGCCGCGCGGGGCGCGGCGACGCGGCGTGTGGGAGGGGCTGTCCGGGGTCCGGGGAGCCACGAGAATGATTCAGCGGCATCGGCAGCGCGATCGGGTAAGGATCGCGGCGTTTCTCTCCAGCACACAAGCCAGCATCTTCGCGCGACTAGGAGAGCCAATTCTCGCGCGATTCAAAGCTCTGGCCACGCCCCCCTGACATCAGACGCCGGCAGAGGCACCTCTGCGCGGGAAACTTGACTATTTAAAGGGAGCAGTTCCTCTGATTCACTGCTTCGGCCACGATTGTTCTCTGAGCTATCGTCTGGGGATTTGCCTTGGTTTCTGCCTATTGATTGTTGCCTGACTCGGACTGTGTACTGGATTTCGTTGCCTGCTGCCTGCCTGTGGATTATCTGCTTCTGGTTCCTGATTGCCTGCCGCCTGCCCTGACTCGGACTGTGTACTGGATTTTGTTGCCTGCTGCCTGCCTGTGGATTATCTGCTTCTGGTTCCTGATTGCCTGCCGCCTGCCCTGACTCGGACTGTGTACTGGATTTCGCTGCCTGCTGCCTGCCTTTGGATTATCTGCTTCTGGTTCCTGATTGTCTGCCGCCTGCCCTGACTCGGACTGTGTACTGGATTTCGCTGCCTGCTGCCTGCCTTTGGATTATCTGCTTCTGGTTCCTGATTGTCTGCCGCCTGCCCTGACTCGGACTGTGTATTACTTGTGTCACCTCCAGGTAAGCGGTCTAGCCCGCGGTTCCACTACTATCTACGTGGTTAGCATAACAGTTGGCCGAAGCCATGGAACCCGTTGATCTGACCGCTCTGCAGGCCATTCCCGGGATGGCTAATAAGATCCAACAACAGCAGGGAGTCCTGGATCAAGTCACGGGGGTCCTGGATCGATTGGTGGCGCGTATGGATGCCTTAGCCCACTTGCCCTCGGGACCCACTCCCAGCCCGGTGGTCACTCCTGCCCCCATCCGGGTGCCTCCTCCGCCTCGATTTAATGGGAATGCAGCTTTATGTCGGGGTTTCATCAACCAGTGCCGGATGCATTTCTCGTTACAACCTGCGTCTTTTCCCAATGATAAAACGAAGACTACCTTCCTTCTGTCCTTACTAGAGGGTCCGGCACTTGCGTGGGCTTCTCTCTTGTGGGAACGAGATGATCCTCTCCTCAATTCACTGGACCGGTTCCTCAAAGAATTCCGTCTGATTTTTGATGAACCAGGACGTTCATCTTCCGCAGCGAATGAATTGCTTCAAATACGATAAGGCTCAAGAACTGTGGGTGAATATGCCATCCAATTTCGCACCTTAGCAGCCGAACTGGCCTGGGGAGAGGAGAGTCTCACGGCCATCTTCCGACAAGGCCTTGCAGAACATATCAAGGATCAATTGGCTGGACGGGATCCTCCGGATACCTTAGAGGGCTTGATAAGGTTGGCCATCCGTTTAGACTTACGTGTTCAAGAACGAAACCGAGAGCGAGCGGCCACTCGCAGAAATTTCCGTTTGGCACCTACGTTTCAGCAACCACTGGTCGTACCTCAAACGACTCAGGCATCGGGGAACACGGAAGAACCCATGCAAATTGATAGGTTTCGCCTAACTCCCGAGGAGCGGAATCGTAGACGGGCAAAGAATCTCTGTTTATATTGCGCTGGAGCTGGGCATTTCCTCAATAAATGCCCCAACAAGTCGGGAAACTTCCGGACCTAGGTCGGGTGGGAGAGGCCTCCCTGGGTTCCACCATTCCCTCTCCTCAATTATTACTACCTACGACCATTTGCCTGAATGGCGAGTCACTGCACTTCCAAGCCTTCATAGACTCAGGAGCAGCGGGAAATTTCATTCAGGAAGACTTAGTGCAGAAATATCGGATTCCGGTGGAACCATTACCTACTCCTCTGTCTGTAACCTCGGTTTCCGGGCAACCGGTGGGAATGCATATTGCCTACATAACCAAGCCCGTATTGCTCCGAACCGGTATTCTTCATCAAGAGAACATTCAGCTATTCGTGCTTCCTACATCGGTGAATCAAATAATACTGGGATTACCGTGGTTACGGATTCATCAGCCGCACTTAGATTGGGCTTCCCTACAGCTCGCAGCATGGAGCCCCTTCTGTTTCCAACATTGCCTGAAGAATCTTCCGGTCATCTCCTTACATACCACGCAACTCTCTAGTGGAATTCCGCCTCCCTATAAGGACTTCCAGGACGTTTTCAATAAGCAAGGTGCAGAGTCTTTGCCGCCCCATCGAAAGTATGACTGTGCCATTGACATTCTCCCTGGGCAGACTCCACCTAAGGGACGAATTTACACTCTATCGGAACCTGAGTCCACCGCATTACGTCAATATATCTCTGAGAATTTAGAGCATGGATTTATCCGACCCTCTACTTCCCCGGCAGGGGCTGGATTTTTTTTTGTTAAGAAAAAGGATGGGTCCCTAAGACCTTGTATTGACTATCGGGGTCTTAATTCTATCACCAGGAAGAACAAGTATCCCATTCCTCTCATTTCGGAATTATTTGACCGGATAAAAGGGGCCCAAATTTTCTCCAAGTTGGACTTGCGGGGGGCTTACAATTTGATTAGAATTCAGGAGGGGGATGAGTGGAAAACCGCGTTCAATACCCACGACGGTCATTATGAGTATCGAGTAATGCCCTTCGGGCTTTGCAATGCTCCCGCGGTATTTCAAGACATGATAAATGACGTCTTTCGTGACATCCTCTATTCCCACGTCATTGTCTATTTGGACGACATATTGATTTTTTCTCCCTCCTTGTCCCAGCATGTGCGTCATGTTCGACAAGTTTTGCAACGCCTCCGGGAGCATAAATTGTTCGCCAAACTAGAGAAGTGTGTTTTTCACCAGCAACGCTTACCTTTCCTCGGCTATATTGTTTCTAACAAAGGTTTATCTATGGACCCTGACAAACTTAATGCCATCCTCAACTGGCCCCAGCCGGTGGGGTTGAGAGCTTTACAAAGATTTTTGGGGTTCTCTAACTACTATAGACAGTTTATTCCTCATTTTTCATCATTAGTAGCGCCCCTCACTGCCCTCACTAAGAAGGGAGCTTCTATACAGCACTGGCCAGAGGAGGCGGTACTTGCCTTTCATCAGTTGAAGACAGAATTCACCAATGATTTATGTCTCCGCCACCCTGATCCTGCAAAACCTTTTACTCTCGAAGTTGACGCCTCGGCAGTGGGCGTAGGGGCGGTTCTTCTCCAAAGATCAGCGGAGGGTCAATGGGTAACATGTGCGTTCTTTTCTAAAAAATTTACTCCGGCAGAGCGGAATTATACCATTGGTGACCGAGAACTTTTGGCCATAAAATTGGCCTTTGAGGAGTGGCGACACCTTTTGGAGGGGGCTCGCCATGTCGTCACGGTCTATACGGATCATAAGAATCTTGAATATTTGGCGACTGCCCAGCGTTTGAATCCGCGTCAAGCCCGGTGGGCGCTTTTCTTCAGCAGGTTTCATTTTCTCGTCCGCTTCCGTCCGGCACAAAAGAATGTTCGAGCGGACGCCCTCTCTCGTAGTTTTGACATCATTGATGCTCCGGATCCTCCCCGCTTCCTCATCGATCCCGCTCAAATTCAGTTGGCTGCCACCTTCACTGTGCCGATAGGGAAAACCGTTGTTCCCAAACGGTTGCGCCTAAAGGTTCTTCGGTGGTCTCACTCTGATCACCTGGCAGGCCATCCGGGAGTCGCTCGCACCAAGGAACTTCTCTCTCGCCATTATTGGTGGCCCAAGTGGGAAAGGGATGTCAAGGATTTTGTAGATTCCTGCTCTGTCTGTGCAGCTCAGAAGACGCCACGCCGGAGACCTTTTGGCTTGCTGCACCCGCTTCCTCTTCCCACGTCTCCATGGACACACATTGCCACCGACTTTATGACTGATCTTCCGCCCTCCGGTGGTAATACTGTCATCTGAGTAGTGGTGGATCGTTTCTCCCGCATGGCACATTTCATTCCTCTTCCTGGTTTGCCCTCGGCCCCGGAACTGGCACGGCTGTTTTTGCACCACATCTTTCGACTCCATGGCCTTCCTCTTAGTATTGTTTCAGATCGGGGGGTACAGTTTACAGCGCAGTTTTGGACTAACCTTTGTAAACTTCTACGGGTGAAGCTTGATTTTTCCTCTGCCTATCACCCCCAGTCCAACGGTCTTACTGAGCGGACCAATCAATCGGTGAAGGCATTTCTTCGAGCGTATGTTAACCAACGCCAGGATGACTGGGCTTCTCTGCTGGTATGGGCTGAGATCTCCCATAATAATCATGTTCACCAGGCTACCGGCAGCTCCCCCTTTTTTCTGGTATATGGTAGGCATCCACACTTTCCCCTGCCTGTTCGCACTTTCTCCAACTGCCCTGCGGTCAACGCCACGGCTACCTCTATGTCTCGTCTATGGTCCGCCACACATGCCTTATTGGCCAAACACACTGCGGACATGAAGCGGATGGCAGATAAGAAGCGGCTTCCAGCCCCTGATCTCCATTGTGGGGATCTCGTTTGGTTGAGCACTCGCCACCTTCGCTTACGTCTCCCATCTGCCAAGTTTGCGCCCCGTTTCATTGGGCCTTTTCCCATTCAACGACGGATCAACCCGGTTACCTATGGGCTTTGCCTGCCGCCCTCTCTGCGTATTCACAACGCATTCCATATCTCCTTACTGAAGCCTGCTATCTTGTCTTGGCCTCAGCGGCGACGGAGGACCGTCGTACCTATTCTTCCAGATGATGGTCTGTACGAAGTGCAGGAGATTCTAGATTCCAGACGTGTGAGGGGGCGGCTTCAATACCTTATTTCTTGGAAACACTTTGGCCCTGCGGACAATACCTGGGAGCCTTCTTCCAATATACGGGCTCCCCGTTTGCTTCGGGCTTTTCATCGTCGTTATCCCTCCAAGCCTGGGCCTCGTGGAGGGGGGCGGGGACCTTGCGGAGGGGGTACTGTTACCTTGGCCGCGCGGGGCGCGGCGACGCGGCGTGTGGGAGGGGCTGTCCGGGGAGCCACGAGAATGATTCAGCGGCATCGGCAGCGCGATCGGGTAAGGATCGCGGCGTTTCTCTCCAGCACACAAGCCAGCATCTTCGCGCGACTAGGAGAGCCAATTCTCGCGCGATTCAAAGCTCTGGCCACGCCCCCCTGACGTCAGACGCCGGCAGAGGCTCCTCTGCGCGGGAAACTTGACTATTTAAAGGGAGCAGTTCCTCTGATTCACTGCTTCGGCCACGATTGTTCTCTGAGCTATCGTCTGTGGATTTGCCTTGGTTTCTGCCTATTGATTGTTGCCTGACTCGGACTGTGTACTGGATTTCGTTGCCTGCTGCCTGCCTGTGGATTATCTGCTTCTGGTTCCTGATTGCCTGCCGCCTGCCCTGACTCGGACTGTGTACTGGATTTTGTTGCCTGCTGCCTGCCTGTGGATTATCTGCTTCTGGTTCCTGATTGCCTGCCTCGGACTGTGTACTGGATTTCGCTGCCTGCTGCCTGCCTTTGGATTATCTGCTTCTGGTTCCTGATTGTCTGCCGCCTGCCCTGACTCGGACTGTGTACTGGATTTCGCTGCCTGCTGCCTGCCTTTGGATTATCTGCTTCTGGTTCCTGATTGTCTGCCGCCTGCCCTGACTCGGACTGTGTATTACTTGTGTCACCTCCAGGTAAGCGGTCTAGCCCGCGGTTCCACTACTATCTACGTGGTTAGCATAACACAAAGATTAGCAGTTAAAGCGTAGTCCTGAAATCATTTTGGTCCAGAAAAGGTTTTAATATAGCTAATTTATGATAACCTTCTTTGACTTTGGATGTAATGTGGGTCTTGCAATTTAATTCGGTGTCAATTAAGAAACCTAGATCATGTACCTGCTGCACGGGTTGGATTATTGTATGTGTATCTTCTAATATCAGTGGGGGTAACAGTTCATTATTTGTTTTTTGTTCTAACATTATGATTTCTGTTTTTGACATATTCATGATAAGTTTCATATGTGTTAGTAATTGTTTTATGTAAGATAAATACATAGCGGTCTTTTTACATGTGGTTTCAATGGATTCTGTGATTGGAATAAGGATTTGTATGGCATAGATAAAAGCAGGTGACATAGGGGTAATATATAGATGTTAAACAATGTTGCGGATAGGGCCAAACCCTGCGGAACGCCTGTGTCTAGTTTTATTTTTTCTATAAAGTATTACTGATTTTTACCTGAAAGTTTCGATTCTCTAAATATCATGTGAACCACTGTAAAGTTGTTTTTATGAGTCCTATTTCCAAAAGCCTTTTAAAAGAATAGAGTGATTAACGGTGACGAACGCCACTGATAAATCTAATAAAATTAAGAGAAAGTTTTGTCCACTGTTGAAGCATCTTAGTGTGATGTCAGTTAATGATAGCAGTAAAGATTCTGTATTATAGTGTTTTTGGAAACCAAATTGTGTCAGGAAGAGGATGTTGTTGTTTTCTAGATGTTCTGTCCATTGTTTTTGTACTATTTTTTCTAGGATTTTCGATATGAATGATAAATTTGATATAGGTCGATAGTTTCTCAGAATTAATGGATCCAGATTATCTTTTTTCAAAATGGGTTTTATTACAGCAGTTTTTAATTTATCTGGGACATATCCTTCAGAAAGGCATTTATTAATTATGTTTCTAATTGGACTAGTTATTACTTCCTTAATTTGTTTTAAAGTATGTGATGGAATCTCATCTAATGGATTATTCGCTGGATTAATTTGATTAATGATGGCATCAATTTCAACACTAGTTAATTCAAACTCTTCCCATTTACTAATCTCTTTTGTTGTCATTATAATAGGTGAATCATCTGTTTTTAGGTTCTCAATAATTAATTTTGTAACTTTTTCTTCATTGCCACTTCATTGCATCTTTCCTCTGTTAATTGAGGTTGATTGTAGCTAGTATCTTTTGTTAGTTGTTTTATAATCAAGAATAAAACTCTTGGATTGTGATTACATTTTTGGATTTTTTGGCGTAAAATGCCTTTTTTGCATTGTTAATTAGCCATTTATAGTATGTCAAGTATGCTCTGTATGCCCCCAGAGATAGAATGTCTTTGCTTTGTCTCCATTTCTTCTCTTTTTTCCTCAGTTCTCTTTTAGCCTGTCTAATATTAGGGTTATACCATGGCTCAGATAGATGTGGGCTTTTTATATGTTTAAATCTAGTGGATTGATTTTATTCGCACACTGTTAGTCATTTCAAACCAAGATTCAACTGCACCATTAGTATTCGATACATCTAAATTTTCTATTTCATCTCTAATTGCTTCTTCTAGGGTGTCCAAATTGAATGGTGGGCGAAAGGGAAATGAAATCTGGCTTAGTAGGTTGCTGTGACTGATGAGTGTTAATTTTAATTCTAGCATTAATCAAAAAGTGGTCTGACCAAGGGACCGGGGTCCTAGTGGGATGGGTAGCATCTATTAATCGTGTGTTAATAAAGATTAAGTCTAACATATGATTTGCTTTGTGTGTGGGACCTTCAGTTATTTGCTGAAATCCTAAAGCAGAAAGAGCTTGCAAGATATATTGGCAGGCTGGGGATGTTTGTTCACTATCCATATGAATATTAAAGTCACCTAGAATAATAGCAGGTTTATCTAAGTTAATCCTATGGGCTATAAATTCAATTACAGGGGAGCAATTATGGTCCAGAAATTCAGGCAGGCAGTAAAATATACAAATTTGCAAATTTTTAGAACTAAATAACACAGTTTCATACGGTGGAGATACCTGATCAATCATTTGTAGTTGTAAATTTTTTTAGCTGTAAACATGATCCCCCCTCCCTTTTTTCCTGTTCTTGGAATTGAATGGGTCAAGTATCTGTCATCATCAATTTGGTTTACTAGTACTTTATCAGTCTTTTTTAGTCATGTTTCTGTAATGGCTACAAAATCAGGTGATGAATCCATAAGCAGATCGGTAATTATTGGAATTTTCTTAGTTATAGATTGAGCGTTGAAAAGTAGGAACTTCAGAAATAGAGAGCTAGTATAAATAATGAGTTAATTAACTCTGGCACATTCACCCCAGTGGATGGTGCCATTTTGATGTATGGTGGATGCTTCATGGCCTGGGCTCTGAGCCTGGGCCAGACCTTAGGACAAGGTCCAGGCATCAGGTCTCAGCCTCTGGGCCAGGACACAGCATCAGACCTAAGCCCAGGCTCCAGCCTAGGCTGAGCCGCAGGTGCTGGGATCTGGGCTCCAATGGTGAGCATAGGCATCAGGCCAGGGGCCGGGTTGAGGCCCTAGCTTTGGCCCTGGCTGGACTATAGCATCGGATCTGGGCCTGTGTGCCAACCTAGGTTGAGGCATTGGCTTGCATAGACCAAGACCAAGGCCACAGTGACCTTACCGCGGCCTGGACCTAGGACTCGCCAGTGGATTACCACTTGACTGGGTAAGTTGGGGCCAGTTTTTTTGGCCATTTTGGGTTGTTTTTTATTTTTTAAATATTTGGTTCATTTTTTTCACACTAGTGAAATAAATCAAACATTCCACAAACCAAAATTCATGGAAACAAAAACTCCCAAAAATGAATTGAAAAATGAAAACAATTTTAATTTGCCTGCACATCTCTACCCCTTGTAGTCGTGGCCATTTTGGTGATTTGAAATACTCCCAGAGGAGTGGCAGATAGTGTGTCAGTGATAATATTTCTAGGAAACTGGCAACCCTGCCATACTCCCAGTAATCGTCTACCTGCCTCCCACCTTTTTCCAGCATTTGCTCTCTGGAGAAATGGGAAATAGGTGAATGGTGAGGGTCTCTGTGTGGCATACTCTCTCCAGGTCAGGGCAAGGCTATTGGGTGCCCTAGGTGAACCTTAGAGCCATGCATCGCCTCCCTCCCAGCTTTCATCACACACAATTAAAAATTATGCATGAAAAAGGACATTCATAGTATTCTGTGATAAAGTATCACAACAGCATATATATTATTTTTACATGCACTGCTGTGGTACCAACTAGAAAATTCTGCCTAAAGTCACTTAGAACCTATATGGTATTAGACCTAATATAAAGTGTGTTTGATGTGGGATTAGCACTCAGAAAGCCATGCATAAATTAAATTATAATTACAATATAGTAAACTTCGCATACCAAAATAGCACTAACTACTAGCACTGAAACAGTAACAAACATGTCTTGAAAATGCAACACTGCAAATATTACGCCTGGTCCTAAAACTCCTATTAGGAAAATAGAACAAGCCAGACTGCTAAAGATCAATAAACAGCAATTACATGCCAGCAGAATACGTCACTTCATTCACATTCGCAGAACACAGACAGACCTTCAAGAAATACAGAATAAAGATACCATAAAATATAAATAGAGATGTGCATACAAAAACTGAACTGGAAAATGCAAGATGTGCATTGCAGTACAACAGAAACACATCACTGCTCATAAAACAATAATAAAATCAAGAAATACAACTCATCTATCATAATAGTAAAACTATACTAATAGAAAGAATACAGCTGACAAACAGAACATAATTCAATAATTAAACTCAAATATCTTCAAAAGGCTTTAAAACAAATAACTCAGGGAGGTTAGACCTGCTCTCCGATCGCTCTTTCTAGCCCCCCCCCCCCCCCCCCCCCCCCCCCCCCATAAAACATGTACCACTTTTGGCATTTGAACATAGGCCGCAGTTTATTTACAAACCTGAGCCCTTTACATCAAGTATAACATTATAACATTTTGTAACTACAAACACCCCCCCCCCCATTCTCTTCCCCTTTCCCCCCCCCCCCCCCCTTTTCCGGCTCCACCCGTCGTCCCAGAGGTAAAGCAACTGCCACCCTCCTCCCCCTCCCCCTCTTGCCCTGCCTCACACCAGCGAGGGCAAGCCCTGGCCCTGAGCTATAGCCCCCAAGCTCACAGGCCTTCTTGTGCAGCAGCCCCCCCAGCTGCACAAGTTGCCCCCCTCCTTTCCACCCCCTTTTAACATTACAAATTCTTCAATAGTAATTCGGGCTCGGGTTTACTGCCACCACTGCGACTAACATAACAGAATTCTCACCCCATGTCCACATTAACTCAGGGAGGGAGGGATCGTGAGCCAAGGCACCCTCTCACCACGCCGACCCGCTCCGAATGGCGCCAAACCCCTGCTATGTCATTCCCCTCCCTGCTGCCAATCACATCTCCCAGATTCAAAACCCCGCTCTTACCGTTTTTCCCATGTTCCCTAGCCCGCTCGTATTTCTTCTCCCCCTCCTTTACCCCCCCCCCCCCCTTCCCTGCTTTTAGCTCTCTCCTACGCAAATTCCCGAGTTATCAGCGGCGGTGCAAGACGAGCTTGCACCACCTGTCCTAAAATATTTCAAAACAGACATCAAATAACACCCAAAATTAAAACTAATATGAATAAAAAAATTCCCTGCTCTCCCTACCTGGAATCCTTGATTTCCAATCAACCTGAAATTGTTATGCGAAAGGGGGCAACACAAACTTTATCTTTTCTCTTTCACATAGACACACTTATACACTCCCTCTCTCATACATACTCTAATGCTCTCACACTCTTTCTCTCATATGCACAGGCTCTCTCCCCCTCACGCATAAATGCACACAGGTTTTCATACACACTCTCTCTCACACTCACATTCACACATAAATACAGGCTCTCACATACCCCTTCTCTCTCACACATACACATATGCATAAAGGCTCTCACACTCACTCACACATGCTTCAAGCTCTCATACACACTCATACATGCATACAGGCTAGCACACGCTAGTACACTTACTCCTCCATCACACATGCATGCAAGCTCTCTCACATATACTCACACATACATACAGGTGCATACACAAGCTCTCTCAAAATACCAACACAGGCTCTCTCTTACTCTAACACACCCATGCACACAGGCTTTCACTTACTTTCATTCACACACGCAGGCTGTCACTTACTCTCACACGCACTCAGGCCTCCCCAGGATTATTCATCCAGCTGTGGCCATGCCGCATTTTTAGTACCAGTGGGCCTAGACTTCAAGCCATGACAGGATGAGCTCCACTGCAGCCACAATGTTCCTGAGGCCCCACTGGACCTAGTCTTCCAGCCACAGTGGGATAGGCTACGTCACTCCTGCTTGGTCTTACATCCAGCTGTGGGCACTTAAAGTGAGACGGCTGTTGTAGGAGAATTTTTGGGGCACACTTTTTGCCGCTCCTCAGATTTTGCCACCTGAAGAGGCCACCTCACCTTGCCATTTTATAAAACCGCTCCTGATTAAGAAAAAGGAATTGTACAACATGCAGAGAATTTGAGCTCAACAATATCATGAAAGGATATCAGGTAGCAGCATAATAGGAAAACATATATACATATACATTTAAATATACTGTGGAGGCAGAACAAAGATGGTTATGCAATCATTGGTTCTGTCACTTCATGACTAATGCAATTCACTTTTCATAGGTTTACCACAGAATAAGTTTCATAGTCTGTGGATGTTGCAGAATGCCAAGGCATATGTAATCATGGTTACTCGCCTCCAAGATCATATTACCCCAGTTTTATCATTTCTTCATTGGCTGACAATTTCATTCAGCTGCCAGTTTAAAGCTATTTGCCTTGCTTTTAAAGCTATTCATATGATAACTAAGGTCCAGACTATTGAAATGAGAGACTTAAGAAATATATTAAGCTGTGTTTACACTTTCATGTAGATCCTTTCACAACAGTTGCTACTTAGAAAAATTTGAATAGAGCAAGGCCTTCACCTTCCAGATCCCAAAATGAATCAAGTCCATAGATGAGTATCTCCGAAACCAATTCTGGAGTACCGGCCACCAGCCAGTCTGATTTTCCAGATTCATGTAATGAATATGCATGAGATACATTATATCTGCATGCAATGAAGGTAGTGCATACCAATCTATCTCATGCATATTCATTGTGAATATCCTGAAAACCAGACTCGTTGGTGGAGGGTACTCCAGGACCAACTTAAGAAAAACTGCCATGAACAGCATATACTTCTTTAAAATGATTTAACATATTTTGCCATGTTGAACATATCTACTGAATTACAATATAGCTTTTGAAGAGTTTTGTCTAGACTGGAATATAGTTTACTCTTGGGACTATCTTTTTCAATTTATAACACTTCTTTTGATGAAAATTGCTTGAGGGAGCCATAACTCATCTTATCCTGAGAATACGTTAAAAATAATTATTTCCTAATTTTCTTTTCATTGTGTCTGAATTCCCCCTCTTAGAATCTTGCTAAAGAATAGGCCACAAATTTAAAATAGGAATATACAACTGTGGTCCTTGTGGGCTGCAAATAAGCCTAGTTTTCAAAGTAACCAAGCTACATAACTGAATCTGGTTCCTAGACTATATCTGATGAATACTCATTGCAGATAGGCTCAGAATCAGGAATCTAAGAAACCCTCAAGGACCTAACAGGTAATATAGTAGCATTGTAGATGATGGCAGAAAAAGATCAAATGGTTCATCCAGTCTGCCCAGTCATTTCTGTCTACGCTGATAAGGATATCCTTGGTATCACTCCCTATCCAATACAGTTTTTGTCAACGTCCTCCTTGACACTCTACCATGTTGACTAGATGAGTATACAAGATCACTTATTTAGCTGACATCTGTACCCCTCCCTTACCATGTCTAACCAAAAAGCTCAGCTGTTGCCCCTTCTAGGTCCCCTGTGTAGCTAACCACACAGCCTCAGCTTCCAGTTTGTTTTTAGGTCCTCTGCATAACCTTTCAGACAGATCAGAGTACGTGAGTTCCTGCGTCACTGCTAGGGCTTCGTTCTGACTTGCAGCCTGTCAGACCCATCAGTTCCTAGTTTTATTCTGTACTCTCAGCTTATGTCCTCATCCAGTGCTCATCTCTTTAAACATGTTTAAGTGCCTCCCAGTTTACCTGTTGTCTTCTTGACTATTTCTCTTGCAGGCCTATTCCATTCCTCCCTACCATCCTCAGGATGATATCTGATCAGACAATCCTAGCTCAGTGTAATAAAAGCACTATCCAAATCTTCTCTAATTCATTCCTAAATACTTGGCTCCCTGGCAGACCACAAGGTTATTGCCTTCTAGTGGGCCGATACAGTACAGTGCGCTCCGGCGGAGCACACTGTTAAACCGCGATTGGACGCGCGTTTTGGATGCGCTAGCTTTACTCCTTATTCAGTAAGGGGTAATAGCGTGTACAAAACGCGCGTCCAACCCCCCCGAACCTAATAGTGCCCGCATCATGCAAATGCATGTTGATGGCCCTATTAGGTATTCCCGCGCAATACAGAAAGTAAAATGTGCAGCCAAGCCGCACATTTTACTTTCAGAAATTAGCGCCTACCCAAAGGTAGGCGCTAATTTCTCCGGGCATCAGGAAAGTGAACAGAAAAGCAGTAAAAAACTGCTTTTCTGTGCACCCTCCGACAATATCATGGCGATATTAAGTCGGAGGTCCCGAAAGTTTAAAAAAAGTAAAAAAAAATAGAAAAAAAAAATTGAAATGGCCCCGCGGCTCGCAGGTCGAAAACCAGATGCTCAATTTTGCCAGCGTCCGGTTTCCGAGCCCGTGGCTGTCTGTGGGCTTGAGAACCGCTGCCGGCAAAATTGAGCGTCGGCTGTCAAACCCGCTGACAGCCGCCGCTCCTGTCAAAAAAGAGGCGCTAGGGACGTGCTAGTGTCCCTAGCACCTCTTTTTACCGCCAGCCCTAATTAAAATAAATTAAAATACTGTATCACACACAGGAGAGTGGCCTGTACGCGCGCTGGGAGAGCGAGCGCTCGCCCGCTCTCCCGTGTTTTTACTGTATCGGCTCGCTAGGTGAGAGAGAATTAGATGCAGAATTCTGAGGTGATGTAGTTCTCTCCTTGTGCATTAAAGTTAGTATCAATTGATCCCACCTTATCCTGTATATTCCCATACTGTACAAGTATACCTCTTTTGGTACTAATCGTAAACACTCTTGTACCATTTCTCTACAATTCACTTCTTGGCCCAGAAGTTGAAGGACTGGCTGCTGATCTAAATTAACTTCTGCTAGTCCACCACATTCTGCTTGGGCTCAGTCTTCCTTTCTTAGTCTGCATCCTATCACTAATGAACCACTGAACCAACCTTTCTGGACTCTGGACAGTTATATCCTGATGGTACCAACCTGGCTTCCTCCATCGCCTGCTCCATCACTAGAGTGCTACAAACAGGCCTGGCTTTCAGGATATCCACAATGAATGTGCATAAGATTTATTTGCATGCCAATATAGCTCATGCATATTCATTGTGGATGTCCTGAAAACTCAACCTGTTTGTGGCACACCAGGACCAGAGTTGCTTACTCTTGCACTAGATTGTTCTTCCCCTATCTCTTTACTTTTCTTAGAACTAAGAGCCTTTGTACTTAATTATTTCATGCCTTCTTGAAACCTGTTACCTTTTTAGCTTTCACCATCCACTACAAAAGGCATTCCAGATGTCCAACTCCCTTTCTGTGAAAAAATATTTCCTGACTTTGCTCCTGAGTCTACTCCTTTGGAGCTTCATCAAGACCACTAGCTTTACAGCTTTCTTTCAATTGAAAAAGATTTACTTCCTGCGAACTATTAATATATTTCAGATATTCAAATGTCTCTATCATATCTCCTGGTCTCTTCTTTCCTTTAGGATATGCATATTTGTCCTTAAATCTCCTCTTGTATGACTTTTGGTGCAGATTCTGCACCATTTTAGTGCCTTCAGTTTGCCTATATCTGGTGGAGGTGTAGCCTCAAGAACTGGACATATGGGTGCACACTGGGAGGCTCATGGGCAAGAACAGTACCCATGCTTCCTGAGTCCTTCCCGCAGAAGGGGGGAAAAAGTCACTTTTTCAAGGCCCTTGGAGAGGGCACAATCAACCAAAACACCACACTGTACACAAAAAGAAGTTGTTCAAAAATAAAAGTCTCTGATGGCAGGCAAACAAAATCCACAGTGTACACCAAGGGAAAATAAATCCAAATGCATAAAAAAATATCTCAGTCCCTCTCATTAGCAAAATGCCGCACATGGTGAGGTAAGCTCTCTCAGGCAGGAACACTCACCTCTGGGATCTCCCCGGTATCTGTTTCTGAATGCAGGTTTCCTTTTTTCTCGCTCACTCTTTCTCTTGCAAATCTCATTGCATAGCCTGATGGATTCCTTTTAGTCATTCATCAACTTTTCATGACCTCCCTCAGCAGGTCAGTTTTCTCTCTCAACTCCTACCAAGACAATCTTTTTTTTTCTACAACATATTGCTCTATGTTCTATGTTCGATGTAACGCCATAGCCGCGACAGTTCTGTTCAATTGTAAACCGATATGATTTGATATCTTTGTTCAAGAATGTCGGTATAGAAAAATTCTAAATAAATAAATAAATAAATACAAAATTCTCCAAATACTATCTCTAGACAGTTGAAGAATATAGACTACTTCTTATCTTTACTTAGTCCCTCAGGAATTCACTCTCTAGAACCCTAAGACTTCTTTCTAATCCTGGAGACCTGGGCACTTTGACCTATATTCCCAGCTCCTTCTCAGGACAGGATTCTTCTCCTGGCAACCCTCTGTTGAGAGAGGGCCTACTCTCGGTCTTTTCCCTGTGGAGGCAAAGACCCGACACCAGCACCAATCTGTGAAGAGGTGGTACATGCAGATTGTGGACTGCAGACTGCCTCTCAAAACTGACTCTTCATCACTCCCCTACCCTCACTTGAGCACAGGAATTTTGTTATACCTAAGATACCTCCCACTGGAGAGTGTTTAACCTGTCTAAATATTCCTACTCTATAATGACATTACTCACAGTAGTCTGCTGAGACAGCTACTAGTAAGAGGAACATTTGGGGGTCTCCTTATTGACACAATATTCTAGGTGAAGTCTTAGCAACATTCAGCATTTTCACCTTTTTTGTCCTGCTGGTTACACCTCTCCCTAGGTATAATCTCTCTGGCTCTTTTTATGATGAGTTTGGATAAGTTCTTGGAGGAGAAGTCCATTAACTGCTATTAATCAAGTTTACTTAGGGAATAGCCACTGCTATTAATTGCATCAGTAGCATGGGATCTTCTTGGTGTTTGGGTAATTGCCAGGTTCTTGTGGCCTGGTTTGGCCTCTGTTGGAAACAGGATGCTGGGCTTGATGGACCCTTGGTCTGACCCAGCATGGCAATTTCTTATGTTCTTAGAGTTAATTTGTAAGTGGATGTTGTGCTATACAGAGAGTCACCAATAGGTGGCACTGTGGGAATAAACCTGGTAGAAAAGAATGGGAGAACTGGAAAAAAGCTTGCAGAGCCAGGATTGTGTTGTTGAATACTATTTCACTAAATCTCTTCCAATCTCTTCTGTTAGTGAATGGCCAATGCCAATGAAATGGTGTCAGAAATGAATTGAGTCAGAACTAGAGGAGATAATAAATTCAGACCTCCAGAGACCTTGGATTAGCCTGACTGGAAACAGCATTTTACACACCGGGACTGCCACAAAACTCAATTCCGAAACACAGGAAGCCCAGGTTTTCTCTTTCATTTTATGCAAAGAGCAGTGAGGCTGAAAATCTTTGTTGCAGAGGCTAAGAGAAATAATTATGATGTTGTAGTAAGAAATTTGATTAACATTTCATTCCAAAATGCATTACCATTCACAAATTCATGTATCTCAATCAGTAGGCACAGAGAAAGTAGAGATAACTGAGGCTTACATCCAGTCTCTGTAGGAATTTTCAGATATTTGTTGAGTTTAAAGATTATGTGGATGAATAAATCAAGGACAATCTGATAGCTGGCCTTTAAAATTGATTCAGGAGAAGGTGTAATAAATAATTTAAGAGGACACATACAAGGAACTTAGCCAATGTCCTCTATTCCAGAGCACAAAGGTACACTTAAACAGTCTGTTGGATTGCCTGGGCTAGTTCATTGACCACACCACTTACAAAAGCTTCAAAAGCTGAAAAGACAATTCAGGGGGTCAACCTTTTGAGATGCAGTGTGACCATGAAGCTGAGACTCATAAAAAGATTGGAAGAAGCTGCTAACATGAGCCTTCTGTGTGGTGATCCTGTAAAGATCTCACTAAAAGTCTGGAACAGTGCTCTGTGTTAGCATTATAAAGCACAGAGTTCCAGTTCCACTGATCCAAAGATGTGGAAGTGTAACCCAGGCTTACTAACTGTATGGTGCTCAAGTGGCCCCAGCGGAGGTTTATGGCATTTTCGCAACTATATAAGAGCAAACAACATTGGCTTTTCCAGCATGTTGTGTTAAGAGGAACCCAGCTCCCTGTAGAGCAGTCTGGAGACTTCAAATGCCAGCTATTTTTCTGGGGTTCCTCTTGCCGAGGTACGTGCATATTCTCTGTTGCTGAGTACCATGGTGTTCCACTAACATAGTAACATTGAAATGATGGCAGAAAAAGACCAAATGGTCCATCCAGTCTACTCAGCAAGTTTCTTATGGTAGCAACTGCCACTCCATTCAGAGTACCTCCCTGTCTTCCTCTTTAAGGTAATCCTGCCGTTCAGGCCGGTTACCCCAAGCCTTATAATAAATCATATTTATAATCAGAAACAAGCAACTGTCAAACCCATAACAAAATTACAGCTAGTAACATTTTTATGGGGTGAGTAGCCTTCTTGATAATTCATACAATGCTCCTTGAATGTGCTTTGTTTTTGGACTTGGCCATAGAAGCAGTCTTGCAATTTTTTACTAATGTCTTGTATCAGTACACTGGACCATAAAGGTTGGGGCCCTGCATTGGCTGTGTTATCTGAATCCATTTCCCCTTTTTCCCTTTCCCTTCCCTCCCCGGCCGTCAAAGTGGAGAGCGATATTGCAGTCGAGTCGAAAGATTCAAGTCTAATTGGTTAAGGAAGGTAATCCCCATGCCTCTGCTAAAGATAGAAACTGCTGCTTCATGCAGGTTACCCCCATGCACCATTTCCAACCTCTAGCCTTTAGGGATCCACGAGTATTTATTCCATGCCTTTTTTGCATTTGTTTACTGTTTACATCCTCACCATCTCTTCTGAAAGGGCATTCCAGGCATACACCACCCTCTCCGTGAAGAAATATTTCCTGATGTTGGTTCTTAGTCATTTCCCCTGGAGTTTGATTTCATGACATTTCTACTGTTTACTTTTTAACAGAAAATGTTCAAAGTTCATGCATCAATAAAACCTTTGAGGTATCTGAAGGTCTGTATCATATCTTCCCTGAACCTCCTCTCTTCCAGGGTATAAATATTTAGCATCCCAGTTGTATGACTGCACATCTTGGCATTGAATCCCAGCTGCCAAATCTTTGACCAAGTTTTCTTATATCGCTTTTTATTCTCTCTACTCCTTCAAACGTTTACACTATGTTGCAAATCTTAGTATCATCCACAAATAGACAAACTTTACCTTCTATCCCTTCTGCAATGTCGCTAACAAAGATATAACAGAACTGGTCCCAAAACCAATCCTTGTGGCACTCCACTTAACACTGTTTTCTCTTCAGAGTAGGTTCCATTTACCATTTATCAACCAGTTTATAATCCACTCCACCACCTTGGCACCCACTCCCAAGCTTCTCATTTTATTCACAAGCGTCCTATATGGGACCTTATCAAAAGGTTTGCTGAAATCCAAGTAAATCACATTGAGTGCTCTTCCTTGATCCAGTTCTCTTGTCATCCAATCAAAAAAATAGATCAGATTTGTCTGACAGGACCTTGCCTTGGTGAACCCATGCTGCATCAGGTCCAGCAACCCACTGGACTGGAGATAGTTCACTATCTTTTCCTTCAGCAAAGTGTACACTAATTTTCCATCCATTGAGGTGAGGCTGACTGGCCTATAGTTTCCAGCCTCCTCTCTTCTACCGCTCTTGTAAAGCAGGACCACAGTTGCTCTTCTCCAATCCTGAAACACCAATGCCGTTTCCAGGGATCTATTGAGCAAGGCTTTCAGCAGACCAACCAGCACATCTCTGAGCTCCCTTAGTATCCTGGAATGTACCTTATCCAGCTCCATGGCCTTGTCTACTTTTAGTTTTCCTAGCTCCTCCCATTCTTTCTCTTCTATAAATGGGGTTGCATTTACCCCACTTCCATCTATGGTCTTGTCAACCAGTATTGATCCATCTCCAGGGTCTTTATTTAGTGAATACTGAAGTATTTGTTTAATATTTCTGCTGTTTCTTCATTTGTCTACACACATTGCTCTTTATCACATTTCAATTTCACTATACCACCTCAGTCCTTTCTCCTTTCTTTGATATATCTGAGAAATGTTTTGTCACATCACTTTACCTCTTTCGCAAATCTTCCTTCAGCTTGACCTTTTGCTTTCCTGATTTCTTTCATTCTATCCCTCACTTTCACCAGGTATTCGTCCCTGTCTTCCTCTTTATGGGAACCTTTGTACTACTTGAATGCTGTCCTTTTGGTCTTTATTTTTCCAGTCACCTCCTTTGAGAACCAAATCAGTTTCTTTTTCCTCTTACCTTTGCTTACTTTTCTAACATAGAGATTTGTTACCTTTGTAAAAGCTTCTTTTCATTTGGCCCACATTTGTTCCACCTCACCCATTTTCTCCTAGTCTGCTAGTTCTTCCTCCAAATACATCCCTATTCTGACAAAGTCTGTATTTTTGAAATTAAAAATGTGGATCTTCGTGTGACATCTCTGTATCCTATTTGCTATATAAAATCATACTATCCAATGATCACTGGTGCTCAAATGAGCACCTACCCAAACATTAGATACATTATCCCCATTTGTGATCACTAGATCGAGTATCACATCCTCCCTCATGGGTTCCATTACCATTTTTTTTTTAACAGAACTCCTTGAAGAGAATCCACTATCTCTCTACTTCTTGTAGATTCTGCTGATAGGATACTCCAATCACACACCTGGCAGATTAAAATCTCCACAAGCAACACTTCACCCTTCTTTCCCACCTTTTGGATGTCTGCGATCAAATCTCTGTCCAATTTGTCTATTTGAGTTGGAGGCCTGTAGGCCACACCAGTTAGATGGAAGTACCATCTTTTTCTTTTAGGACAGCCTATAATGCTTCTTCCTTATCCCATGTTCCTTGCATTTCAGTTGCTTGGATATAATTTTGGCATAAAGAGATATTATAATGTTTTCCCTTTTCTGTCCTCTCTTCCTTCCTTAATAAGTTATAGCCCAGGATAACCCTATCCCAGTCTGATTGCCGTGTCTTGCTGCTCCAGTCTGAAAGAGGTGCTGTTTGCTGCAATGCTTGCGGAGGAGAAAGGCCTCTCAGAAAGGACAGCAGGATGTTATGCGGTGGCCCTTTTTTTGAATGTGCTTGCTCTTCTCAGGCACACATAGGGAAAGAGGCTTTGGGTACTGAGATTTGCCCCAACTGGTGAACGGCAGATTCACTACAATGACATTCAGCACCATCTTAAAAATAGCTATTCATCTGCACCACATGGATTACAAGTAAACTTAAGTTCTGTGTTGCTTCATCACTAACACTTGAATCCCTGGTCCCATCACTGTAACCCAGGGGTGGAAGGGGCACCTCATTATACATCTCAGTAAAACTCATGGTATGCTTCCATCTTGTCTGTTACCCTACGAAAGCTGAGGGCATATTACGTGACTGCTAACCACTACTTGTAGGCAGCTGGGGGACAATAGTATTTTTTAATGCTTGCGTATTACTGGGCCCAGTGATTAATGCAGAATTATACCCTCGAGGGCTATGGTGAGCTCACTGGTAATTTAAATGAATACGAGGCCTTGATACCAGTAAATACAAGATTACATCGTATTCATATTTTATTACTCTAAGAGCAGAGTATCTTAGGAAATTGGTTTACATTTCACTGTTTACCAATATTTGCATCTCTCTGTGTTTAACTCTTTGAGCCCAATTTTAAAAGGGTCATGCCCGTAAATAATGGGTGTTACGCGCGTGGCCGAGTCTTTCACACACCGTGCACATTTTCAGAAGGGTCCGGAAATGAGCATAACCCCCGTTACACGCTGAAGTGCCGGGCCTCTCCAAAGGGGTGGGGCAGGGGTCTGGGCAAGGGGGTAGCCCAGGACAGCGCCATTCAACGCTGTCTGGGGGAAGCGCGCGCCGGCAGCAGGCCAGCACTCGCTACTTACTTCTGCTCATCAGAGTAGGTAAGTTACAGAACAAAAAAAATAGGGTAGGTAGGAAGGGATTAGAGGTCAGGGTGGAGATGGAAAAGGGGAAGGAAGGTTAGGTAGGGGGTTAGGGAAGTTCCCTCTTAGTCCACTCCTTAATTGGAGCGGACTGGGAGAGAACTGGAAAAAGGGCCAATCGAGTCGCCAGGCATAATTTGAACATTCCCTCCCCCAGCACGCACGAGTTGTGGGCCTCCCGTGCATGCACGCTCGGATTTCAAAATCTGGCGCAACCTTTTAAAATCTACCCCTTTGTGCGCAGGAGTCATTGCTCTACTGGATCCTTCGATAATAAAAGTAGTATTATTTTATGCAGTGTGTTTGTTGGCTCACAACAGAAAAGGTTTGGATGCCATCTTGAGATATTCATTTCAGAGACAGTTCCTCTCAGAAGTCTGTTTGCAGAAGGGGGATCCATCATTATGCCATATCTTTAAAAAGCTGCTCAAATTCCCAATAATTGAATTACATGGCTTATAGTATAGTGAATTAAATGGAGATAAGCTTTATGCTGACTCTGACCTAGATCTGAATTACAAATAGGAAACCTCTGTTACCATTAAAGGGCACCTTGAAAACTGTTCCCTCTAAGCTGTCTGTGTGTGTGTGTGGTGTGTGAGTGTGAGAGTGTGTGTGTGTGTGTGTTCTTGTGCACAAGCAGACAGGTCATGAATCGTGCGCACACAGAAGAACATTCAGGTGAATTTTAAAAAGAGTTACGCGCGTATAACTTATGGACAATTTAATGGTATATATATATTGCAGTAATTTTCAAAAGCTCACTTACCTGGGTAAAGTGCATTTACAGATGTAAAACACAATTTTAAGTGAGTAAATGCTTTTTAAAATCAAGCCCATAGTGTGCGCATAAGAAATCCCGAAGTTAATTTTTTTATTTTGTTTGAAACGTGTTTCTTGGGTTAACATTAGATCCAAGAAATTCAGTCCAATAGTCAGCAAACAAGAAAAACATGGATTCATATTTCAAATATTAAACGGTATAAAGAAGAGTACAAATCTGAGATGATCACCCCCCGCCCCCAGCCCACTCACATTTCTGTTTCCCTCCACATAGCATTGTGCTGACTCAATGTGCACAAATTTGAACTCGGCTCATAAAAAGTTACACAAAAAGAAACCTTTTCTGCAGACAGTCTTTCAAAAAGTTGAGGGAACATTGCTCTTGATCCTTATAAATATATTAAAAAACTTGAATTATTGCGTCTTTAAAGCACATAAAATCTCAGAAAACATCACCTTCTCTGTTTCTTGGCTCCATGGTTTCATTTTTTTTTTTTCTTATTTATGGTCGTTTTGTTTCTTTTTTTATCATTTGGCCATGCTGATTTTTTTTTTTAAATAATTATATGTTTATTAATTATATCCATCATATAAAAGAATATAACAAAGCAAAACATAGGATTAACAAATCATTAACTAGAGGCAAATCATCACACAAAAATCAAGTTCAACCTATATTCACATCTAGGGTGATTTTTGGAAATACAATAAAAGAAAACAAATATATCATCAGACATGGCATGCTCTCAGTAAAATACTACGTTATTTAAAGACTCCATTAGCACAGAAAATCCCACTTCTGATCTTATCACTACACTCCCTGGTGCTTTATCATTAAGGAATGTACCCAAATGAGAGGGATCCAGAAATACATAGGCGTTCCCTTGATTGGAAAAATTAAGAAACATATTATGCCCTGAGTAGAACAGTATGCTATTTAAGTGCTAAAAATAGCTTCCTGTGTTCTTGTGTCTCATGGGATTCATTGGGAAATATCTGCACCTTCTGTCCACAAAAATATACAGTCTCTTACAAGGTTACATCGTATCCATATTTTATTACTCTAAGAGCAGAGTATCTTAGGAAATTGGTTTGCATTTCACTGATTACCAATATTTGCATCTGTCTTTGTTTAACTCTTTCGGCCTGATTTTAAAAGGGCTGATTTCAAGGGCCATGCACGTAAATAGCGGGAGTTACGCGCGTGGCTGGGAGTCCTGGAGAAATTCAGATAAATTTGAACTGTCTACAGGTAAAAATATACCCAAACTCCCTTCAGGTCCTATCTCCCTTCTTAATTCTGTTGCGCTTCTCGGCCGCGTTGTCTCCGCGGCCGGGCCCGCTCACCTGGCACGACCGTCTACCAGCTCCTCCCTGACTCTCAGCTCTGCTCGGTAACATCTCCGACTAGCGCCCTTGGACTCTCTGCGGCCTACTCCCTCGCATCTCTCCTTGCGACGGTGTTCGGCGTCCTCTTCGGCGTTGGCCCCGCCCACTGGCATGCGCGCGTGGAACTCTCGCTCTTTTAAAGAACCTAGCGTGGGACAACCCCGGGCGGTGCCCGATCCTGACATCACATAGTCCATAGTATTTATACCACAGCCCGGCCCCTAGCTCGGGGCCTTGGCAATTGGGTCATACACTCTGGTGTCGCTAGTTTACCTTCCTGCGCTCCAGTGTCTTGCTCCTGTGTCTCCTGTTCCAGTGTCTCTGTTCCAGTGTCTCCAGTTCCAGCGTCTCCTGTGTCTCCCATTCCAGCGTCTCCTGTGTCTCCAGTTCCAGCGTCTCCTGCTCCTTTGTCTCTCCATCCCTGGTAGTACCCTTCGGACTGATCTCACGGTACTGACCTTTGCCTGTTCTTGAGTACTCCTTGATTGCTGCCTGACCTGACCTCTGCCTGGAACTCCGATTACTCTTTGATTGCTGTCTGCCCTGACCTCTGCTGGGAACTCTGACTACTCTCTAATCACTGCCTGCCCTAGCCTCTGCCTGGAACTTTGACTATTCTCTGCCAACTGGAACCTGACCTCCTGCTTGACCTGACTACTCCCAGATTGACCTCTGTTACCGACCCTGCCTGGCTGACCATTCTGTACCAAGACTCTGGTCTTACTTCTCACTATACACTCGGACACTCTATTTTGGCCTCCTGTGACCTCTGGATTTCCTTATCTGAACACCGACCGCCCACCCTTGTTCGTGGTGGGCATTCCCTTGAACTTTCTCTCTAGGAGACCCTGTGAGGCCCACCTAAGACCAGGCGACCCGGGTAACCAAGGGCTCAACCTGAGGGAACCCCGGGTTGCTATTGGTGAAGCTCCAGCTAGCCTCTGTCTCCTCCTGTGCTCCGCCTCCTGGTGGCAAGCGCTCTCCGGGTCCGACCAGAGGGCCGTACCAATCCTGCACCAGGCTAAGGTTCCACTCTCAGCGCAACAGTTCAGGGAGATAATAACACTTGAATAACTGAGCAATCTATAATATATCATAAATATACTTTTTTATATAATTCAGCTGCAGAAATAAATCATGACTTTCGAAAATTTACTATTTGCAAATTTTTGTACCTCATTGCATTCTCGAAAACCTCAAAAAAACTAAGCAACCTTTAACATTAGATGTCACCGATGATTGTAAAATCCTCACTTAGCTATTGGTAGCCACCATTTGCCTTCCATAGCAACTATCCTATGATCAAGATCCATTAATTTGTTGGCGGCACCTGCTGAAAAAGCACACAGTTGGGAAACTGATTGGAAAAGTGAAGACTCCATCCTCAAGACCACTTTCCAAATATCCCTTAAAATTATATTTCCTGGCTCTTCAATAACCCCAACTGTAGAACCTCTCTGATCAGAGGGTAAATTCACTGCAGTCGGGATTGGGACCTGCGACAATGCTCCCACTTCACGTGGCTGGTCATGTTGTAAGCCATGGATAGGGAAGATGATCCCATGGGCACCAGGAAAATAAATGAATCTGTAAGCAGTGAAGAAATCTCAATCTCACAGCCTCCCTGAACAGATTCAGAAGCCACAAAACCAGAATGCAAGGTAATTGGTAAAGGTACCATTTCTCCCTCAGCTGCATGTTGAGGAAATGGCGGTGGAGTTCGCTCACCCACACTCAAGGAAACCTTACCTATTTCTCACAGCACAGTCTTCCAATTGTGCAGTAATCCTGGTGAGGTGCTGGTCCATTGGGCCAGTTATGGATGTCGAGGCAGAAGGGGGAACAAACAACTTCCCCTTCCTTATCTTATTTATTTATTTATTTATTTATGGATTTTATATACCGGGAGTTCCTGTATACAATACATATCACTCCGGTTCACAGTTAAACGGTAATAACTACTGCCGTGTGGCAGTTTACATGGAACAAATCAGAACTTGATCTAATAAGAATAAGCGAACCAACTAGTTTCAACTTTAAACAAATAAAAAATAAAAAAAATAAATAAAAAAGGCAATATAAATCTTAATTAAAATAAATAGTGCAGAGAATAATACATTAGAACCAAAGGACAGGGTTGTTATGGGTTGTTATATAAGTTAGTTCTTAGCTCTCTGGGAATGCTTGCAGGAAGAGCCAAGTCTTTAATTTCGCCTTAAAAGTGGTATGGCACGGCTCCAGGCGGAGGTCTGGTGGTAGGGAATTCCAGAGGGACGGGCCCGCGGTTGATAGAGCGCATTTTCTCAGCGAGGATTTTGCGGGCTGAGTAATCATTCTGTTTTGGTATGCACTTCTAGTCGGCTTGTCCGAAGTATGTAGTTGCAGCTTGAAGGTTAAGTTGAGTGGGGATATGCTATGAAGGGCCTTATGCATCATCATGCTGCTTACCCATTCTCTTGCAAAAGAATGGCTAGAAGGTGTGCGCAGCTTTGGTGCGCCGGCGGCGACATGCCACAGACCAGCCACTTAAATCACCGAAGGCTGCCTCAGGACCCTCGGTTGCCACGGAAGTGCCTGATGGAATCACGGGCAGATGGAGACACAAACAACACACCGGACAGATGAAAGAGGTCCTCCAGCCATGCTGAATTTAAGTTTTTATGCCTTTACACTTTTTGAAGTTGTAAACCTGATATTACAGCCATGCCTCCAGATTTTACAAATCCGCCTTTCATGTCCATTCTTTCATTGGTTCATGCTATATATACACCTTACATGTATCACCTTGATATCTGCATTGGGTAGGGATGTGCAGGAGAAAACATTTAGTTTTGTTTCAAAATTAATTTCTTGGGGACCCCAATTCGTTTCCTTAGCTTCAAAATGAAAAACAAAAAAACAATGTTGCGTTTGATTTGTTTTTCATTTTCCATTAATGTCAATGGAGGACAGCCTATATTGGGTTCCAGAATTGGGGTTTCTAATCAATTGCCTTACCACTTGTGGGAAGAACTCCAAGGTTCCAAGAAAGACTGTGGAAAGTGGCATCCAAAGTGACATGGATACCCTAAGGCTCATAAATGAACAAATGGGTATCAGCATTGGCAGGAGTTCTCCAAATCATAGTAACAAAGTAATGACAGCAAAAAGATCCTAATGTTCCATCCAGTCTGCCCAGCAAGAGTCTTATGGTGGTATCTGCTGTACTGTGTAGGTTATCCCCCCATGTTTCTCTGTGCATTTCTCCCCAAGCCTTATGATAACCCATAACAAATGTACTTCTAGCAACATTTTTACTAGGTGATGAGCCTTCTTGAAAATTCAGACAGAGCTGCTTGCTGTGCTGTGCTTATGGACTTGGCTGAAGGAGCAGTTCTCTGCTTGTTCCCTTATATCTGCGTATCAGTACCCCAGACCATAAAAGTAAGGGCCAGTGTTGGTTGTAGTCTGAATCCAATTCCTTCCCCCCCCCCCATCAAATTGGGGGGTGATATTGCAGTTGCATCACATCACAGTGGGGTCAATTTTAAAATGAGCACATGTGCGGCCTTACACACGAGTATCAGCTTGAGAACGAGGAGATGCTGGAATTTTTATTTACATAAGAATTACCACACTGGGTCAGACCAAAGGTCCATCAAGCCCAGCATCCTGTTTCCAACAGTGGCCAATCCAGGTAGCAAGTACCTGGCAAGATCCCAAACGGAAAATAGATCCCATGCTACTATCATTGGCTTTTACTTTGGAGGGAGTAAAAACCAACCCACTCTTTACTAAATAGGGATGTGAATCGTTTTTCTAACGAATTGAAATATAGTACAATATCCCTAAATTCGTTAATATATCGGGTAAAAAAAGAAACGATCACTTTTCCCCCCGAATTTTTGTAAAAAATCATTTTTCGGGTTAGTGCGCGCTAATGGGAGTTAGCGCGCGCTAACAAAAAAACTTTTATTTTTGTTATTTTAGTTACTTTTTGCTATTTTTGTTAGCGCGCGCTAACATGAGTTAGCGCGCACTAACCCGAAAAACGATTTTTCACGAAAAAAAAAAATGGGGATCCACGGGAAAATGAGATTTTCCCGCGGCCAGATGAACCCGAAAGCGGGAACGATCGGGGACCCGATTCACATCCCTATTACTAAATCTCTCCTGAACCTCCCCATCTAGTTAGTATAATCCTTCCGGAAAGGAAGCATTTCCTTTTTCTCAGATATTGCTGGTGTGGCGCCAACCGCAATGTTCATGGCATTCCTCCAGATACATATAGTCATTACTCACAGCGTGTGCATGTTTTAGAATGCACCAGCCATGCGTTAAGTAAGCTCCTAATTTTAAGAGGTTACTTGAGCACAGCTAGCGTGCATGTGTCTTTCTCTGGATGATGCTAAGGCACTACTGTTTACTGTATATGCCTCCCAAATTTTCCTCTTCTAGTATCTCTTCAATAACTTTTGATTCGGGCAAGCCAAGAAAAGACTCCATCTGAATCAGCGGATGAAAATGTTGCCTTCACTGCATCATCTCTAGTGAGAAAAGACGAGCATGCTGCTGTTTGGGGGCACTCCTGTTCTCCTACCCATTTCGCCTTGCTGCTACTCTCTGCCTGCGAAAAGTCTGCTTCCTTTTCCCACCTCAGCGTAGGTGCAGGACTACTTATTTGGTTGTTTCTGGCACACCTTGCCAGTTTTAGAAACGTTTACTTTACCTGCTGTGCCTTTCCCTATCCCTGACACTATTGATTTTGTCACTGGGGTTTGCAGATTTAAATGATTTTATATCTCTCCATGGCACCATAATTGACTGTATGCCCACTGATTGTGACATGCTAATGTGTGTGTGGGGGGGGGGGGGGGGGGACACAGAGGCAATGCTGTGCTGAGTTTCACACTTTGTGCACTAGTTCTGACACTGCTGAGCTTAGTGACAGGCTCCACCATGCAGCCTGGTATGCTGCAGTCTCTGCACTGTGCTTAGTGTTCACTGCCCACACTGTCCTCTGCCTGGCAGACAGAGACAAAATGAACAGCACATTGCAAGCAGCTCTTTACACTCCACAAAGGGAGAGGAAAAACAGCAACACAAGTCTGACACAGAGTTTCTGCAGCAGCGCCTGGCTGACTTTCTCTACTGACTGGCACAGAGCCAGTCTAAAATGGGCAGCAACCAGAACGTTATTTGGGAAAAGTTAACTAGGAATTAAGAGAGAGTTCAAACAGCATCCTTTGCAGACAATGCCTTCAGAAGGCATGCCCGCCAAATTTCAGACATGCTGAGTCTTCAAGATCAGCGTCACTGGATCCGGTGCATAGAGATAGGTTGGATTGGAAAAATTCTTCACTATGATTCTCCACTTCTGTTGTTTCTTTGACATGTCCATCCTGCCCATGTTTGCTGGCTAGCTGCTCTATACTTTGTATCATTTCCTAACTGTACACCTGTTGCTCTCCCATTGATTGCTATGACCAGCCATTAACTTTAATGGCTCATAAGTATCATTCATTCCAAAACAAATGAAATGAATAGGATTTTAAAAGAATGCATAACTCTAGCATGAGGTTCTGAGGAGGATCAGCAGAGTAGCACCCTGATTTACTTGGAGTGAAAGTAGATAGCATAGGGCCTTATTTTCCAATATCGCATTAGGGGGCGTTACCAATGCAAATGAGGCTTCTTTCGTGCAGTGGGGAAACATCGTGTGCGGTGATGTTTTCGCCATTCGCGAAAACATTAGCACCGCACGTGATGTTTTCCCACTGCACGATGATTCTTTCAGTCTTTTATCACGGTGCATGATAATTGCCGGTTTCTTTTATCGCGGTGCACGATATTTCGATAGTCCCAGACAGCCTGTTTCAGAGAGAGAGAGAGAGAGAGAGAGAGAGAGAGAGAGAGAGAGAGAGAGAGAGAGAGAGAGAGAGAGAGAGAGAGAGAGAGAGAGAACCTTACTATAGTGCCTATGCCCTACATAGGTATTTTAACCCCTATAGGAGGGCCACCTACTAACTCGGGGTGGGGATTAGGTATGAGCGTCGGGGGTTGGGGGCCACTTTCGCATTCCACATGAGACCTACGGACAGAAGAGTGGTCTCTAGTGCAGATTTGCTGGCTGTCGGAGTGAGGACGCTCACTCCAAGAAGTGGTTTGGGCAACGTTCTCTCTACCTAGCTTGATGGACACTCTACCTGGGCAACAACATGCTAGGTGGAGAGAATGTTGGCCAAATCTCCGCTTGGAGTGAGCGTCCTCACTCCGACGGCCAGCAAATCTGCACTAGAGACCACTGTTCAGTCCGTAGGTCTCATGTGGAATGCGAAAGTGGCCCCCAACCCCCACGCTCATACCTAATCCCCACCCCGAGTTAGTAGGTGGCCCTCCTATAGGGGTTAAAATACCTATGTAGGGCATAGGCACTATAGTAAGGTTCTCTCTCTCTCTCTCTCTCTCTCTCTCTCTCTCTCTCTCTCTCTCTCTCTCTCTCTCTCTCTCTCTCTCTCTCTCTCTCTCTCTCTCTCTGAGCCTGAAACAGGCTGTCTGGGACTATTGTGGATGGCGGTAATCCTTTTCAGGCCTGTAACGCAGTCCATAACGCGAGGTTGGAGTTGTAGTTATTAGCCGCGCTAACACTGCGGCTGTTTCGCCACACAGGTTCCTGCTTTACATTTGCTCCGCCCCGACTCCGCCCCCTGAATACCAAATGACTAATTTGCAATCGCATTAACAGCTGTTAACGCGATTTGCAAATTTATCGCACGCGGTAAAGTGCTTGGAAAATGAGGCCCATAGTTAGGTTGAAGAGCCTTTCAAAATTAGTAACACTTCCCGAACGCAATACAAATCTGAAAAATAATGAGCCTCTTAATAATTTTGCTGCTAATGGAGTTATCTAAACCCATTCTTCTGGTACTAGTACTACCACTACTACTTTAAAAATAAAAGATACTGTAACCCCCGAGGTTGGAACCCAAGGAAAGGGAGAGCGCTGGAACAGTCATGGACCCAAAGTGGATAATCTCTCTCACTTTTCCTCCAGTAGCATAAAAGATTTCTTCTCTGTATTGTTGAATTAACAATGCAAGTGGTTTCCCTGGAGGTAGGAGAGAGAAGTAAGTGCCATAAAATTGGTTGTAGGAAAGCAATTAGATATTAACTTACAGTAATAATTGCTTAGACTCAAATTCTGCAATGAAATCAAGTTTGTTTTTTTTAAAAGAAAAGAAAATGAAGAAACTTCTTTGGGTAATAAATAGAATTCCTTTCAGTACTTTTAGGAATTACCTTTAATAACCTTGCATGAGATATTCAACAGGTAAATATATATTTTTTAACTGTTTCTCTTTCACTATTAACTACTTTCCTTTCCATTCTTTGGATTTTTTTTTTTTTTTAAAAACTTCGCATATTAACCTTTCTTTCTCTGTTGTCTTGCAGGTACAAGGATTCACCAAGAGAAAAATATTCAATAAGTTTCAGTTTAAATAATTAACACAAAGTCTTTCATAAGTTTCCTTAAACCAAGAATATGATTTTTTTTTCCTCACTTTTTGTGCTTTACAGCTCTCACGTCTTTCTCAGAAAACCACTCAGGTGTGTATACATGAATAAAGTGAGAACACTAAAACCTATCAGTCTTTTCTTGTGTCTCTGTGTACCCGTGATTATCCCGGCATGCATTTCTGTTTAGTGTTTCTGGCTAGAAATGTACTGTCTCTGTCACAGGTGTGCACAGTAAGCTCACAGCTCTGCAAACTCTGCTGGCTGATGCTGGAGTGCACGAGCACACACGCGCTTTTTCTTCTTGAGATCTTTCGTCCTCTGGTACACAGTTTCTCTAGTCCTCAGCACAGCCTCAGCAGAGCACCTGCTATCTTAAGCTGTCTAAAATTTAAAAAAAAGACAGACACTACCTACACGTTTGCGAGTTACCTTCCAGCAGAATCTAGATAGGCCTATGCATCATTCGCTGGAACCAATGTACTGAGTGATGCATTTTCTAAGACAAATAAACAATAAACATGTCCTCACGTCATCTAGTTTTTTCAGTTACTCAAATTTGCTTTCCTCTCTCTAATTATATATCTGTCAGTATTACTGGTATGCAGGAAAACATTTTACTTAGCGGCAAAATCTTCCTTACTTTTGTTTATTTCCCCAAGTATTCATTTTAGTTCCAATCAAAACCCGGCAGAGATCTCAAAACTGCCCTTTTGAACAGCAGTTCACTCTGCCAGCATATAAAGAGGCGGAGTGAACTGCCAGCATATACAGAGGCAGTACTTGAAAACTCTGCTCCAGTCACACTTGTTACAGCTTCTGGTTTTAACACCAGCTACTGACTGAACAGATCCTTTGATCTATGTCCAAATTCGGAAACAGATTCAAGTCAAACGTTTCTTCATCCAGACTTTTAACTACAGCAGAAATCTGTTGTCTTCCGTGTCTTTGTTGGTAAATTTAATTTGAACTAAATTTCCTTTTCCCTCAAATTACTCCTTTTCCCTCAAATTACTCCTCTCTAAGATTTTTTCTAGTAGAGCTGTAGCACTGGGTACAGCCACCCACATCAGCCGAGGTTAGGATGGCCACTTTTAAACAGGTGTGCGGGCACACATGTGCGCGCGTTGGCCGGCTCACGCCCAGGGACGCGACTAGTCTACGACATACGCGCCGGGATCGGTTACTGGGAAAGAGACCTAGGCTTGATCCTCTGCATGACAGACAACAGCACCTGCCCATTGCCCCTGCTCACAGCAGCGGCTGGCATGAGAATGCTTTATTTCATGCTGTCATGGTGCGGAGATTAGATCATGCCAGATTCATGCATGAATACTTCCACCTTAAGTTCTTCCTTGTAGCACGGCAACTGTCGGTAGATACGGACCTCTTGATTTATCCGGCCTGTGTGCCACTGCAGGCTCCCTCTCTATCTGTCCCGGACCGGATTGAATTTGCTCATTGTTTTAGCTATTTCTTGCTCTGCAAGAGGTGATTCCAGGCTTTGTCCACTTCTTTCATTTGCCAGATATGAATGGACTCTACCAATCAGTTTGTATCAGATGGCTCTCAGGGACGCGAGACAGCCTCTGCAGTCTTCTTGTCCTTGGTGGGGGAGGCGGGAGAAAGTCGATACTTCAAAATCCCTTTGCTGAGGTCACTGAGGTTCATTTTTCTGCTTCTGAGAGCAAGACCATACGTAAAGATATTATTCCCAAGGATTGCTCTTTCACGTTTCAAATCAAACAAAGTACAGTCTTAGTACATTCCATCCAAAAGTCATAGGTAGACATCTTCACTACAAGGTCAAGAGTGCGAAGGGGATCAAAGTTTTTCCGAGTCTCAGGTGGAAAACATCCCAAAGATCACTCATGCTAGTGATCTCCTGCAAACAGGTTCACTCTGTCAGCTTCTTAGTAAGTCACTACAGTCGTGGTCTTAAAGCAATAGCACAGATTAAGTCCTTCAAATCATTCACACTCCAGAGACAAACTTCTGCAGCTCAGCCATTTCTAGAGAAATGTTTTGTGACTTTCTGTGGTAAATGTTCCCAAAGAATGCGCAATGGCAGCCCCAAGATGGTGGGGCTAAACCACCCGCACCCCACCAAAGTCATTAAAAAAAAACCCATGGGGGTCTCTATAGACTTCCTGTCCCACCCCCTACCACCCCTGGAGGCAGCTGTAGTAAACAAAAAAACATTTGTTAAAGAAGGCCCATGCCCCGTCTCCAACCCTTCGCCATCAAGCCAAAAATCAGGCCCCGGCGGCCAGGGTGCCCACCCTCCGGACCCCCACATGATTTGTGATTTCAGCCCCATGGGAGGCCAGAGTGCCCCCTAGGCTCTGGGCTTGTCAGTGGCCATTTTACAAAACTGCAGGGAAAAATTCGTAAAAGCTAACAACAGTGATTATACTAGTTAATGCAATGTTGTGTGAGTGTGGGGGTAGGTCTTGCCCAGCCAGGAAAACTATAAGCAGGTGTTTGCTTCATCTTTATGCCTTTATGGCAGGGCCGTGACACAAATAAATCTCGCTGCCTCAGCAAGAAAGAGAAGTTAAGCCCGCCGGTTCAAACACCGTCTGAACAGAAAGCGAAGGGAGAATTCAGGTAATAAGATTTGAACCGGGACAGCCCTCCCAATAAAATTGTCTCGGGGGGGAGGGGAATCCAAACTCTTAATGGCTTCACTCTCTGTTTGCCCGATTTCATTTTTTGTTGTTGTTGTTGTTTTAACCCAGTTAAGGTAGGGATGTGAGCAGTTTCACTGGCACACGCGAAGTATTTGAAGAATCACGCTGTCCTTGACTATGATGAAGGGTACATTTTCAAAGGCTTTGATGCCCTATTGCATGATTGAAAACTAGAATGCACCTCCCCAAATCAGCCATATCTCCCCAGGTACAAGAGAGGCATTCCAATAGAGGGAAAGGGGGTGCCGAAGGACTTTTGAAAACTACAAGCATGCATTTGGTTTTCAACAATTCGGGCATGTAGCAGGCAATGCCACCAACACACGTGCCTTGTACAATTGTTTAAAACCGTGTGAGTGCACAAAATGAACATTCACATTCTAGGTTGGCACAACATTTTAAAACATGTTAATTAGGGGCTAAGACAGTAGTTCGTGATACATAAGTTCCATTTCAATAACCTTCATGGGTTATAAGCCGCATTACAGCTCATATTAGTTATAGCTCATTCTTCAGACATTTTCTGTGATTTGATAGGGAAGTTCTCTGCATATTGATATTTTAAGTTAGATCATATGCATTTTTGAAGAGCCAGGTTTTCAGTTCGTGTTTGAAACTCTTTCTGTTATCAGACGTAATTTTATTTATTTTATTTATTTATTTAAGAACTTTTGATATACCGATGTTCGTGAGACACATCACACCGGTTTACAATTAACTCATGGAAAGGAGGAAATTACAATGAACGAGGAGCGGGGAGTGGGAGCAGGCGAGAAAAGGGGGAGAGGGAGTGGGAAGCAGAAGAAGGAGGAGGAGTAAAGGGCAGAAGTAGAACAACCATAAAAGCATAGGGAACTTATTTACAATATCTTTAAATTACATCAAATTTGACGGAGTACATATATAACACATAGGCAGTTGAAGGAAAAATCATAATCATAGAGCATAAGAACAAGGGGGCGGACAAATTCTGAGAGGTAGAATTATGAGGGGTAGGGGAGAATGTTTCTGGTAGAGAATTCCACAACTTGGGATTCGCTATGGAAAACATTCAGTCTCTTATTTGTGTTGGATGTGTACTTCTCATTGTAGGCACAGTTAATAGTCCTTTGTTTTGCGATCTTATTGTTCGCTGTGGTGTGTGCAGTTAGAGTGTCACTCCTCTTAGGCAGGGGTTTCTGTCATTGATAATATTAAAAATTAGTATTAATACTTTATAATGAATTCTGGATTGTACAGGTAGTGCTATCAGAGAGGGTGGGATGTGGTCAAATTTCCTTGTCCCTAATAAAAGACTTGCAGCAGCATTTTGTAACAACTGTAGTGGTTTTAATAGTCCTAGTGGTTTAAATGGCCTAGTAATATTAGTGTTTGTAAAACAGTGCGGAAGACCTGTAATGTTAATAGTGGTTTCAGCCGATGTAATATTCTCACCTTGAGTTAATTAATTTGCTTATGTGCTTTTTCATTGTAAAGTTCTCATCAATCTGTATTCCTAGGTCCTGTACTTGATCTGAGGGTGTAATATGAAAATTACCCATGTCTAGGGGTGACAGTATGACTATAGAGGACTTTCTCCTTAACCACACGATTTCAATTTTTTTGTGTTTAGTGTTAGTTTCAGCCGATATAGTTCTTGTTGTATTGCCTTCATGTATGTTGAGAGTGTTGATGCAGTTTTTTTCAAATGATTTGGTGAATGGAATGTAGAACCATAGACCATCAGCATATAAGAAGAGGTTGATTCCTAATTCCGCTAGTAGTGCACACAGAGGAAGCATTCTGGACATTTGGGGTTCCGGCTCTTTGAGCCCTGCTGCCACCTCTGGCTCTCCCGAACCCCGTGTTACCTGCTCAGACTCTGGCTCCCTGACCAGTGATGGAATCAAGCCCCGCCCCCGATGATGTCATCATCCCAGGGGGCGTGAAGAGCTGAGGAGCAATACCGCACCAGGAAGTGCTGCCATCCTGGACATTCGGGGTTCCGGCTCTTTGAGCCCTGCTGCCACCTCTGGCTCTCCCAGACCCCATGTTACCTGCTTGGACTCTGCTCCTCTGGCTCCCCAACCAGCGACAGCATCAAGCTCCACCCCCCCAATGACATCATCATTCCGGTGGGGGTGAAGATCCGAGGAGCTCTTTTGTTCGCTCCTTCATTCGCTCCTTCGTTCACGCTACCTGCCGCCAAGGACTCTTTAAGTTTGGACATTATTACTTATCCCTTTAACATACCAGTCATTACAGGTCAGGGTAGATATGGGGATCTTCCTTTTTGTATTGTATGTAAATGGTCTGCTAGGCCTTGCTGTTTAACTGAAATCTCATGCTAGTACTAAGCTTTTCAGGTCTCTGGATGATGTTTCAATTGCCTTAATTAATGCCCAAGCAGTTAAAAGTAAATCTCATTTACTGCAAGATTTTATATCTAATGAAAATCCAGATTTCATTTGTTTCACTGAATCTTGGTTTTTAGATTCTGGTTTTTTTTACTTTCAATCAAATATGCCCTCCTGGCTATTTGTATATTTCAAAACCTAGAAGTAAAAATGAAGTGGTAGTCTATTGCTTTTTTATAAAAATATTTGGCAGATCAAATCAGAATTTTTAAATGGGTCTTTTGAAATGTTAATTGTCTCTCTCAGAGACTTTTTGCTATGCTTAATTTATGCTCCTCCTAAGTTATTGTCTGCTGATTTGTCACCTCCATTTGAATCTTTACTTCTTAACCAGTTGGTCATCCTTGGGGACTTCAACTTACATGTTGATGCCATTCCCCAATCTAACCAAGGTGCATTATTTCTACACATTCTTCAATCTCTCGGCTGGACGCAAATTGACCAGTGCCTGACCCACAGGCTTGGTCATACACTTGAACTCATTTTTGTTAACAATTCTATTTCTGTTTCCTGTATGCAGTCTGTCAGCTCATTTCTTGTTCTCTGGTCAGACCATCATTGTACCAAATTTCTTTTACCAGTCAGGAATAATGGTATTTCCACTTCACCTCCTGCCACTACACAATTTCGTCATGGTCTCATAGATTACTCTCTTCTTCATGACTCCTTGTTGCCACTTCTCTCATCTATTGTTTTTGACAATTTTGATGTAGCATTCTCCCAATGAGACTCTATTTTACTGGATGTTCTTCAGCTAATTGCCCCTCTTAAGTCTACCACTACATTAAATTCTTCGAAAGCCCCTTGGCTTCATTCATCTTAAGAACATAAGAACATAAGAAATTGCCATGCTGGGTCAGACTAAGGGTCCATCAAGCCCAGCATCCTGTTTGCAACAGAGGCCAAAACCAGGCCACAAGAACCTGGCAATTACCCAAACACTAAGAAGAACCCATGCTACTGATGCAATTAATAGCAGTGGCTATTCCCTAAGGGCTGGATTTTATAAATTAGCGCGAGCGCGTACTTTTGTTCACTACCAGGCGCGAACAAGAGTACGCGGGATTTTAATAGATATGCGTGTAGCCGCGCATTTCCATTAAAATCCGGGGTCGGCGTGTGCAAGGCTGCCCAAAATCAGCAGCCTGCGCGCGCTGAGCCACGCAGCTTGCCTCCGTTCCCTCCGAAGCCGCTCCGAAATCGGAGCGACCTCGGAGGGAACTTTCCTTCCACCCCCCCACCCCCGCACCTTCCCTTCCCTTCCCTAACCCACCCCCCCCCCCCGGCCCTATCTAAACCCCCCCCCCCCTACCTTGTCGGCAAAGTTATGCCTGCTGGGTACGCGTGTATCCATTAATGAAATAAGCAAAGTTTCTGTTGATCGATATTTTCTGAATCCAAATTGGCTAGGATATATAATATTATTGTCTTCTAAGTGGTTATCTAATTGAGATAACACTGCTTTTTCTAGGACTTTTGCAATAAAAGGTAAGTTGGATATTGGTCGATAATTGTCCCAATCGTCAATTCTGCAAGTTTAATTTTTTAGTATTGGTTTGATCACAGCTTGTTTTGCCCCAGCAGGGAACAACCCTTCTAATAGTGAGAGGTTGATTATGGTTGCAATTGTTGAGATGATTATGCAGTGTACTATTTTTAGGGAACTTGCAGGGATTGGGTCCAGTGGGTAGTTCAAGCTTAATTTTGGTAATGATTTGGTTAATTTTGAGTTTAGTTACTGTGTCGAATGTGGTCCATTTAGCTTGCTCATATTTTTTTTCAGGCTCTTTTGTTGGCGAGCATGTGGAGAATTGTGTTTTTAACCTATAGATATTATCTAACAAAGAAGTGGCTTATTCACTGCAGGCATTCGTTGAAAAGTAGTGGTTACTTGAGATGGAGGAAGTTGGGTCCTTGATTATGTTTTTAATGGTTTCAAAGAGTAAATTGGAATTAAATATTACACCATGAATCTGTTTTGCTTAGTATTCTTTTTTTGCTTTATTGATTTGTGCTTGGTTTTTTGTTAGGAGGAATCTGTATTTTCCTAGAGATCCTGCAGATTGCATTTCCGCCATAGTTTCTCTGTTTTTCTCAGTGTCAGTTTAGTGCATCTTTGCTCTTCGCTGTACCGTGGTTTCTTTTGTTTAGAGGTATTCTTTTCTTTATGGAACATTTTTGTCTAGACTGGGCTTAGGGTATCAGCTATCTCATTGACAATTTTATCCCAGGAGTCAAATGCTAATGAGGCATTAGCTTGATTAAAATCAATTAGCTTATTTTTAATTGATTCTTCGAGTACTTCCAGTTCTCTCTTTTTTCTGAAGGTGAAAGTTTGAATATTATTAAATTTGCTTTGTGTTGAGAAGGGTTATATCTGCTTTTATTAATTGATGGTCGGACCAGGGCAATATATTTTGGGATGTATTGATTAGACTATTATTGTAATTGACAAATATTAGGTCAAGGATATGTCCTGCTTTATGAGTGGGGTTGGTTACAATTTGTGACCAGACCATTGCTTCCATTGAATCTAAAAAGATTTCACATGTTGTAGTTTTTGGTGTTCTATCTATATGTAGGGTAAAGTCTCCTACAATTAGTGTAGAGTGAGGTGATGGAAATTCTTTCGTGAATAATTTGAAGTGTTCCAGGGCAGCAATAGACCATTCCTATGTTTAGTTGTGATGATTTTAGTATTGCCACCTTGTAGGGAGGGTTACTCTCTACTTCGTAAGATTTAAGTTTGAGTTCTTTTTAAAGTTTATTAGAATACCCCTGCCTTTACGTCTAGGTCTAGAGAAGTGAAAGACATCATAGTTGGGTTGATCAATTTGATTTAGGAGCACATTATCATTATCATTCAGCCAGAATTCAGAGATGCAGAAGCCAGTAGGATTTTAAATCTTCTAACAGATCATTTATTAGTGGGATTTTTTTTTACAGTGATTGAACATTTAATAATAGGAGTGTAAACATTAAGCAGGAGGAGATTACAAGAGAGTTGTTACTTATCATCAAGAGGATCACCTTTGGGTTCTTTCCTTGCTTGTGTTTAGTGATTCTCCTTGATTTCCATATATACCCCATCCTAGGATGGTTTTTATAAGGTGTGTCGGTTCCATTATTGAAGCTGAGTGGTTAGAATGATATTAAACAAGATTAAATACTCACATCGGATGCATAGGAAAGCGCACACGAAGGGGCGCAAAAAGGGTTAGGCTCCTTTGTTGTGCTCCTTCATGTGCATGCCAAGGGCATGCGCCTGCAGGTGCAAGCGCCACCGACGTGGCTGCCTTGCTCCCTCAGAGGTGGTGGGTGGTGGATGGGCAGTGGGCCGATCAGTGGGCAAGCCCAGGCTCACTGGTGCCAACGTCCTATTCCTGATGCCTCTGGAGGGGGGGAGGGAGTGCTCCTCTAATGCCGGCCCTGCTGATGGTTCTCAGCTCCAGTGGAGGAGCTTGGGTTGATGTCTGGTGTGCTGCTTGCTGGCTGCGGTCTCTCAACCCACATGGCCGCCTCGCTCTTGCTCCCTCGGTGGTGGTGGGTGGGCAGTGGGCCGGTCAGTGGGCAAGCCCAGGCTCACTGGTGCCAACGTCCTCTTCCTGCTGCCTCCGAAGGGGGGGAGGGAGTACTCCTCTAACTCCAGCCTGCCAGCTGTGGTCTTTCACCAATGTGGCCACCTCGCTCTTGCTCCCTGTGCGCTAATTTGTACTGTGCTTCTCTCCCTGAAATAATGCTCAGGTCCCAGGATTCAGAGGTTGAGGGCTGATCAGATTCAGGATTTAGAGTGTCTCCTTCCACTGCGATGTTGCTGTGTAATAATTTCCCAGTCTCTCTGTTCAGAATTTCCAATTCATCACACATCACACATCATGCAAGTCTATCACAAATCTCAGCTGCCCCAGCTAGAGTTAGCGCCTCAGCCACACGGGAACCACCGCCATTTCCTCGCTACGTATGTTTCCTGCCACATATTTGAATACAATGCATACAGGTGTCTTTTTGTTTTGACAATCAGCTGGAATTTTGCAGGATGAGTGCTGCACGTGAACGTTGTCTGTTAGGCATCCTGTTGAAAGTTTGCTCATAAATGCGAGAATATTAAAAAATCCAAGCTAGAGCAAATCCATTCTTCTATGTTGTTTAAATCATTGTCCGGTTCACAATTGTTTGAAGGTAACTGATTATGTGTGCAAGCTTGTGACAAAATCCTTTCCAAAAATGTGAACCTGTCTTTGGGGGGGGGGGGTCAGAAGAGGTTGGGCCCTCCCACGCAGTAAGCACATTAGAGCACATTCAGTTTACTGTAACCAGCAGTTAAAAGACTGAGTAACCTGGTAGCTCCTATCTGGTAGTCAGAATAACCCTGGTATTGAGAGTGTGCCCCTTGGACTCCTTAAAGATTACCCCAGTCCAGGGATTACATCGCTTTTACAGATTCTCCCAGTAATATCTTTACTCTGAGCTACTTGGACCAGTTCTCCTATCCTTCAGTCTTGGATGGATATCTTCCTCTGCAGGCAGATGCAGATTCCTCCACAACTCACAACATCAATAAAACAGACTCCTCCTCTGCAGCAAGATAAAGGAACCTTGTCCAATGTTTTGTTTGGCAGCTCGCGACATCCCACAAACTGCAGTACTCACCTCCTGCCCAGGCTGGGCCCCGATGCTTCCTCATGCCAGGATCAATTCCCGAGTTAGCACAACTCCAGCCCTTGCTCTCCTTCCACTCCGGCAGCTCCCGCTGACACTGCCTCAGCTCCCCCTCTGGCCATGCGGCGGGCCACTACATAAGATATGCTGTACTGGGTCAGACCAAGGATCCATCAAGCCCAGTATCCTCTTTCCAACAGCAGCCAATCCAAATCACAAGTACATGATAAGTACCCAGACATTAAATAGAACCCATGCTACTAATGCCGACAACAAGCAGTGGCCTGTCCAACATATTCACGCATCTGCTAATTGATGTGCAGATCGGACTTTCAAAATTCACCTTTCAGTGAGTACCCCTGATTATAAAATCTGCATCATGAGCTATTGAAGGTGAAATAGCAATAGCATTGCAAGTCATTTATCTTTGATAAAGACAAAGAGTAAACAGCATGTCTTATCAGATATTCACTTATACCGCAGCCTTGACTCTCTTTGACAACCCAGAAATACCTACAAGCTCTCTAAGCCCTTGGAAAAGGTCAGATACCTCTATTACACTGCCCTTCAAGCAATATTGAATCAGTAAAGCATCTTTTCAGCTACAGTTATAGTAAACATATCTATTGACTTCTTCTTTCTTTATTGCACTATAAAACATCCCACAGTGAAAGAAAAGGTTTACTTTGCAACAGAGAACGCGAAGGCATTCATTACTGCTGACGCTTCAGAGCCTGGGGCAAGTGTCTCACTTGTCTTCCTTGATTGAGATATTTTAAACAGTCAATTCACTGTCCTTCCACCAAAAATCTCATGTGTGTAATTATGATAGGTGGGAGAATGCATGTAATATTTATGTATCGTACAGTTAGTAGGCAAAAATAATTTCAGTTGTTAAAGTACTTTACATTTGCATCCCCCTAGTATTGGTCTGATCTGTGATCATTTCTCTTTTAAGTCAGCTATGCTCCTTCTGCTTTCACCCTTCCTTTTGCTCTGTTCAGAGGGTCCTCCTCTACCTCTTTACTCCGTTCAGGTATTTACTCGGAACACTGGTGCAAAGGTTGCCACCTAACTCAGGACAAGCCTAAGAGGCCGAGTCAGTTCTTGCTCCCCCCACCCTCCATCTCTCTGTCATTCCAATTTCTCTAGGAATGGCAGGCGACAATCCTACTCTAATACTGCAGCTGGGATCCTCTCCCATTTAATTTACCCAACCGATATCCTAAAGGGTTTCCCCGTGGGATACAAAAGGGAAAGAAAAAGAAAAAGCAGGAACCAGCTGAGAAGGGCGGAGCAAAAGTCAAATGAGCTGCAATAAACAAATAAAATTGATTCCACAGTAAAAACAAAAAACCCTCTTCAGAAGCCAAGATGCTTCTAGAAGGGGTTTTCTTAAACATAGACACATTTTTCCTATCACCTTCAAAACACTACTTTAAAGATTAAAAATATTGTAATCATTTTACTGTTAAACCATGGAGCAAAAACAAAAAAAATTCCTTTACAAAAATCAATCAACTTTTATCATTGTTGTACTCAGTGGAAAAACAAACTAGAGTGGCGAACCAGTGAAGAAGATAACAAAAGCTGGACTTAGATAAGGCATAATATGCTCCGAGCAGTCTAGCTTCTACAATTGACAGAATATATCCTTACCAGTGTGGGCCAGAATAACTGGGCAAACTAGTATCTGCCATCATCTACTAAGCTGCTAGGTTATAAAATTACTTTGAGTGGCATTCTTGTTTCCTTTTTCAAAATCAAAAAGATTGCACTTGATTCCATCCACAAAGGATACCAATTATGCCAGACTGAGGCGGCTCTACAACTAATTGAGCAAAGAGCATGAAACATATTAACTTTGTTAATTAGCCTTCAAGCTAGGGCTTGACTATTTAAAGGGTCTGTGATTTAAATAGAACTGAAGAGAAAAAAAAAATCCATATCAAAGTAAGAGACTCTTCTTGCAGGCCTGGACGCTTAGGCAAAGTGGAGCAGAGATGGAACAGCATATAGAGCATGCAGCTGCCAATCTGAAGAGCTACTGCTTCATTCCCCTGTGTGACCTTCAGTAAGACCTCTGTAGGCTCTATCTTTTCTTTTTTTTTTTCAGATGTTTACAGGCTACACCCACTTTAGCAAAAAATGTGAAATGGAAAACTTGCTCAAAAATTATGCATTTCCAGCCAGCATGAAAAATCATAGGCAACTCTGCAACTCAACTTCAAGCTTTCAAAATGGCCTGTTACATAGGTAGCATTTATATTTTACCCAAAAGATATACTATCTGTATCCTCTGACAGTGATCTGATTTTGTTGTTTAAATTTATGTCCTGCCATTCCCAAAAGCTCAAGGCAGCTGACCAAACAGATAAAAATTACTATACAAAACTATATAACACATATTAAATTACAAAAATGTAATCTGATAAAAACATAAAAATAACTAAAAGAAAAATAATAAAAATGAGAGGTAAAACTTAAAAAATAGAGAATCAAACCACATGGGATCATTATGTAATAACCACCCCATAAAGTATCAGATAATCTTGTATAAGAGAAAGATACAAAAATAAATACTATAGACCAGTGAGTTCTAAAATACTATCATAGGAGATAGTGAGTTAAAGATAACGAAAATAGCAACGTTGTTGTCACGCTTCTGAATTTCAAATAATCAGAATCTAAGTGGTCTTCTCTTGCGCGTGAGTTTCAAAGTTGTGAGGTGACAAAGGATAAAGTCCGTTTTTGAGTCCTTTCAGTTTCATCTTTAGAAATCGGAAGAAAAGTTGATTGTCAGGAATATAGTACCTGAGCCAATTCATTAAATGCAAAGGGCCAGATTTATTCAATGCTTTAAAAACTAGCAAACATAAATTTAATGGAATATCCAGTTGGCAGCAAATAAATATTTTTGAGGGTTGGGCTAAGATGATCCCTAATGTTAAAGCTGCTACATTCTGAATCATCTGAAGACTCCTTCAACTTTGGAGAGGAAGACCCAAATATAACGAATTGCAGTAATCTAACTGGGATATAATCGGCACATGGATAACTGTTTCTAAGTCTGCTTCAATCGCAAAGATATCTAGCTGTGAAAGAGATCTGTGGTTCCATATTGAGATTAGAGTCAATGAATGTACCAGGGCTTTTAATGTAAGAACTTAGATTATGTACTGGTAGAAGGCATATATCTAGCTGAGATGGGTTCTTTTCAACTCATAATACTTCTGGTTTAGATGGATTCAATTTTAATTTATTTGAATTAGTCTATGGCAAATTATTTTTTGTGCGGCCCGATCGCGGTTTTGTTTATCGGCTGCGCCCGAGCCGATAAACAAAAAAAAACAAAAAAAACACACTTGACCCTTTAAAACTGTTCCCTTAGCTTTCCCCACCCTCCCGAAACCCCCCCCCCCCCAAAACTTTTTACAAGTACCTGGTGGTCCAGTGGAAGTCCTGGGAGCGATCTCCCGCTCTCGGGGCCGTCGGCTGCCACTAATAAAAATGGCACTGATGGCCCTTTGCCCTTACCATGTGACAGGGTATCCATGCCATTGGCCAGGCCCTGTCACATGGTAGGAGCAATGGACGGCCGATGCGCGGGCCATTTTGATTAGTGGCAGCCAACAGCTGGACCACCAGGTACTTGTAAAATGTTTTGGGGGGTTCGGGAGGGTGGGGGAAGCTAAGGGACCAGTTTTAAAGGGTTGGGGTGGGTTTAGGGATTGTTTTGGTGTACCGTTTTTCCCGCCCTCCCCCAAAATGATAAGAGAACCCCAGGAACAAAATTGTGGGGTTCTCTTATCGGGAGCCCTCGATTTCTGACGATTTTGAAAATATCGTCCGATATTTTCAATCGTCCGAAGCCCGATTCACATCCCTATATGGCAATATTTTACCTAAACACTGAGTTTAGTTTACTAATCGCCTTTTGGCAGTATATGCCCAGCAGGACGTGGATCTGTACATCATCAGCATAAATACAATATTTAGTGCCAAAGACCTAGAATCTGTTGCCCAAAGTTTGTAGGTAATTATTAAATTGAATCAATAGATGAAACTTGTGGAACACCATAATTTAGCTGCCAGGCAAATAAAGAATAGGATTCTAGGGTCACCTTCTTTGTTTACTTAAAAAGAATTCCAGCCACCTAAGGAATGACCATCTCTGAGACGTGGTGTCAAAGGCAGCTGATAAATTTAATAAAACAAGTAGTGAATCATCTCATGAATAGCAAATGCAGAGGGTCTTTTATCATTTTGCGTTAGGGCCGTATCGCATGCGTTAGGGCCCTAACATGCGATAACGCTGTAAAATGCACGATAAATACCGCATTGCGAAATGCATATGCAAATGTAAAATTAGCATACAAGTGGAAGGAGTTTGGGTGGAATAAATGGAAATTAGGGTCTGCTAGCACAGCGTGCGATACAATAATATACACTATCGCGGGATTTAAAGCCAAAAATAACTACACCTATTTTTTTCTGCATTACGGTGAAAAAAGTATTTATCATGGGCAATATCACGGATCATGGGAATTATTGTAGTGATTATCACACACGATAAAAAGAAGAATGACAATGGACACATCTACCAAGCCTTCCTGTCCCAATAAAAACACTTGTTCTTACCTAAACCATAATGTTTGTGGCAAGTTTAATTTTGGGGGGATACTGAAAGCTTCGGAAGGCTCGCCAAAGACGACAACATGCAGAACAACAACAACAACCTCAACAACAGGCAAGGCCAGTTCCAAGCCCTCCTAGGCAAATCCCTGTACTGCAGGCAGAGGCACGGGCTCCGCAGGGTCAGGGCCCAAGGCAGCACCTGGCACACAGGCAGCCACAGCGGAGGAGATACATCTTTCCTCCACAAACCTCCTTGCGGGGCATGCCAGAGGATTATGTGGTTTGCAGGGATCACCTCAGCTCTCGAGATATCCTGGCATTATATGAAGAAATCCGAGGAGATTTGGATCTGGTCACTGCAAGGTTCCATGCTGTGCCTGACCTCACCAAACTGCTGGCCACCCTGAATTTCATGGCGACTGGCTCCTTCCAAATGACAGTAGGGGTCATGGGGGGGGAATGTCCCTAACCACTTTTTCCTGCTGTCTAAAGCAGGTCATAACAGCAGTCTCTGACCATATTAATCGCTACATAGCATTTCCTCGGGACAGGCAGGACTTGATGGATTTGAAGAGAGGCTTTTATGCCTTTGCAAACTTTCCCAATGTTCTGGGAGCTATCGACTGCACTCACGAGGCTATCATTCCACCCCGTGTCAGGGAGGAGATGTACCGCAACAGGCAGCTCTTCCACTCCATCAACGTGCAAGTGGTCTGTGACGCTTGAATGTGCATCCTCGATGTGGTGGCAAGGTACCCGGGAGCCGCGCATGACTCCTTTATACTTAGGCAATCAGGGTTCTTTGAAAATTTTGAGGATGGCCTGTACGGTGACAGTTGGCTCATAGGTAAGAAACACTTCTTTCTATATTCCATCTCTGGAAATGTGGTTGTGTCGAACTGCACGGACATGGGGGTGGCCGGGGGGGGGGGAGGGGGGCAAAAAGCATCACTGCCATGACAAGTGGTTTGTACAGTTATGTGTTCAGGCCATTGCGCCAGGGCCTGGCTTTTTCTCCCCATGCTGCAGAGGCCTGCAAATCTTGTGATGGCAAACAATGCACCGGCACTAAAGCTTGGTGTGTGCTCATTTGCCAAATGGCCTTGTTCCTATCGTCCCAGTGGGAGCTATTTAAATCTCTCTGTTTAACAACAAGCTTGAAGAGTGCACACTGCTGGTACGGCACGATCACATTTGAGGTATCATCCACATTTTCAACCACAGTTTGTCTTGACCCTCACCCATCTCAACCAGAAGCAGTGCCCTGTGCATGTTGGTGGCCTGGCATATTCCCTGTGTCAGGGCTCACAAATGGGTTTCTGTAGGGGAGGACTTACTGCACAGCCAGCAGGGACATTCGTAATCACACCATGAGGTACCATTTTTGTAGCTAACACTGGTGTGGCAGCTTTTATGTATAGCTTCAAGGTGGGTAGCCTGCTACACACCAGTAGCCTTAGCTCGGTTGCAAGGGCTTGGCACGCAATTGTAGGATTACCTAGATGCAATTTAGCAGTCCTGAACAGCTGAGCAATTTTGGACTACTGCTGCCCTGCACATATACTGGCTCAGAACCATATGATATGCTTTTTGGCTAGTCAAATCATCCTTTAAGGCTCAGGGCAAGGTACAGGCAATCTTATAGAGTCTCTTAGGGTGCTGGTGTGCCAGCCAGCTATGACTGATGGCTTCAATCTGTTATTGCTGCAGGAGATTCTGGGTACGGTTGCAAGACAGCTTCTTACCCTCCGTTGCCATTCCCAACACACTGGCAGAGACAAGTTACAACGAGGCCTTATATGCTGCCTGCTGTGTCATCGAACGCACCTTCGGAGTTTTCAAAAGTCACTTTTGCTGTTTTGGGCAAGACGAGTGGAGTTTTATTGATGCCCCACCAAAGTTGCAGATATTGTGCTGCTCTGCTGTGTCTTCCATAATCTCTCTCCACACCATGGGCTACAAATGGATATAGTTCCTGATCTCCTCCCGGATCCCCCACGTGTCCCCGCACGAGCCGAGGACACTATTCTGAGTGGCAGCCAGCTTCTCCAAAACCTTATACAATGCTACTTTGCCTGATAGGCCTCACCTACCACGTCCCCTTCCAGGGAAGGAAGGCCAGTAGACTATTAGCTGCTGATCTCCTCACTATCATCTTTCTTTCTCTCACTGCTTCTCTTGAAGGTCACTGTATAACTTAAAACACGTATGCCTACTCAGGACTCGTCTTGACTATGGAGCAGTAGACTATACTTGAATAACAGTAGTGAAAGTAAAGATTACATCAAAGACATGTAGCAGCCATAATGTGTTCTGCCTGATAGCAATACTAAAAGATGCATGTGTGGCATGACAGTTTGTGGCCTAGCTAGTGCCGTGTGGCTTGCCGGGCTCCCATCCTAGCTAGTGCTGTGTGGCTGGCCGAGCATCATCTCATGTGGTGCCACAAGTGTGATGCCACCCCAGCTGCTCCTCAAGCATGGAGAGCTATAGCTCTAGAAATGTTGTAAATATCAAATAGCTCTAAAGCTTAAAGGCACAGCCTAAAGGTAAAGGTAGACAGTTAAAGGTTTCAGTGACAGAGTTCCCATTTTATTGCCTCATTCCGTAGCTGAGAAACCTGGGCATGTGAAGTTATACACCTGTACGAGTTGGCTTACTGTCACATGAGTGTGCCAAGTCACAGCTGACACCACAGCCTCACCAGTTTCAGAGCCACTGCAGACTAGGTTTCTGACTGGATCCACATTTATAGGACATGTTGATGAAGTCCTGGTATTACTCCCATGCATGTAGGTATTGATTGTCTTAGAGTTGCTTGGAAAAGCTATGGGGAAGTCACATGATTTACCTGTCCTGAAATTTGGAGCCAGTTGGCAACCCTACTGCAGATATCAGAGTGCTGTAGTAGCAAGCATTTTCTTACAGCCTTGGTTAAAGCATCTGTGCTACCTGATGCCATTCCCATAATGCACTCACGTCCTTCCTAGCTAGCATTTGTCTTGGTTGCATGTACTTCGACACAGATGCAACAAACTATACCTAGCTATGCAATGTATAAATGATCATGTGCAGAAGGTGACGGCCTTGCCCATTATTATAATGTTACGCCTTTTCAATTACTTTTATACTAGTTCATAATTATTACTACCTTGTTCTATGTACTACGCTCTGTCGTATTGTTTTTGTTTCCTGTAAACCGACGTGATATCCTTGGATGAACGACGGTATATAAAAACCTATAAATAAATAAATAAATAAATAAATAAATAAAATGTCATTTAGATACTATTAGCTTCTCAGGGAGCCTACACCAGGATACACGTCCAACTCTGTAAAGGCAGAATTGGGATTCAGATGGTATCTTGCCTAGATTGGGAGCCAACGAATTCACAGTACCTCAAGCCAGCACATTACAGTGCCAGCCTGAAGCACCATGCTCTCAGCAGGAGCAGCCTCTAAGCCCTGTGATGCCATTTTTGGAGGCCCAAATTCCAGCACTCCACAGCACCATCTGTTGTGTTTGAGGCATTGTGGACCCCTGGTCGCAATGGAGATGACTCCGCCCACGGGAGGAGCCCTGTGGGGAACCACTGCGATTGGCTGACACAGATAGCAGACACAGAATGGATAGAGTCTTTATTGTACTGCTGTAAATAGATGGTGAAGCAGGAAGGTAAGGCACAGATCCACGAGGTGCCAATACACTCAACAGGCTCAGAAGTATAGTCTCACCCAGATGTTCACGATAGGCAGGAGCCCGCAGTGCGGGTAACGCCGTGGCTGGTGAGTGGAGTTGGAGCACAGGATCGTAGAGGTACTCACAAAGTGAAGACGTCTTCCTGATGGTAGAATGGTGGGACCGTAGGTCCGTGGTGCAGGATATGAAGTAGATAGGCCCTCGATGAGCGAGTGCCCAGTGGTCCAATATCCTGGAAATAAATAGAGAGAAAAGACCCCCGAGGAGCTGTTGTCTAGGTTAGTGAGGACCCCGAAGGGAAGTTGGAAGTGAGAGACCCCCGAGGAGCGGGTGTCTAGAGCTTCTGCTGGAGCGAGGCCCTTAGCGTGAAAGTGGAGTCTAAGCGTACAGCTTAGAGCAGGCAGAGTAGCAAACCGGTCTTTGCTAACTCAAATTGGTACCGGAAGCGGAGGATAGATATACCCAGAGGTACTGACGTCATGCGGTGGGGCCGCCCCCGAGGTTCCCGCCATGATGTGTATTTGAGCGTCTGAGATGTGTGCACTCGCACCCTAGGAGGCCACGGGACTGAGCATGGCGGATGGGGATGCCCATGCTGGTTGGGAAACGCCGAGGCCCTCGGCACCAGAGACAGCCATCTTGCCCGAAGAGAGAGAGAGAGGGGAGAAAAAGAGGTAAGGCAGAGCGGTGGCAGCCATCTGTGACCGATGGACGCAACACCATCACAGCACCGCCACCAGCACCCCCACCAGCTCAGTCACCAGGCCCAGCACCAGCACAAAGAACATCCCTGCCACCAACAGAGGAGAAGTCCATGCACGAGCAGCTGGACCAGCTAGGAAAGAGGCATGGGGTACACCTCTGGCACATACTGGCAGAGCTTAGTGTGCCTCAGGAGGGCTGTCAACAGGCAGAACCAGTTCCTGCAAGATCAGACTATCGCAAACATGCAGAATGTTAAGACGCTGGCTGCAGCAGTCAATAGCATGGCAAACATGCTGATGCAGATCGTGCAAAGGTTGCCTGAGCAGCCATCCGAGTCTTCCCCAGTATCATGGAGTCCACACCCTGCAGCAGTCCCCTGGCTGACAGATGCCTAAAGGGTAGGCCTCCAAAAGACATGCCCCCCAAGTGGCAAGCCACAACGTGGCAAGGGGCCATAAACTACCTAAAGTAGTGCCATCGAATGGCAAATAATAAGAGTTGTACCAACAATCCTGCTAGGTCCGTCCTCACTACAGAGCTTTTGTGCCATCTAGATAGAAGAAGCCTGCTAGGCCCATCTTCACTACAGAATTGCAGTGCCAGCACACAGAAGGAATGGTGTACTGTCAGCCATTATGGTCCAGCCGTCCTTGATGTTCTGCCCATATTCCATCCTCCTTGAAGCGGCCTTCAGTCCAGCTGCTGCCTCTTCTCATCATGTTTCATGTCCTGCTCTGGATGCTGGTGTCTCATCTTACCTCAACTTATCTCAACTGTACAGAGTTGCTGTGCCGCCTAGATGGAAGAAGCCTTCTGGGCCCATCCTCACTACAGAGTTCCTGTGCCATCTAGATGAAAGAAGCCTGCTAGGCCAATCCTCACTATAGAGTTGCTTTGCCAGCAAGCAGAAAGGATGGTCTATTGTCAGCCAATGTGGTCCAGCTGCCTAACTCTAAAGCCCTCCTTGAAGTTCTGCCCATATTCCATCCTCCTTGAAGCGGCCTCCAGTCATGGTTCAGCTGCTGCCTCTTCTCATCATGTCTCATGTCCTGCTCTGGATGCCGGTGTCACATCTCATCTCGGCTCCTGCTGCTGCTGCCTCCATGCTGCCGGTGTCTCATCTCATCTCGGCTCCTGCTGCTGCTGCCTCCATGCTGCCGGTGTATCAGCTCAGCTCAGCTCAGCTCCTGCTATCCCTTCCCTCCTGCCTCTCTCTACTCCTGTCCCTACTCCTACTCCTCCTTCCCTTATCACTCCTTCCCTCATCCTCCCACCTCCTCTCCTCCCTTCTCCCTCTCCTCTACTCATGCATCTCCTCTCCTCTCTCCCCACGCCTCACACTCCATCCTCTTCACAACCTCCACTCCTCCACTCACCTCCTCCACACACCTCTACACTCCTCTACTACCTTCTCTACACATCTCCGCACTCTTCCACACACCTCCGCACTCCTTCACTCACCTCCTCCACAGACCTCAGCTCCTCCACTCACTTCCTCCACACACCTCCTCCCCCAAAAAAGACCAACAGACAGACATGACAAACAAACAAATACTTTCAACCACACAGATAGAGAAAAGACAAAGGTTAAGGTAAATAGAAGGAAAAACAGTAAAGAACAAGACAGTGCACTCAGAAATCTCAGTACCAACTAACTCCTAATCCACTGACCACTACTCACCACCTCTTCTCTAACCCACACCTCGACACACCCTCAAAGAGGTACCTGCAGGAAGCCTGTATATATAAACTGAAAACAATAACGCACCACACACTAATTGATGCAAGCCGTGTAAAACGACGCGGCATGCGTTGACGCAACACGCCATGTGCACTGACAGTAAGCCGCATGCAAATTTACCTGTGCGATGGGGCAGGCTGCACATTTGCCTAACCACACCCCTTTTTTATCTCGGGTGCTATTTTCACCATATTTATAGCGATTTGATGAATCTAGGTCTTAGTTTGGGTGGTCTGTGTATATTTATAGGTTCAGTTTGTAAATCTTTCAGAAAATAGTTAACAAAGTGCTAACATGAAAGTTATGTTTTTTGATACTATCCAGTCTTTTAATTTGATAAGCAGAAGGTAATATATTGATTGATTTTTGGGGTTGATTTTTGAAACTGTTTCTGAACATAAAACCCTGTTCTATGCACATAAATGGCTCTTACCAAATAGACCAGGGCTCTATGCACAAACAAACTGCACATGTAACCTGGCATTTTTACACAAACTGCAGAGAAGCACTCTGGGGGAATGGAGTTGGTACTACCTTGGAACATAAGTGCATACTTTATGATTTTAAAAAGCATGCACGTAAGATAACCTGCATAAGTTACACCCTCCAAAGAGGTGTAGTTTTACATGAGTAGTGGGACAATTACCAGAGCATTTTCAGAGCAAACTTATGTGCATAACTTCACCTTGAAAACGATGCTTAAAGTCTGCATGGACAAGTTACACTCAGGCTTTAGCCTTACTTGCAGAATTATAGAATCACCTCCCTCTATCTATCACAAAAGAGGTATCTTTTGAAATCCTGTGATGCCTAAGTTTCTGTCCATAGGACAGAGAGTCATAGAATTTGGATCTTTGAAATCTGACCTGCCACTTCAAATTGAAAATGCACTGATTTTCATAAATAAGATATCATTCCAAATCCCATGAGGTGGACATTTCTATCCCTGACTCGTGAAATGTGACCTTTCACCTCAAACAGGGCTGCAGCATCACATTCCACCTTTGTACTTGCTAAGGAAATTCTCACAAGCCAACTCCTTGTACTCTGTGAATTTCTGGAAGCAGGAGTTCTGGCTTTATGATTTCCCTATGGGTGCTGCTCCTTCCCTCCACATTCATCCATCACCCCTCCCCTCCCTCTGCAGTCATCCATTTCCCTTTCTTCCTCCACCATCCATCTCCTTTTCCCCTCTCCGGTCATCCATCACCTTCCCTATCTACTTCCCTCACAGCCCTCCTGTGCCATTCCAGCCCCTCCTCCTCCATTTTCCACCTGCAGGCCTGTATCGTACACTCCTGCAGTCCTCCATCATCTTAAATAGTCTTCCATCTTCTCTCCATCATCGCTTTGCAGCCCTCCATCTATCTTCTGCATCCCTTCATCTCCAGCTCCCTCTCATTACCCCACCCCCCGCCCCCCCACACTCATACATCCCTCTAACACGCCCTCCACAGAGGTCCGTCTCCTCTCTTAAGTGCAGTAATGACCCTGAAATGGCAGTGCATTCCCTTCCCCAGTGGCCGGCCCCTCCTAATCAACGTTTGCTCTTCCACTCTAACAAGGAGCGGCATGGAAGGGGCGGTTAGACAAGTAATGTCGTGCTCTCACCATCCCCATATCATGCTGCTCCAGGAGAGGTAGAAAACTTCTGTGAGTGCTCAACACATACAAAAAATATTCCAGCCCTAGAACACCAAGGTGGACAGCACCGTTATAACATTTCCTTTGCATAAACCCTATTAAGTAAGGTGTACTCAAAACTTGTTGCTTATTGTAAATCTTCTTGCATTTTCATTTGCATAGCACAGTTTAATGTTTACGCTTATTCTAGCTATACTCTTGTTCTACGTACATGTGAATGGAATATTGTCACATACCATGGACCTCAGACATGGTTACTTGTCTTTTAAGAAGTACTATGTTGTCTGGAGTCTATATTTGTGCTGTTGTGGCATGTGTGCCAGGCATGTTGAGTTTATATGTAGGGTATGGGTGAGGGAGAAGTTCAGGGGTATGCTGAGAGGGCTCCCATTCATCTCCCTGAGTCTGCAGAGCTCCCATCTCTGAATGAGTGACATTACTCCTCTCTGATACAGGAGTAAATTTATTCCACTTGAAGATACTTGCATGGTATGCAGAAGGTTCACAGGATGTTTACTGAATAGTTGTGGGCCATTGTTTTTTTCTTTTTGCCTTGATCATGTTAGGAGCCCATTTATATGAAGGCCTCCTTTCACTACACATCCCCTCAAAAAATGTTTGGCAGCAAACGAGTTAAAATCAAGTCAAGTATCTTTTTTTTGCAACAAAAGAAAAATATTTCGCAAAGGCAGATATCTTCAGATATTCACCGATTTGTACAGCTTCATCATTTAGTGAGTTGTTAGGAAATGTGGACCCTTGGCCCGAGGTGGTGTTGGCACCACCTGTAGGGTTTGAGCCCCACAGGTCCCCACAATCGGGAGGCGATGCCGGCCAGGAAGCAGAGGCCGAAAGGAACTTCGCCAGTACCAGCCCACGTTCCCCGCAGGTAGAGCCCTTGGGTGCCGGGGCCGACTGGTCTTAGGTGGGCCTCTGCATGGCTGGTCCCGGAGAAGTGGCCTGATGAGGCAGGGAGAACCAGGGAGGTCAGGTCCTGTCCGAGATCCAGGGCAGGTGGCAAGAAGCAAGGGTCAAGTCTAGTCCGAGGTCGTGGTGCCTTCAAGGAAAGAGTGAAGCAGGCTCTGTGGAGCATGAGCGTTGAAGCAGGCTCCGTGGAGCAGGAGCACTGAAGCAGGATCCCATGGAGCAGGAGCGCTGATGCAGGAACCCGTGGAGTAGGAGAGCTGAAGCAGGATCCCGTGGAGTAGGAGTACTGAGGCAGGCTCCGTGGAACAGGAGCGCTGAAGCAGGATCCCATGGAGTAGGAGCGCTGAAGCAGGATCCCATGGAGAAGGAGCACTGAGGCAGGCTCTGTGGAGCAGGAGCACTGAAGCAGGATCCCATGGAGTAGGAGCACTGAGGCAGGCTCTGTGGAGCAGGAGCACTGAAGCAGGCTCTGTGGAGCAGGAAGCTGAAGCAGGAACCCGTAGAACAGGAACAGCAGGTCAGGAATGCTAAGGCAGAGCCACCAAAGCAGGAACCAGGGAACTCGTTGCCAAGTCAGTTAGTGGTGGTCTGATGTCATCACCTGGGGATGGCTCTGAGGTTCCCGCCATTAGCCCTTTAAAAGGAGGGTTGGCGGCGCGCACGCACGCCTAGGGAGGACCCTAGTCAGAGCGCCGGTCGGCAGCGTCCCGGCCGCCATATGGAGTCCCGGAGCCATGGTGGAGTATGGCGGTAGCGGCTGGCTGCGGCCCCGAGAGCACCAGGAGCTCGGAAAAGAGTGAGGCACGGGGTGAGTTGTACCGGCCATGGGTTGCCGCAGCCAGTGGGTGTAACATGAGTGAGCTCAATATACAGTACTTAAATCCCCTATAACATAGTCACTCTAATAGGATTCTAGTTTATTAATAAAAAAAAACTACATTATAGCATCCCAGAATATTAGTGTAAATCTAAAATTATACATTTGATTTCATTCTATGTTTGGTTTCACTGATAAAAATGATGCTAAATCTTAGAGAAGAATATGTCTGAGCAGAAGAAAGCACCTTCTTTATTGGAGGACTCTGATTTAGCATATTATTTATATTTGATAATGGTGTATTAGAATGTTTGCTTTCTTCTTTGCTTTAATTATTTATATTTCTAGTTTTAGTGATCTGGCTACTGAGCAAGTACTCTTATTTGAATGTCTGGTTTTTTTTCTTCTCAGAGTTTCTGGATCTTTAAGTTTCTGAATCTTCTAAAGATCCAGAAACTCCAAGAAGATGGACTGTGAGTTTTTAAATATAGATTTACAACGTATCTTTCCGATATGACACTGTGAAATATTTAGATGCAAAAAGAACTGAAGCACAATTCACGCAAAAAAAAAAGTCAGAGGCAGAAAACGAGCTAAGTGCTTAAATTTTAACGTAATCACTAGTTGGCATGTGCTTTCATTTGAAAATGAAATGGAAACCACAATAGAGTCTGTCGTTTTGTTCTGTGTCATTTTCAATCCAAAATGACAAAAAAATAAATAAACCTAAACCTAATAGGGTGGTATGATGGTCTTAGTAATAAGATAATTCTTGTTGGTGATCATTAGATATATTTGTTTATGAATAGTGTGATGCATTACGACCTGGCCCGGGGCAGAGACAGCTGAGACACAGCCAAGCAGAAGCTAGTGGTACCAAACTTAGCCACCGGAGGGCGCTGAGGAAGGTAGCAAAGACTACACTTCCCAGGTTCCCTGAACCAACACCTGACCCCTGGCTGGAGCCTGAGCAGGAACAGGTGGAGGAAATTGGGACTGATCCCTATGACTCAGCAGAGTCTATGGAGGCTGAGGAAGAGAGCGTGCCACCGTGGTGGAACTGGCCACAAAAGCCCGGCTCCTCAGAGTCTCAGGAGGAGGAGATGGAGGTAAGCTGGGGAGAGGAAAGCTCCAGCTGTTCCTCTATGGAGGTAGAATAACCAGGAGGTTGGGGGATGGTAAATCCTGGGTTTAGACAAAGAGATTTAAGAAATGTTGAAGGGATATTAGAGTGCAAATGCTGTTTAACTTTAAGCTTGCTAAGGAGAACCTAAGCAGTTAGGCTTAGGGGGATTGTACCGTCAACCAGGCATTGTTGCAGGGCTGCAGCTGGTGAGGCTACAGGCCTACATTAAATCCTTTTTGTGATAAAGGCCTTTTTTCCTGTGTACTGTTTGGGAGTGCCAGGACTAGGCCTGGCACTCTGACTAGGGCCTGTGAGGAGTCCATAGCAGCGCTGTGCATGAGCTGTGCAAGTGGATGGGCCGTGGCATAGGAGCGAAGCCGGAGGCCTGAAGCCCAGCAAAGCCCCACAGCATGCTGGGCGGAGGGGCAGGATCGTGACAATAGATAGTTTCATTTTCGTGACTGTGATTAAAAAATAGATACATTTTTGTAGTAGTTTTCATTTTGGCACAGGCTAAATCCGTTTATAAGTGATAAAATGATTTAGAAGGTGCCAAAACAACAAAAAAAAATTAAACAAATAGAGAAGAAAAAGCAAATAAAATGAAACAACATTTTTTGCCCCAGTGATATTTGCAACCTCTAGCTTGCATATATCACTGAAAATAATGCTGGATTCTTTGCAGTTTGTGACAATTTTCTTGGTCTAGAACGAGAATTATCCCATGAGGTTCGAGAGCTTTCAAACTGCTTAGATCCTCTCTTCAGAAATTCTTCATAGGTTCTAAGGAGGAGACTGAGGTGTGTCACAAGCTCACATTCACATCAACATCTGTGGAAAATTCTCATTTCGGTTGGACAAAAGGTCTCAGATTCTGCATGGAATCTAATTTTCTCCAAGACCCAACATGGCTATAGGCCCATTACACGAAAAGGAAAACTTTCGCTCTTTGAACAAAGATACGCCAGTTCTGCAATGTAATTGTAGGGCTTCACGACTTCTTTTAAAACCAAATGCCACAAACTAGAGATTCCTTCAGAGCGAGACTGAATGCTTCTATCTACCTGATAACAAATTCAAGAGCTTGCAAGATTTTTATTCCTCTCCCAAGGCCCTAGCTGCAAGCTGGCTGCAGAGTAGTAGGCTCTGGGGATGTATCTATAACAAAAGATTTAATTGGACATAAAAGAACAAAGCGAAAGAGCTGTAATTCAGTGCAGTAATGGCAGAGCTTCTCCCACTATTTTTCTTGCTTTATTCTGTTCGATAGACGACCCTTCAAGAGAAGATTCTAAGGGCATAGCAAAATCAGCAGTTACAAAGCAGATCCAGGACATTTCCTTTACTTTTGGACTATGCGGATAGTAATTTGGAAATGTTATAGCAATTGTAATATGGCATATTTTTAAGTTTCTGATTTCCTGTTTATATTATTTTTTGCGTTCATTTTAGGATCCAGGTTAATGGAATAGACTAGTGTTTTACATATTTTGTTTTTATTATTGTTTGTATTTTGGTGTGTTTGCCCTAGCTTGAGCTATTTTCTTATAAGAAATGTTTTAAATAAAGACAAAAAAGAATATTCAGTTTCTGGTTTTATCAAAATAACAGAAATGCAAGCACTCCACTGCCACGTTATAAAATAACACAACACCCTATAAAAAAAAAAAAACCATGCTCAACACCTGTGTTATAAACCTACCAATACTATAACAGTACTAACTCCTAAGACTCTGTTATGACCGTCGGCTGCAGCCGCCCGCGGTCGACCCAACTCACGTCTTGTCATGCCTGGCCCTCCACTCTGGGTGAACTTGCGGCTCTGGCCAGCCAATGCCGCCGCGCTCCTGGCTCCACGTGGTGGCTGGGACGCCGCCGACCCACACCCCGACTCTGGGCCTCACTAGGACGCGCACACGCGCCATCTATTCTCTCTTTAAAGGGCCAATGGCGGGAACTCCAGGGCCGTCCCCGGCTGATGACATCACTAATTTGAGATATTTAAGCACCTCCTGTGGCCTACACTAATCGACTTGGCAACGAGTTCCCTGCGCTCCTCTGGAGCTTGTTCCTGTTCTCCGGATCTGCGGTTCCTGCCTTGGATCTCTTCTCTATGATTCTGGACTCTGGCTCGGGGACCCGCTCCTCGGGGGCCTGCTCTGCGCTTCTCTTTGAAACTCCGTCTCCTGGCTGCCCCGAGGAGTGGGGACGCGAGGAGGCTCTAAAGAAAAACTACAATTAAGATCAGTTTTGCCTATTACATGTTTCCCACAGGTGTGAATTTCAGTACATGTCTAACCATACTTCAAAAGATGGTCTATTTCTTAGCAATTAAAAATAAACATGCTATCAATTATCACATGTATGTGTACCCACTGCATAAACTACATGCACACTTTAAAAATGCATGTACTTTTTATCTCTGGGAAAATTATGTTTATATTCAAAGCAAGTCCGAGAGACAGTGAAGACATAGTGGTGGAAGGAGGTTGGGGCAGTGAGTCTGCATGCACACCTGCCTTTTTGGGCCCTTCCACTTATTATAGCATTGTAACTTTTTAAAGTAAAATGTTGCACAATAAATCTTTGTTGTGCTTTGTCATGCAATTGGAAACCTCCAAACGATGTGAGATAAGTCAACCTCTCATACAGGAATCAAGGCAAGTAGGAGTGCGGTGCATTCAATGTGAAAACAGAGTTGTACTCTACACATAGGGATGAAGCAAATAAAAAACACTTTAATCCAATGTCAAACAATTCTGGTCAATGGCCTTGCTCTATTGTAATTATATGTCCTATTTTCTTATATCTAGTACTCTGTTCCTCTGATGTAGCCTAGACATGACACACAATTGTGTCAGGGGACTGATTTCTGCTGTTAAGAATATCTTGAAATTGGACCATTGAGCAGAATTGTTTGACTTTTGATTACAGTATATTCTTTATTTTCATCATCCCTACATGTGGATAACAACTCTGTTTTCAAACTGAATGCACCTTATTCCTACTTACCTTTGTCATGCTAGACCATGAATCATGATTTATACACAGTCGTATTTATACAGGTTTTTGTGGGCTGCAAAGTCAATCAGGATTGGGACTAACCAAATGACTATGTGACAGTGCACACAGGTTGAATTCCCAGGCCTGATTTCTGTTATATAGGCTAGCAAGGGCTGACGATGCTAAGAATGGAATCCCAATCATTATATATTAAAGGCATATGCTGGCCAGCTACAGGGCATATGCTTAGCAGATTTTAGAGGAAGCCATGGGCTGTGACCACCGGCTGAAGATTTTCAGTCCTGTAGCCATGTAAAGAAAGATAGATCAATGAGGCTCTGAATTGATTTCTGTAGGGTGAGCAGAATATTGAAATTTGATGCATGGCTCTTGCCTTGAGTAGATGAGCTCCTGGCCAGCTGGGGAAGACCCAATACATTTCAATGTTAGACCTTGCTAAAAGTTACTGGTATATTACCTTGGCCTCTCTGAAAACAATGGCATTCACCACCCAGAGAGTCGCTATCAGTTTTGGGTATTAGTTTTTTGTACTCCAAGGGGCCACAGCAAACTTTCAATGCCTCATAGACTTTATATTAATGCCACACCAGTGGTATGCCATAGCCTACCTGCATGACTTGTACACAGCAAGGACTTGCAAATCCACTTTCAATAACTGGCAGCAGTGTGCTACAATCACTATGGGAAGCTGGAATAATGACAAACCAGGCAAAATGTCTTCTGGAAGTCAGGGATGTGAGGTACTGCAGAAAGTGGTAGGAATTGGCATGTCTGAATTCTATTTGATAAAGTGAAGGCAGTAACACAGTGCCCTTCCCTTATTGTAAAGAAACAGGTGTGTATATTTCTGGATTGGCAGTTTATTATTATATATTTATAATCATACTTCTCTGACTTAATGGTCTTCCTACTGAAATGAGCCACTCCCATTCAAGTAAGATAGACAACCTGATATTGTTATTTGTGGACCCTGGCCCTGTAGGGACTCACCACGATAGGTGGAGCCTCAGCTGAAACGGACACAGTAGCAAGAGACTTTATTATACTGGAAATGTAAATGAATCCCACCAAGTGGGAAAGAGACACAGTCCAGAGCAAGGTAGCTCAATGAAGGTAACCCCGATAGTGGCCCACAGAACGGGGTACGCCGGGGAATGCCTCGGCAGGTGGAACTTCTCAGTAGATCCGGTAGTGGCCAGCAATGTGGGGTACACCGAGAATCACAGGAGAATGTGGAGAGAATAGTGCAGGAGGTCCGTAGAGCTAAACGAGGAATGGTACTCACTCTGAAGAATGCCAAGAAGGTTGTAGAATCAATCACGGTAGTGGCCCGAGGCACGGGGTACACCGGAGGTTCCAACAGTACGGAGAGTTAACTCACAAGGCTGAGCCAAACACACCCAGAGTAGAGGAGACAGACTCAAGGCAGGAAGGCCCTCCGAGGAGCGGATAGCCTGAACATAACAAGGCCCCCGAAGAGCGTTCAAGTCTCTGAGACAACAGGAGTTCAGCGTAGCGAAGCATCACCGAAAAGTTGGAATAGCAGGAAGAAGTCCTTGCTAACTCGTAGGTAGGTTGGTTAGACAGGCTTAAATACAGAGGTGGTATGACATCATGCGGAGGGGACGTCCCTGAGGTTCCCGCCATGACGTGCATTTAATGGAGCCTAGCGCACGCATCTAAGAAATACCCAATTCAAGATGGCGGCCGGACCTGCCCACGCCGTCCCAGGAATGCCGAGCAGAGTGGCATGAAGAGGCAGAAGTCGCCAAATGTCCAAGTTTTACAGAAACAGGAAAAAAGGAGGTGAGCAACAGAGGTTGCAGCCGTCTGCGACCGACGGGCACAACAGATGTGAGAAGACTTGCAATGCCTGAATAGTATGCCTTTGCTGGAACCCCATGTTTTGAAGCATAAACTTCAGTAAAGAATTTCTATTGCAGACAGATGCCTTCAACAAAATACTTAGGGCCATGTTGGCCCAGGTATGAGAGGGAGCAAGTCCCTGTCCTGAATCTGAGCAGGAAATTATTTTCCTAAGATAAGAACTATTTGACAATGGAGTTGTGACTGGCTGTTACCTGGGTGATAGATAGTCTAAGGTATTACTACCAAAGCAGGACCTTCAAACTACTATTGGGCCATTCTTCCATTCAATGGCTGTAATGCAAGTGCATAAACCCCCAAATCTTGCACTGGTGCCCATCATTGCAGGAACACAAATTTGAAATTCTACAGCAGCTAGGTAAGGAAAATTCCAATCCTGGTTTCCTGACTTGGAAGGGGGGAAACATGGTTCTTGCCCAGAAGTATGTGGTAGGGCAGATGGATTACAGCAAGGTAAGGAAAAGACAGCTCAGGATTAATGAGTGATTCTTCTCAATAAAGTCTGAAGCAGAAAAGAAGGACGAACCCCAGGCAAAGTTTCAGGAGAGGAAGGAAGCAAATCGCCACTCCTTCATTGCCCGTTGCCATGCCCTGGGACACACAAAACGTTCCACAGGGGGGAGACCAAGGAAGTTGTGTCTGTCTGGAAGAGGAAGAGAGGGAGAAAGAAGGAGAAATGGCCTAGAGAGATGTAAGAAATGCTGAATTCTGGGGGACTGACAGGAGAGAGAGAGAGAGAGAAGAGGGAAAGGTATCCCAGCCAGTCAGAGGAAACTGACCCCAATCAGACCATCTATCTAAAAGTGTAAAAAAAAAAATGGCTGGAGAGTTTCCTATCGCAAGATTATAGAATTTATGTGCGCATGTTTTATCACTGTAAAGTTGGGCTATGAATTTAGGTCCTAGAAAAGGGACATTGCATCTCACGTCGTAAATCTCTGTTTGCTTAGCTTTTGAAACACAGCAAAAGACAATCCGACAAGGGCTGTAAATCCCACCATCCAACCTGAGAAAAATGCACCTTGAATCACTCCTACTTCTGACATAGTGTTGCATTATGTCTGAGCTGAGGATGATTTAGGGGGATTTGGAACATGGCCCTCAGTAATAAACAAAGATGTTAACATTTTAAAACAGTGATAATGCTTCTGTTTCAATGAAGTTTTCAGATGTCTCCTTTTCTTATCGCTGCTCTATCCCTTAATCCAGCCATAAAGAGGTCAGGCTTAGAGAGAGGGTTTTGTATAATGAATCCTACCTTTTTTTTTCTGCTGTGTAGAATTGCCACGCTTGCCCCAGTTTTGGATTTCTTTAGGTTCCCATTTTAGAACTAGTGTGGACATACGTTCAATATATTTATAATTGTAGTTTCCATGTTAGCCTACTTGAATATATAGAAATATGAATCAACAAACAAATTAAAAATGATATTACAGTACTTCAATTACTTGTGGGACAAACTTTCAAGATTTATGCTCAGCATAACCATGCTGCTGAGTATCCCATTTAAGTTAGCCGGATAAGTTTAACATAAATGTAGCTTATTATATAAATGTTTAATTTGGAATATTGGGCCCAAAACAATCTATTCTAGAAGGGCAAACAAACCTTTGTGATAGGAAAATAAACAAAGACAGGAAAAAAAGAGACCAATGCAATTTAAAATGCAGGGACTGAACAGATAATTTCAAAAAGATTATCGCTTAAAAAAATAGAAGATATTAGAGAGAGAAGAAGACAAAGGAGCAGATCTGGAAGTACAGAGGGGAGGAGAAAAGGCTGTCAGAAAAGCAAAGGCAGAAATGAGGAGAAAATAATTATAACAGTAATAAAAGGAGGAAGTACGGGGTGGGTTTGTAAGACTGAGAGGGGAAAGGGTAGAGAGCGTGGGGAAGACTGATAAAAGCAGAAGTAATTGATGCTTTAGTGAAGAAGAAGAAGAAGAGAATGGTAAGAAATGACAGATAAATGACAGGAGAGCACACAGAAGAGAGGAAGACCTTAGACCATCTACAGAAGAAAGTGCCGGGATGGAACAAAGCTGAAAGTGAACAAGGCAAAGGGGGATGGGGGTCAAACAAGATACATCCAAGAATATCAAAGGGAGCTTAGAGAGGTTCTGGCAGCATTACTGGCAATCTTGGATTAATTACTCTCTGGAGACAGCAGTGGTTCTAGAGGACTGGAGATGGGCAGATCTCATCCTTCTTCTTAAAAGCGGCAGTAGGGCGGAGGTTGGCAATTACAGGCCAATTAGCCCGACCTTGATGGTGGGAAAAGCAGTAGAGTCACTCTAAAAGGATTCTTAAATTTATGACTTTAAGGCAATAATCCCACAGTGCTTTTTGCAGAAGTTTGTTTGCACAATATTTTCTGTAAATTGTTATTCCCTTCCAAAAGCTGGAGGAAATTTAATCCTTGGGTGAAAGATGGCCTGTTTCAAAATCATGCAAGCAAAGTGACTTCCAGGGTTTGGGGTTTTTTGGTTTTTTTTGCACTATTGTTGCCTCAAACTTAATTCCGACTCATCGTATAGTAACATAGTTGCTGACAGCATCCTGTCTGCCCAGTTATCCCAGCTGCCAGCCACAGAGTATGACTACTTGTAAGAGATCTCTCCTTATCCAGGGTAGTCTATTTTGTCTTCCTCATTCGTACTCCACCTTTCCTGTATCTAACCATAAAGCTCTATAATCACCTAAATAGTAAGCAATACTAGCATGCCCATTGCTCAAACATCCAGCTTTCTGGATCCCCTGTGAACCTGCCAGAAGACAAAGATACATTAATGCCTGTGTTTATGCTAGAACTTCTAGTTATTATTGTACTTGCAGCCTGCCAGACATATCCTAGATTATTAGGCTCCTAAATTTAGCAACCTAACAAGTGGATGGCTATGGGGGTGGGGGCGGGGGTGTAGCTACAGCGGGGAAAAATAGATGCTTAGTACTTATTTTCAGCACTAAGCACCAAACGTAGGGATGTAAAATCTAGGAAAATCAATAGCAGGCCTAAATTTAGGCACCTAAGATTTAGGGACCTAACTTTATGTGAATTTTCAGCTAAAAATTTAGGTCCCTGCTCATGCTAACTCTAAATATCAGATTTATCCAAATAAGATACCCAGCTAATTTATCCCCACCGTGGATCATCCCCAAAATGGTCCTTGATAAAATTTAGCCAGATAACTGATTGCGATATTCAAATCATAGGTGCCAACTCTGCGGGTGCTGTTTTTGCTTGAGTGCACCCAAATTGTCTCCTGCACTCTTGTAGATTGGGAGCTGAGAGGTCCTTCCTGCAGGTGTGTGGAGGAGAACAGGAAGTTTTTAAAAAATAAGAATAAAAAGACTTGCCTTATTGGGTCAGAGCAATGGTCCATCAAGTTCATTATCAGATTTCCAACAGTGGCCAATCCAGGTCACAAGTACCTAGCAGAATCCCAAAAGGTAGACAGATTCCATGTTGTTTATCCCAGGCAGAAACAGTGAACTTTCCCAATATACCTTAATTAGGGATGTGAATCGTTTTAGGACGATTAAAATTATCGTCCGATAATTTTAATATCGTCTTAAACCGTTATGGAACACAATACAATAGAGATTCTAACGATTTATCGTTATAAATCGTTAGAATCATGAGCCGGCACACTAAAACCCCCTAAAACCCACCCCCGACCCTTTAAATTAAATCCCCCACCCTCCCGAACCCCCCCCCAAATGACTTAAATAACCTGCGGGTCCAGCGGCGGTCCGGAACGGCAGCGGTCCGGAATGGGCTCCTGCTCCTGAATCTTGTTGTCTTCAGCCGGCGCCATTTTCCAAAATGGCGCCGAAAAATGGCGGCGGCCATAGACGAACACGATTGGACGGCAGGAGGTCCTTCCGGACCCCCGCTGGACTTTTGGCAAGTCTCGTGGGGGTCAGGAGGCCCCCCACAAGCTGGCCAAAAGTTCCTGGAGGTCCAGCGGGGGTCAGGGAGCGATTTCCCGCCGCGAATCGTTTTCGTACGGAAAATGGCGCCGGCAGGAGATCGATTTTTCACGATATTTTTCACGATATTTTACCCCCCCAAACGGCAACAATACGATTCCCTCCCCCTCCCAGCCGAAATCGATCGTTAAGACGATCGAGGACACGATTCACATCCCTAACCTTAATAATGGTTTATGGACTTTTCTTCCAGGAAAATATCTAAATCTTTTTTAAATCTAGCTACACTACAGATTTCACCACATCCTCCAGCAATGAATTCCAGACTTTAATAATGCATTGAGTAATTAAATATTTTTTCCTATTTGTCTTAAATGTATCACCTAATAACTTCATTGAAATCTTTGTACTTTTTGAAAGAGTAAACAACTGATTCACGTTTACCTGTTCCATGCAACTCATTATTTTATAGACCTCTATCATACCTCCCCTCAGCTATCACTTCTCCAAAATGAAGAACCGTACCCTCTTTATCCTTTCCTCATAAGGGACTCGTTCCATCCCCTTTATCATTTTGGTTGCCCATCTCTGTACCTATTCTAATAGTGCTATGTCTTTTTTGAGATACAGTGATCAGGTGTGGTCATGCCATGGAGCAATACAAAGATATTATGGTATTCTTTGTTTTATTCTCCACTTCTTTCCTAATAATTCCTAGCATTTTATTTGCTTTCTTGGCCACTGCCACTCTCAAAGTGGAAAAAGCTATAATTTCGGTTGTTCTTCATTATGGGGCGGATTTTCAGAGCCCTGCTCGCCTAAATCCGCCCAAAACCGGGCGGATTTAGGCGAGCAGGGCCCTGCGCGCCGGTGAGCCTATTTTACATAGGCCTACCGGCGCGCGCAGAGCCCCGGGACTCGCGTAAGTCCCGGGGTTCTCCTAGAGGGGCGTGTCGGGGGGCGGGCCCGAACCGCGCGGCGTTTAGGGGGCGTGCCGGGAGCGTTTCGGGGGTGGACCTGGAGGCATGGTTACGGCCCGGGGCGGCCCGGGGGCGTGGCCGCACCCTCCGGACCCGCCCCCAGGTCGCGACCCGGCGCGCAGGAGGCCCGCTGACGCGCGGGGATTTACGCCTCCCTCCGGGAGGCGTAAATCCCCCGACAAAGGTAAGGGGGGGGTTTAGACAGGGCCGGGCAGGTGGGTTAGGTAGGGGAAGGGAGGGGAAGGTGAGGGGAGGGCAAAGGAAAGTTCCCTCCGAGGCCGCTCCGATTTCGGAGCCGCCTCGGAGGGAACGGGGGTAGGCTGCGCGGCTCGGCGCGCGCCGGCTATACAAAATCCATAGCCTTGCGCGCGCCGATCCAGGTTTTTAGCAGATACGCGCGGCTCCGCGCGTATCTACTAAAATCCAGCGTACTTTTGTTTGCGCCTGGAGCGCAAACAAAAGTAGGCTATTCGCGCTCCTTTTAAAATCCGCCCCTATGTGCATCACTTTGCATTTATCCACATTAAATGTATTTTTTCACTTGCATGCCCTGCCTCCCAGTCTTGCAAGATACCCTTGCAACTTCTCATAATCCTCTTGTGATTTATCAATTTTGAATAATTTTGAATCATCAGCAAATTTGAGCATCTTCATTCGTTGTTCCCATATCTAGGTCATATATGGATAATACGTTAAAAAGCATTTGTCCTAGTATATATCCCTGGAGCACTCCTCTATTCATCTTTCTCCATTGAGAAAATTGACCATTTAGCTCTACTCTCTGTTTTCTATCTTTTAACCAGTTCTCAATCCACAACAGAACTTTGCCTCCTATCCCATTACTTTTTAATTTCCTTGAGTCTCTCAAACACTTTCTAAACTCCAGATACACTATATTAACTGGCTAACCTTTATCCACATGTTTATTCAAGTCTTTTAAAAAAATGTAGCAAATTGGTGAGGCAAGATTTCCCTTAGCAAAATCAATGTTGACTTTGTCTCATTAAACTATGTCTATCTATCTACAAGTTCAGCAATTTTGTTCTTTAGAATACTTTCAACCATTTTTCCTGGCATTGACTTCAGGCTCACTGGTCTGTAGTTTCCCGGATCACCCCTGGAACGCTTTTTAAAAAGTGGTGTTATATTGGACACCTTCCAATCCTCAGGTACTATATCTGATTTTAATAATAATTTACAGATTATCAATAGCATGTCCGCAATTTCATTTTTCAGTTATTTCAGCACTCTGAGATGTAAACCATCTAGATTAGGTGATTTGCTATACTTTAGTTTGTCAATTGGCCCTAGTATATCTTCCAGGTTCACTAAGATTTGTTTCAGTTCCTCTGAATCATCGCCTTTAAATTTCACTTCTGGCATAGGTATCTGTCTTAGGGAAGGACCCAAGAAACAAGATGGTAGATGGTCTAGAAAAGCCATGAAAAGAAAACAAAAGCTAGTCCGATGCCTTGGAAAGATTTTATTTAGATAATGAAAGTGCCCGACTCCGGCCAAAGTTTTGCCTTATGGCTGCATCAGGGGCTCTACAATAAAATATAATATTAATTTAATTTAATTTTAATAATAATAGGTATCTGTCTTACATCTTCCTCAGTAAAGACCGAAGCAAAGAATTCATTCGGTCTCTCTGCTACAGCCTTGTCCTCCCTTAGCACCTCCTTTATCCCTTGATCATCTAATGATCCAACTAACTCCATTGCAGGCTTTTTGCTTTGAATGTACCTAAAAAAGTTTTTATTATGAGTTTTCACTTCCACAACAAGCTTCTTTTCAAATTCTGACTTTGCTTTCCTTATCAATGCTTTGCATATAACTTGCCAGTGCTTATGCTGTTTCCTATTTTCTTCATTCAGATCAATTTTCCATTTTTTAAGGATGCTCTTTTGGCTAGAATACCCTCTCTCACTTGATCTTTTAAACATGCCAGCATTTGTTTGGCCATCCTTCCACCTTTTTTTAATATGTGGAAAACATCTGGTCTGGACTTCCAAGATGGTATTTTTATACAATGTCCATGCCTAATGTAAACTCTTGGCCTTTGCAGCTGCTCCTTTCAGTTTTTTCCTAAACATTTTTCTCATTTTATCATAATCTTCCTTTTGAAAATTAAATGCTATCACAGTAGATTTCCTTAGCATCCTCCCTCCAATTATCAAGGCAAATTTGATCATGTTATGATCATTATTCCCATGTGACCCTAACACCATTACCTTTTTCACCAAATCATGTGTTCCACTAAGAATTAGGTCTAAAATAGCTCCCCCCCCCCCCCCTTGTCACTTTTTGTACCAGCTACTTCATGATGCAGTCATGTATTTCATCTAGGAAATATCTCCATAGCATGTCCTGATGCAACATTTACCCAGTCAATACTGGGGTAATTGAAATCATCTATTATTACTGTGTTGCAATTTTTGTTAGCTTCCCTAATTTCTGCTAGCATTTCATCATCTGTCTGATCATTCTGGCCAGGTGGATGGTAGTATACCCCCAACTATTATTCTATTCCCCTTCGCACATGAAATTTCTATCCATAAATATTTTCAGTGCATTTTGTTTCCTGTTGAACTTATATCCTGTTTTACTCTATGCCCTCTTTAACATATAGCATCACCCTTCCAACAATTTGATCCATCCTAGCATTATGATATAATTTGTACCCTGTATCAGGGTATCCCTTTGGTTTCTGAGATGCCAATTATATCTACTTCTTCTTTCAGTGCTATGTGTTCAAACTCTTCCATCTTAATTTTTAGACTTCTAGCATTTGTATACCATTATTTCAAAGTATTAATTTTGTTTGTATTAACAACATGATTAACAGTTGACAGGGATAAATTGGCATCTTTCTGCTATTTATTTTATTTATTGCAACCTCTCTATCGGGTTGCTAGTATCTTTCAAAGATACATTATTCCGAACCATGCACTTCTGAATGACTATAGGCTTTCCTCCATAATCTAGCTCAAAAGCTGCTCTATCTTCTTTTTAAAGGTTAGTGCCATGAGTCTGGTTCCACTCTAGCTAAAATGGAACCCATCCTGTCGGAATAGGTTCCTTTTTCCACAGAATGTTCCCCAGTTCCTGACAAACCTAGAACTTTCCTCCCTGCACCATTGTCTCATCCACTCATGGAGATTCTAGAGCTCAGCCTTGCATCTGGGGAACTGCCTTGGCCTAGGCCGAGGCCCAGGTCTCAGAATTCAGCCTCTGGACTGGGCTCCAGCATCGGGTCCTGGCCTCCAAGCTGGTCCCAGAGTTGGGTATTAGATGGGGTCCTGACCTAAGTAAGACTCTGGCATCAGGACCTGGCCTCCGTGCCTGGCCCCAGACCTTGGCCTAGGCTGAGGCTCAGGTGTCGGAACCCAGTCTCCCTACCTGGCGCTGGAGTCAGGACAGAGATCAGGCCTTGGTCTAGGCTGAGTCCCATGTGCTGAGACCCGGCCTCTGGGCGAGGCCCTCGCATCAGGCATGGGCTTGGTCGCTGTGTCAGATCCCAGATGGAAAAGGTAAGTGGGCATCAGGAAATATGCCACGTTAAAGTGTGTGTGTTGGGCACCCAACGCTTTTCTGCATTGGGTGGTAACAGCTAATGGCCTCATCTACATGGAGTTTATATGTGGTGGGTGCTATCAGCCATGTATTTGTTTGGGTGTGCATTTTGGATGTGTTAATCTGTTTATTGCATCAGTGCTATTCTATCGCATCCAAAGCCTGCATCCAACCACATGTAAACCTGTGCAATAGGCTGGGTGCACTTTACTGTATTGGCCCCTTTATGTGAGAGACTTCAGGGTGTCAGAGTTACTCCACACACACAATAATAATAACTAGCATGACAAAGTCACAGGAAACCAGACCTTGACCAGTGCCTCATAGTGGACTGCCAGTATTTGCATATACCTAAATTAACATGAATCCTTTATTGCTGCTACATTGCCAGACAGAAATCACTCTCAGTCGCGTTGCATGGGCTCCATGGAGCTTGGAGCTGATATTGTACAGAGAGAGCTTTGTTCAACACATATGCTTTTTTTTCTGACATGCTTTCCAGTGCTTCACTGGAAAATAATTTCCAGGCAATATGCCTAGCAGACCTCCAGTATTCTTAGAAAGCAACAGATGTCCTCAAAGTTGCCTCTAAGAATACTTTGCTGAACACTGCCAAGCATGGAGGCTTCAGAGGTGACTCTGAGAGTCAATGCTTTAGAAATGGATAAATTACGTCCTAGTCCTATTTTTTGTTCAGGTGTTCAATCAATTTCAGGAAGAAAATAAAATAACAGGAAGAAAAGACAAGTTTCTTCGGGAAGGCAGAAATAGGAGGTGGAAAAGGGAACAAGTGTGATTTTCTGCACCTGGGTGTACAGAGACAATCCCTCAATTTTCAAGTGGATTTATGCACATATCTGCTTTGAAAATTCGGACTAAAGACAGAGGGGGTATAAAGTATCTGTAGACTTGATCCTTACACAGTCTGCTATAAAATTACCCTCCTTGTGTTTAATCTCTTTATCCCAAATTAATTGCAGGCCATCTTTACCAGCGAACCTTAGAGAACCTTCACATTTTTGGGTGAAGATGCTTATTTATTTTATTGCTCTATGAAAAGAACATTCATTTAGGCTCCTAACATTTGGAGTTAGGCCCCGAAATTGTCCTTTTTGAAAATATACTGGGGCCGAGTACCTAAATATAGGCTCTAAGATGCCGATATTCAGTGCTACTTAATCGGAAAAGTAGTGACTTATCCAGGTAAGTGGCGGTGGCTGAATGTCGGGCTGCAACCGTCCAGCAGTAGCCACTTAGCCAGATAAGTACTTATCTGTTTAAGTAGTTAGCGAGATAAGTGGTGGGTGGGATGTGGGCGGATCAGAGAGAAGCAACTTATCTGGTCAACTTGGCTAGATAAGTGGCAATATTTGGACATATCTGGTTAAGTTAATCAGATAAGTCAGACCTGCTCGATAGCAATTCTAATGTTATCCAGATAAGGCTTATCTGACTGACTAGCAGCTTTTACAAGGATATTCAGCATCATAGCCGTGCTGCTGAACATCCCTTGTAAGTTAGCTGGTTAAGTCTTATCCGGCTAACTTGCTTAGCCAGATATTTCTGAACATCGGCTACCTAGTTTCATTAGGTCCCTAAATTTAGGATTTAGGGACCTAATGATTTTCAGAACTAGGCACCAATAGCAGGCCTATATTTAGGGTTCTAAAATTATGTGAATTTTCAGTTGAATACTTAGGCTCCTAAGTTTGGCTGAAAATAGTTTCCTAATTTAAGGACATAACAACATAGGATGCTAAATTTAGGAGCTCAACTCTTTGTGAATATCGGCCTCTAAAAAATATACTACAGTATAGTATGAAATACTAGAAAACCAATGCTTTTTCACCCTCTGAAAGGAGTTTTGAACAGGAGAGGTATTTATCAGCGCCTAAAAGAATGATAGCTAGCTTCTTTCACATAGTCCCTTTAGAATTCCTGCATCGGTGCAATTCATCCTAAATCTCTGACAATATAGTGCATCACTCACTAGTCCTGATTCACATTGGAAGGGAAGAAACAAAAAGAAAATCTGTTTCTCTCTGCTTACTCCTGAAAGCATCAGTTGGGTTTTACACTACTGATGAATGGGGAGATTTCCTTTACGCTTGCTGCCTGATTGATGCAGCTGAGACCTGCAGATTGCATCTGCTGATTTAGGGTGAATTGTCTCGGAGTTAAGGAAAGAAAGTCTGATTAGTATAACTGTAGGAGAGTGAGGCAGTGTACAGTACATATGACATGTGATCATTGGCCACATGCCCACCAGACTTCAGCTGTGCTTTGGATAGTTTTAGGAGCGGTGCCAAACTGGAGATCTACCAGCTAAGGTGGCAGTTCAGTAAATGAATGCGATGCACTTGAAAATCCAAGGCAATAATGAGGTTGAGTAAGATCATTTATTCCAGGTACAGAACTACAAAAATACATTGTACCACATGAAGTATAACAATCCCAAATCAAAATGCATTTATCATAAAAAAACGAAGCAGGGATCCGGTCCCTATTCTGGAATAACAGTGATTGCATTTGTATGTACCATTTACTGGCAGAATAAATTGACAGAGATTATGAAGTCAGGACTGAGGCCACCACCAGGTATCGGTGCAAACTCTGTGGGTGCTGTGTAACGGTGCTGCCGGCTCAGGGTTCTGGTCCTGCTCCAGTGATGGCAGCCTAAGGTGCAGGTTCGAAATGAAGACTTGGTTCAGCCGGCGGGAGAATTGTCTGGCATTGATTATAATCCCTCACCCTTCCACCTCCAGAGTAGGAAATGTTACTGCATGCCAATGTTGATGAGCCACTACGGTAATGAAGATTTTCCTCTCGTACATCAATCCTTGAACAGGCTGTTCATCCACTCCCTCATGCCCACACGGAAGCTTTTTGGAGGGGGGTTTTTTTTACTACTGTGTTACTGTGAACATGACGAAGAGGTTGTGCAGCCTAACTGGGGACTGAGGCACAAGAATGAAAGATTTACACCTGTGGCGGGTCATCAACAGATCCAATATTACATCCGTCAGTGCTTTCTATTCTGGGGGTTCTGTCTGCTAGCAGAGCTACCACTTCGAAGAAAATCAGACAGCATCTCGAGCTGGAGGTCGTAACTAACCAACTTTTACTACAGAGCTTAAGATTGTAAAGAACTTGCAGGCGCACCCTGATATGTTGCCTTGCTGTACATACCACATCCTATGAGCTCCGGAAAGACGCTCTCTTTTGCACGATACAAGTGTTAAAGAGAGCACTAGCAGAAAATTTGAGAGACCGAAGTCAATCCCAATATACTCCGGTGTACGAATGAGGTTTATTCCTGTCATAGTATGCGCCAAACACACACATTTGGAGAAAGATCTGAAGGAAAGGAACAGTACAAAAAAAATAAATAAAGGAAGATTCTGGGGGTTACAGTTCGGGTACACAAGACGTGATTAACATTTCCCAGGTCTCAAAAGCAGTTCAGGTGGAGGGCATTTCAAGAATGCCACAGGCACATCTCTCTTTGCCGAGCCTGCTTGTATTTATACTCAATTTAATTTTCCTCTGTACGCTATGGGCAAGGTAAAGGGGAAGGCTCGTAACTTCCCCAGAGTTTCCTCTTCGGCGGCATCTGGACCGATAGACAAGTTTACTGTCAGCACAGAGATTCCTGCACAGCGTCCTGGTGCAGATATGTCCTTGGAGGCGGCGGTGTGCAAAGCTTCAGCACCAGGTTCTCCGGACGCTGAGATTATTTCCTCCTCAGATGGGCCGTACTCCCCTGATCAACATCAGTTCATCCACGGGTGAGATTAGCGGTGCCTGTGCTGCGAATGCCGAGCAGTTGGAAGATGCCATGCCATCCAGCTCTGGTACTTCAGTGGCTCTGAAGGTGTCTATCGTGGGGCAAGGAGGAGTAGGAAGAGAGGATACAGTGGCACAAGATGGTGCCAGCCAAGCTTTCCCTGAAATTTCGTTAGCCCCCCCAAGAACAGATCCAGGTTGGTCAAAGGGGGTCCCAAAACCTTTTGCTTACTAAACCTGCCACTATAACTCTGGACACAATCTGGGAAACTTTTGGCTCAGCTAGGTCTTTGTGCGGTTTCTCAGCCAAGCCTTTCAGAATCTATACAAAAATCACAACAGGGGTTTTCTAAATTCTCAGTTAAGGTTCTGGACATTCAAGCTAAGCTTCCTTCAGTGCAAGACAATGTGGGATCATTGCCTAAGGGACATGCGGTTCTCCAGAATAAAATTGAATTCCTGAAAAATGCATTTAGGTCTAAGAACGTCGGACATACATTTTCCAAAACCGAAATTGGTTTCTCCTACATCTGATGGACCCTCCTGTTACATCACCATTAAGACCTGGATGAGCCTTTAATTCAGTTAGAGAGAGTGCAGGTTAGTTGTGAGAGGGAGATACCCTTCAACTGCAGCCCCTCCCTTTGAGGGGTCTGGAATGGTCACCCCCTTAGAGTCTATATATATTAGCTCTCTTCAGAGAACTCGGGAGGAAGTCCATTCTAGGTTTGCTGAGAGTCAGGAGGTAGAGAGGAGGTTTTTCAGGCCCAGACAGAGGAGCAAGGAAAACCTTGCCTGGTGGTCTGGACAAGGGTCAGGAAGGGTTTTCTTATCCCTCTGTCTCATACACACACACACACACAAACACACACACACACACCCCTACACACAAGCTCCCTCTCTCTCTTCTCACACACACACAACCACAGGCTCCCTCTCTCTTGTGCACATACATACCCCCACATACATGCTCCCTCCTGTCTGTCACACACACACACCCTCACCCAGGCTCCCTTTTTCTCTCATGCATACACCCTCACAGGCAACCTATCTCTCTCTCTCTCTCTCTCTCTCTCTCTGAAACATACACACATGCACACACACACACACATATCCCTTCACACAGGCTCTTTCTCTCACAAACACCCTCACACCCACACACTCCCTTTTGCAAGCACACTAGCTCCCGATCTCTCACACATATACACATTCCTTCATAATCTCCTCACAAAGACTCCCTCTCTCTGGCACACACACACACACACACACACCAACTTACATTCTTAATCTCGACACACAGCCTCTCAGTCTCTCAACCAACCACTATGCACAGAATTACCGGGGCCTGCTCTACTCGTGGCATGCCAGGACTTGCACCTCCGTCTTCACTGTGACACAGCATGCCAAGGCCCTCCTTCCTCTTTGCCACCACACGGCAAGCTGGAGACTCCTTTCTCTTCACCGCCACGTGGCACACCGGGGCCTCCTTTCTCTTCGCCATGATACAGCACACCAGAACCTCCTTTACCGCCATGCGGCATGCTGGGGCCTCCATGCTCTTCGCTGTAACACAGCACGCCAGGGCCTCCTTTCTCTTCTCTGTGACATTTCTTTTCTCTTCGCCACAAACGAGATGGGGGTCCGCTCATGGCACAATGATGTCTGTTCCTAATTCTGTGCAGAAACTGTGCAAGGGGGGAATTCTGCGCTCCGGAGTAGTGCAAAATCCCCCCAGGGCTAAGACGGCTGTGACAGGAAGGTTTCAGGGGGCAATTTTGCCACCCAAAATCTTGCCGCCTAAAGCGGCCACCTCACCCTGCCTCATTATATAACTGCCCCAGGTTGAGTTCAAGATCCAAGAGGAAGTTTTGGTTGCCCTTCCTTCCTGTTTGAAGCAAAGAGAGCTGCTTGCTTCAAGGGGATTCCTCCATCAGGGATCCAGAAAGAAGAAATAAAGAGACCTTGTAAGAACAAGGAGATCCTAAAGATCTGCTAACCATGAGTAAAGGAAATCAGAAATCTCAGTGGCCACCCATCTGGTGTTTTTACTGCCCTGGGGAAATGGAGAAGATTTACTCTGTTCCATAGACTCTTTACCATTTTTATCAGTTTGGTCGGGTTTTTGGGCCATTCCCACCTGGGAGTTCCACTTTACCTAACCCAGGAGAGCTGATGTTTCCCTGGCCCTGATATGTGAGTCCTGCACAGATAGAGGGAAATAGACTAAAAGAAAAAAAACAAAAAAAACCAAGAGAATTCTGTGGTGCTTCGGTTTGAGTTATTGTGCCATTCATCACTGTTGCTTGAACAGTAAAGACTTTAATTTTGGACACAAACCCAGTGACTCCAGAGTATTTCTTTCGCACTCACTGCATTCACCCAGAGGATAAGTCCCCTCTACCAAGGGAACATAAAGGAAAGGAAAATGTGTAAAAAGGACACCCCTGTCACATTGGGCCCTGGAAGTAAATCTTCTCCCCCCCCCACCTATAAAGGATCCGGCCCTGTAATTAAAAGAGATTGTGAAAGAGCTAGCCAGTGAGTGGATCCAGCCCCGAAGAGAAACAAATTATTTTATAGCCCCACCCATGCAGGACAGGCACACCAGGGTGCAGTTACATTTACAAATGCTAAGACGATATTTTCTGGAGGTTTTAATGATCCCTGAAAATATTTTGCCTCCTATAGCTAAGGCTTATTATCTGCCGCAAGCCAAGAGCGTGTCGAAGCCAGATCCTGGATTACAAATGTCTATGGATGTCTTGAATCTGATTATTTACAACGCTCTGTTTCTGAAGAGATTGTTCCATCTACTTTGGTAGCTACTATGGTTGTAGATTCAGAAAGAGAGATGATCAATAAGTATTTCTTCCAAAATAGGTTAACTCTCTTTTTTGAATGTAGGGTTAATATTTTCCCAGATTTTGCCAAAGTAATTTAACAAAGAAGAAGATATTTCTACTTTTAAAACCTTGGGTCCTGCAACTTGGGGCATTATTCTGATTACATTTTCCTTGCAAATGTGTGGTGAAATTGAAAAGGTCAAATATGCTTTTCAACAATTAACACATTTTATTTCTCAAAGGCAAGCACTGAATCCTCCGCTGTGTGCTACTTCTCCTGGATCAGTGTCTTCTCCTGGAGTTAAGGAACCCGTATGAAGGGGTGTGTGAGTATGTCTGCAAGAAAGGGAACCTATGTGAGAAGGTGTGTGTGTGTGTAAGAGAGAGAGGAAGCCTGTCTGAGGGTTTGTAGGTGTGTGTGTGTGTGTGTGAGAGAGAGAGAGGGAGCCTATGTGAGAAGGTGTGTGTGCAGAAGACAGAGAGGAAGCATGTCTGAAGGTTTGTGTGTGTGTGTGTGTGTGTGTGTGTGTGTGTGTGTGTGAGAGAGAGAAGGAGCCTATGTGAGAAGGTGTGTGTGCATAAGACAGAGAGGAAGCCTGTCTGAGGGTTTGTAGGTGTGTGTGTGAGAGAGAGAGAGAGAGCCTTTGTGAGGAGATGTGTAAGTGACAGAGGAACAAAGGGAGCCTGTGTAAGAGGGCTGTATGAAGAGGGGTCAAACTCTGGGAGTAGTGGGCTAGGAGCAGGGCCGGTTCTATAATGAGGCAGGGTGAGGCAGCTGTTTCATGCAGCAGAATTTTGAGGCAGGAAAAAATATCTTTCTCAGAACGCCGCTGTGGCGTCTGCCTCATACTGCCTGCCCCTGCCAAGGCTGTCAACTGCCTCACACTCAGTTGCCCTCTGTGTTCACAAAGTGACACACATCTAATGATCTAAAAAAAAAAAAAAAAAAGAAGAAAGGTGATGCGTCCACGTCATGTGGTGCAGGCTCAGCATTTTCTGCTGTTATGATGCCTGCCTCCAAAATAAAGTTGTCAAAAAAGAAAAATAACGGCAACATTTCTGTACCTGTGCCCCCTTTTCTGCTTCCTTCTTGGCCACTCATCTCAGCAGCCCACAGGAGGGGAGGCTGCCAGGCAGGGACCATACCTGGGAACCTTCCAGATTTGACCCAGAGACTCCAGAATTCTAATGGAGTTGATGGTTCTCGGGCCAACACCCATAATCTCCAGATTCCTTGCAGTTGCTGCGCTAGTGAAGAAGCCAGATTAGAAGGTGTCTGCCCTATGACCAATCAGAGGCCTCCTGTCTTCTTCCTGCACCTGTAGACCAATGGTATGCCTCCTCCCTTCTTCCTGACTGTGCTGGCAGGAAGAAAACAGGAAGCCTCCAATTCTTGTGTGGGAACACGAAGAAGGGAGGAGGCCAATAGCAGAGGCAGCAGTAGAAGATGCTGCTGCTGCTGCTGCTGCTATTGGCTGGAAGAAGGAGTTCTCCTATCATCCCCAAAAGGAGGTTGCTGCTACTGGTGAGTTTAAGGTGGGGAAAGCTAGTCAGTGAGGGGCAGTATTTGTGTGTGTGTGTGTGTGAATGTGTGTGCGTCTGTGTGTGTGTATGTGTGTGTGTGTGTGTATATATATATATATGAGGGGACATATGTGTGTGTGTGTGTGTGTGTGTGTGTGTGAATGGGTGTGTGCATGGGGGAGGGAGTATATCAAACGGAGGGGAAAGAGCAGGTCTGTGAGAGTGTGTGTTTGTGTAGGAGGAAGAGAAGTGAAAGTGTGAATGAGTATTCCTGTGAGGGCAAGTGGGCATGTGTGTGTGTGAAATTTAATGTGGACAAGTGCAAGGTGTTGCATAAAGGGAAAAATAACCCTTGCTGTAGTTACACAATGTTAGGTTCCATATTAGGATCTACCACCCAGGAAAAAGATCTAGGCATCATAGTGGATAATACTTTAAAATCATCGGCTGAGTGTGCTGCAGCACTCAAAAAAGCAAACAGAATGTTAGGAATTATTAGGAGGGGAATGGTTAATAAAACGGAAAATGTCATAATGCCTCTATATCGCTCCATGGTGAGACCGCACCTTGAATACTGTGTACAATTCTGGTCGCCACATCTCAAAAAAGATATAGTTGAGATGGAGAAGGTACAGAGAAGGGCAACCAAAATGATAAAGGGGATGGAACAGCTCCCCTATGAGGAAAGGCTGAAGAGGTTAGGGCTGTTCAGCTTGGAGAAGAGACGGATGAGGGGGGATATGATAGAGGTCTTTAAGATCATGAGAGGTCTTGAACGAGTAGTTGTGCCTCGGTTATTTACACTTTTGAATAATAGAAGGACTAGGGGGCATTCCATGAAGTTAGCAAGTAGCACATTTAAGACTAATCGGAGAAAATTATTTTTTACTCAACGCACCAAGGGTCCATCAAGCCCAGAATCCTGTTTCCAACAGTGGCCAATCCAGGCCCTAAGAACCTGGCAAGTACCCAAAAACTAAGTCTATTCCATGTTACCATTGCTAATGGCAGTGGCTATTCTCTAAGTGAACTTAATAGCAGGTAATGGACTTCTCCTCCAAGAACTTATCCAATCCTTTTTTAAACACCGCTATACTAACTGCACTAACCACATCCTCTGGCAACGAATTCCAGAGTTTAATTGTGCGTTGAGTAAAAAAGAACTTTCTCTGATTAGCTTTAAATGTGCCCCATGCTAACTTCATGGAGTGCCCCTAGTCTTTCTACTATCCGAAAGAGTAAATAACCGATTCACATCTACCCATTCTAGACCTCTCATGATTTTAAACATCTCTATCATATCCCCCCTCAGCCGTCTCTTCTCCAAGCTGAAAAGTCCTAACCTCTTTAGTCTTTCCTCATAGGGAAGCTGTTCCATTCCCCTTATCATTTTGGTAGCCCTTCTCTGTACCTTCTCCATCGCAATTAAATCTTTTTTGAGATGCGGCAACCAGAATTGTACACAGTATTCAAGGTGTTATCCACTATGACGCCTAGATCTCTTTCTTGGGTTGTAGCACCTAATATGGAACCCAACATTGTGTAATTATAGCATGGGTTATTTTTCCCTATATGCATCACCTTGCACTTATCCACATTAAATTTCATCTGCCATTTGGATGCCCAATTTTCCAGTCTCACAAGGTCTTCCTGCAATTTATCACAATCTACTTGTGATTTAACTACTCTGAACAATGTTGTGTTATCTGCAAATTTGATTATCTCACTCGTCGTATTTCTTTCCAGATCATTTATAAATATATTGAAAGTAAGGGTCCCAATATAGATCCCTGAGGCACTCCACTGTCCACTCCCTTCCACTGAGAAAATTGTCCATTTAATCCTACTTTCTGTTTCCTGTCTTTTAGCCAGTTTGCAATCCACAAAAGGACATCGCCACCTATCCCATGACTTTTTACTTTTCCCAGAAGCCTCTCATGAGGAACTTTGTCAAACACCTTCTGAAAATCCAAGTATACTATATCTACCGGTTCACCTTTATCCACATATTTATTAACTCCTTCAAAAAAGTGAAGCAGATTTGTGAGGCAAGACTTGCCTTGGGTGAAGCCATGCTGACTTTGTTGCATTAAACCATGTCTTTCTATATGTTCTGTGATTTTGATGTTTAGAACACTTTCCGCTATTTTTCCTGGCACTGAAGTCAGGCTAACCGGTCTGTAGTTTCCCGGATTCTCTGAAATGCTCCCTGTTCCACGCGCAGGTCACCAGAGGCAGGCAGAGCTCCGGAGTCTCAATGCATGGATGAGACAATGGTGCAAGGAAGAGGGATTCAGTTCTGTAAGGAACTGGGGAACCTTTCAGAGAAGGGGGAGTCTTTTCTGAAGGGCTGAGCTCCACCTTAACTAGGGAGGAACCATGCTGCTGGTGCTAACCTTTAAAACTTTAAACTGGAACAAAGGGGAAAGGTGACAGTAGATCAGCGCATGGTTCAGAGGGAGGTATCTTCAAAGGATACTAATGAAGCATTAAAGTGAGGGCATCGAACAGAGAGGTTCCAATAATAAGAAATGCTGGGCTGCATAGAGAAAGGAATATCTAGTAAGAAAAGGGAAGTGATAATCCCCTTGTACAGGTCCTTGGTGAGGCCTCACCTGGAGTACTCTGTTCAGTTCTGGAGACCATATCTCAAAGGAGACAGAGACAGGATGGAGGCGGTTCAGAGAAGGTCGACTAAAATGGTGGGTGGTCTCCATCGAATGACTTATGAGGAGAGGTTGAAGAACATGACTATGTATACCCTGGAGGAGAGGAGGAGCAGAGCTGATACAGACCTTCAGATACTTGAAAGGTTTTAATGATCCATGGTCATCAACAAAACTTTTCCTTTGGAAACAATTTAGTAGAACAAGGGGGTCATCATTTGAAACTCCAGGGAGGAAGAATGGATGCCTGGAATCCCCTTGGAAGTGGTGAAGACTAAAACTGTGAAGGATTTCAAAGGGGCATGGGATAAACATTGCGGATCCCTAAAAGGCTAGAGGATGGGAATAAATAAAGTTAAACCTGACAGAGCGGCAGTTTCTACCTTAAGAGAAACATGGGGGCAACCTGCATGGAGCGGCAATTACTACCTTGGGAAGCTTGCTGGGCAGACTAGATGGACCATTTGGTCTTTTTCTGCCGTCATTACTATGTTACTATATTACTATGTGCCTATAAGTAAAGAATCAGCTAAGCTAAAAGATTCCAAGTTATCCCTGTTAACTGAAAAGCAGAATGTTAAATCAAACAAAAAACAAAGTCTAGGAAGTAAGATAGGAGAGTTTTATTTATTTATTTATTTAACTTTTTTTTTTATATACCGATAGCCGTTTGCACATCATATCGGTGTACATTTAACTCAGAACTAGTAGGCGATGCCGTTACATGGAACAGAAACTAAAAAATAAACAGTAAAGTATAGTAACAGATATTACAATGGACAAGTTAAATAATATTAATAAACGTAATGTACAGTATATTTACAATAGCGACAATAGCGTCAACAGTCATATGTACAGTGTTAGAGTTAGAGTGAATAGCAGCGAATAATAACATAGACTTAATTGGCATCAGAGACATGGGGGAAGGAGGATAACCAATGGAACAGTGCTATACCTGAGTACAAATTATATCACAATGATAAAGAGGAGCAACTTGGTGGTGGGATGGCACTTTATGTCCAGGATGGCATAGAGTCCATCAGGATAAAGATCCTGCAAGAGACTAAATGAACAATTGAATCTTTAGAGGTAGAAATCCCTTGTGTGTTGAGGAAGAGTATAGTGATAGGTGTATACTACTATCCACCTGGCCAAAATGATGAGATGGACAGTGAAATGCTAAAAGAATTTAGGGAAGCTAACCAAACTGGTAATGCAGTAATAATGGGAAATTTCAATTACCTCAGTATTGACTGGTTAAATGTAACATTAGGATATGCTAGAGAGATAAAGTTCCTGGATGGAATAAATGACTCAGTGGAGATCAGGATCTACTAGGTAATGGTGGTGGAGCCGCTTGGCAATAGTGACCATAATATGATTAATGACAGGAAGGGGGACAGTAAGTAAATCCATGGTACTAGCACTAAACTTTCAAAAGGGAAACTTTGATAAAATGAGGAAAATAGTTAAAAAAAATAACTGAAAGGTGCAGCTGCAAAGATAAAGAGTGTGCAATAGGTATGGACATTGTTTAAAAATACCTTCTTAGAAATGTAGTCCAGATGCCTTCAATGCTTTAAGAAAGGTGGAAGGAAGGCCAAACGATTGCCGGTATGGTTAAAAAGTGAGGAGAAAGAGGCTATTTTAGCCAAAAGATCTTCATTCAAAAATTGGAAGAAGGATCCTTCAGAGGAAAATAGAATATTGCATAAGCATTGGCAAGTTAAATATAAGACATTGATAAACAGGCTATGAGAAAAAATGAAAAGAACTTGACTATAGAGGCAAAAATTCATAGTAGAAACTTTTTAAAATATATCTGAACCAGAAAGCCACCAAGGGAGTCGGTTGGACCGTTAGATGATCGCGGGGTTAAAGGGGCACTTAGGGAAGATAAGGCCATTGTAAAAAGACTAAACAAATTCTTTTCTTCAGTGTTTACTGAAGAGGATGTTGGGGAGATACCCCTTCTGGAGATGGTTTTCAAGGTTGATGATTCAGATGAACTGAACCAAATTATGGTGAACCTGAAAGATGTAGAAGGCCAGACTGACAAACTGAAGAGTAGTAAATCACCTCGCCTGGATGGTATACACCCCAGGGTTTTGAAAGGACTCAAAAATGAAATTTCAGATCTATTAGTAAAAATCTGTAATCTATGATTAAAATCATACACTGTACTTGAAGCCTGGAAGGTGGCCAATGTAACCCCAATATTTAAAAAAGGCTCCAGGGGAGATCTGGGAAATTATAGACCAATTAGCCTGACTTCAGTGCCTGGAAAAATCATGGAAACTGTTATAAAGAATAAAATCACAGAACATTTAGATAGAAATGATTTGATGGGACACAGCCAACATGGATTTACCCAAGGGAAGTCTTGCTTCACAAATCTACATTTTTATGAAGGGGCTGCCTGTCATGGAACAAACATGTGGACAAAGGTGAACCAGTAGATGTGGTGTATTTGGATTTTCACAAGGCAAATACACAAGGCTTCTAAGAAAACTAAAAAGTCATGGGATAGGAAGTGATATCTTTTTGTGGATTGAAAACTGGTTAAATGACAAGAAACAGAAAATAGGATTAAATGGAAAAAGGTGAACAGTGGCGTGCCTCAGGGATCTGTTGTTGCGATCCCCCCTGTTGCTGTGCTACAGGTGGTCTCTCACCTTCCTCCGGAGGCCGCTCCGAAGCCAGGGCCTCGCCTGTGTTCCATCCGGGACTTGCTCCAGGGCCTGAGAGGCCTAGCTGTGCCTGTGGCTTGCTTGCCAGCGTTTGGACTTCCTGTCTGGCGACGCCCTTCTCCTAGGGGCCGGCCCGCAGCTCTCCTCCTTATTTATAGGGCCAGCGGTGGGCGGTCCTGGCAAGCTCCTCCCAGGGAGTTGCCTTCTACCTCCAGTATATAAGGACTTCCTTTTCTTTTGCAACTGGCCTCCGGATCGGGCTCTACAGTCGTCTGTAACCTTGCCGATCCAGGTCCACCGTGGTCTGCCTTGTGTTGATGGCTCCTTGTCCTGTCTCTGTCTGGATGTTTGCTTCCTGATGTTCCTGATGTCTGCCTTGATGTGTTCCTGATGTCCTGATCCAGTTCTGCTCGCTTCTGCCCTACGTCCTGTCTGGTTCCTGAGCCTTCTGTCCTGTTGGGCCCTGGAGTGGCCAACAGGAGGGATTCGTCCCACGGGCTCTTGAGCTTCCCTGCCTGCCAGCCGAAAGGGCTTCGGATGTCAGTATCCCAGCATCGGAGTTCCTGTTCGCCTGGATCTTCCGCTTTGTCTTCCCTGCACCCTCCTTTCCTCAGCGTGGTCCGTGACCAGCCTTCCTGGGCTGTGTAGGGCGCGTCTGGGACGGGGTGGTCCGCGACTCAGTCCCGTGGGTGGGCTGAGTAGGGCGCCCTGATGGACAATGCCATGTTTCCTTCCAGCCCTCCTCTTCAACGTCTTGCTTCAGCCTGTCTTAGATGTCTGCTTCAGCCCCCGTCTGACGTCTTCAGTATAAAGGACTCTGTCTGCCCTCACCTCTGTCCGGCCTGCTGCCCATTGCTGTTCCCTGCAGCGGGTCCGAAAGGGCCGGGAACAGTCGGAGGACCATTCATCAGTCAACTTCCCCGTGTTGGCTACCATGGGCGTGCAGATCCGGCTGAGGGTCGGACTCCCTGCTTCTGTACCCGCCTGACTCACCATGCCTGCCCAGCTCACCTCCCACGGTGTGGCTGGGGCTCCTCCCTAGCTTTCGCCGTGGCCCAAGGGCTCACCACCAGCTCGAGACAACCGCGCCCGCGCGCGCTCGTAACATCTGTAGTAGGACCGGTGCTTTTTAATATATTTATAAATGATCTGGAATGGAGCACGATGAGAGAGGTGCTTAAATTTGCGAATGACACAAAATTATGCAGAGTAGTTAAATCCCAAGCGGATTGGAATAAATTGCAGAAGGACCTTGTGAGACTGGAAGATTGTGCATCCAAATGGCAGAGGAAAATTAATGTGGACAAGTGAAAGATGATGCATATAGGGAAAAATAACCATTGCTGTGGTTACATGATGATATGTTCCACATTAGGAGTTACCACCCAAGAAAGAGATCTAGGCATCATAGTGGATAAAACATTGAAATTGTCAGCTCAGTGTGCTGTGGTGGTCAAAAAAGCAAACATAATTTTAGGAATTATTAGGAAGGGATTGGTGAATAAATTGGTGGATATCATAATGCCTCTGAATCGCTCCATGGTGAAACCACCCCTTGAATACTGTGTGCAGTTCTGCTCGCCACATCTGAAAAAAGGTATAGTTGCACTGGAGAAAGTACAGAGAAGAGCGACCAAAATGAAAAAGGGGATGGAACAGCTCCCCTATCAGGAAAGGCTAAAGAGGTTGGGGCTGTTCAGCTTAAAGAAGGAGACAGGATGAGGGGGGATATGATAGAGGTCTTTAAGATCATGAGAGGTCTTGAATGGGTAAATGTGAATCGGTTATTTAAACGTTTGAACAATACAAGGACTAGGGGGTACTCCATGAAGTTAGCAAGTAGCTCATTTAAAACAAATCAGAGAAAATTATTTTTCACTCAATGCATAATTAATCTCTGGAATTCATTGCCAGAGGATGTGGTTACAGCATGTTACGAACGTGCCCTGTGGGCCCTGAGGAGGAACACGGAGGCACGATTGTCTGCTCCTGGGAGAGAGTGAGCTCTTGGCCCATGAGGCAACTCAGGGAGGAGCCCCAAGGTATGCACCAAGGGAGGTGAGCGAGTGCAGGCAAGAGTGGTGCAAGTACGCTGGAGCTAAGACAAAGAGGGTCAGCCCCCTGCTGAGCTACATGCCCCAGTGAAGTCAGACAGAGGCAGAAGGCTGGGAACAAAGAGACCAGGAACTGGAACAGGAGACTCCGGATCCTGGAACAAGAAAAGAGTCAGAGAACATAGAAGAGATGAGGCTCTTGGAGACTTGGTTGAGATGAGACTCTTGGAGATGTGAAAGCACTGTCTGTCAGGGTGCCCTACACAGCCCGATATGGACTGAAGATGGGGTCCGGTGGATGGCTGCAGGTTCTTCAGTATCGAGATAAGGAATGAAGGAAAATGGTACACAAGGGAATGGTATCTCAGGACACACGGACATCGGGGTACCTGGACATCTGGATCTCTGAATGAGTGGACATCTGGACATCTGGACGAGAGGTCAAGGGACACCAGGATGAGTGGATATCCGGACATCTGGACGAGAGAACATCTGGATGCAGACTTGGAACTCCAGGGCTTCAGGAAGGGAAGCCAGGGACTGGAACATGCCACAAAGAAGATCTGACGAGGGACGAGACCCAGAACATCAGACAGAGACAACAGGAACATGAATAACACAAAGTCATCTGGACAGAAGCAGTGGATAAATTCCTTGGAAGCTGGCAAAGGTCTAAGGGAGAAGTAAACCGGAGATGGACTGATCCGAACTGATCCAAACTGGAGATGCGAACCGATCCAAACTGATCCGAAGGCCCTGAGGAACTGAAGCAGGACCTTTTTATAGGGCAGGTCCATGAAGTGCCCTAATGATGTCAGCAGGAGGGCCGAAGGGTGCTTCCTGCTTCTGGCCCTTTAAAAGGTGAAGAGAGGCGCGCGCTCGCACCTAGAGGGACCCCAGAGGCTGGAGGGCAGAGCTGAGGCCTGCGGCGGCATCCTGCCGCATGGAGGAGGAGAAGGCAGGCCAGAGGCAACTCCTACCGTGAAGATGGAGCCCCGATGGTGGTGGCACAAGCCGCAAGAGGGAATCCCGGCAGGACCTCCCCGCAGGAGGTGGAGTCGGCGGCACGGCTCTGGCCGTGCAGGAGGAGAGCAGCAGCAAGGCCTTGAAAAGGAACGCCAGCAGCTTCCTCAGCTGCGAAGGCCTGCAGCAGCGCTGGCACCAGCAGAGGAGGAAGGTGAAAGCCTATCCACAGAATGGGGTCCGCGGACAGGATCGTAACACAGCAGTTAGTGTAGCTGGGTTTAGAAAAGGTTTGGATAAGTTCCTAGAGCAGAAGTCCATAAACTGCTATAAATCAATAAGGATTAGTAGCTTGAGATCTTTTTATTTAATGTTTGGATATTTGCCAGGTACTTGTGACTTGGTTGGCCATTGTTGGACACAGGATACTGGGCTTGATGGACACTTGGTCTGACCCAATATGGCAAATCTTATGTTCTTATGTTCTTGTCTCACTCTAATGTAGTTTGTTTGGGTTTTTTGGGGTTTTTTTTACTGTATTACTGTTAATATTGCTGTAATGAAATAGCATAGTAACTTAATACAACCTGAGGCTAACTTTTGGAATGCTGCTCATTCATTTTTTGTCATTGCTAGTTAAGAGTCCCAGGGTTTTATTCAAAAAGGAATTCTTTCTATTGTGTGCCTATGGGAAAATATATTATTGTACATAAGGCAAATCATTTAAGCTTTTATGCAAGTTCCTTGATTTATGAAAGGCTGAAAGAAAACTTGTTTTTCTTGAAGAACCAGAGAAGATCTCACTTTCACCTGCTTTCACCCTTTGTACCATACAAGTTTCTTCAGCAATGTCTACTTCCTCCACTTCCTGGTGCAGAGGTATCTGAACATCTTGGCTCCCTGGTCATCGATTCTAACTGTTGTAGACACTGAAGGTCAAAATCCTGAAATATAGAGAAAAAAAAGACACCGGGGTGACGGGATCCATTTTTACAGCAGGCAAAGGAATGTTTTTCCAAGATTCTGGAACAAGTGCAAAAAATATTGCCATAACTGCCAGTGAAAGAAAAAAATGCAAAAATCTTTCACCAGAAAATGTAATGAGATAACAGGAAAACATGCCCTTGCTGCAGCATTTCACAAATTTAAAAAGGAAAGAAGAGAGATAAAAAAAATATTAGGCAGAAGGTGCAAAAACAATTTACCATTAAGTTAGGAAATTGTGAAAGTAAAATATTTTTCACAATTTTTTTTTTAATTTTTATTTTCAGAAAGGCCAAAAGATTCTTCGTTCATTGAAGAAGGATTAAGAAAGAGACCATAGGTGGCAGCAGTGCATACAGTAAAGTGGTAGATAGCACTCTAAATTACAGAGGAGAGGGTTTGCATAGAACTAGCAAAACTGAAGGTAGACAAGGCAATGGAGCTGTATTAGATACGTCCTAGGATGTTTAAGGAGTTTCCGAGGTTCAGCAGCTTTCACTATCCTATAGTAGTGACTCCATTAATTTAGCTTCCATTGACCTGTAGATTCCAGTCTCTTCTCTACGTCCACTTTTGTGAAGCACAGTGACACCTGCCCATCTCTGTCCGTGTGGAAACTCAATGCCAGATAAGCGTTGTTTCAATATCTCCCCCTGACAAAGAACAGTGCTGAAACATCAGCTGTTGGGATTATCACAGCTTCATATTGTTTGATGTTATTTACCTTTAAATATCACTGGATTAAGTGTGATATTTGGTTTTTAAAGTACATATAAAAAAATACTTTAAAAACTGTACATACTCGTATATCAATTGTACGTGGGATGAATACCAGAAAGGTCCAGGTTGTCTACCTCTGCCTTTTCCAGCTATATTCGCTCAGGGGTGGGTAAGACTTAAAACATTTTCCTGGCTTCCTGACATCCCTTCACATCTAATTGGTAGTGACTTTTCTGCAGACACTTTTTTGCTATGATATATCTCTTGACATTGACAATTCATATAAATTGAGATAATTTTGGCTCTTGATCTATTCTTGATATTTTTTTTCTGAGCTTATTATAGGATCCAAAGAATTTACCACTTTAGGTTTTTCTGATGCCGACTTGCACCAGCTTCTTACAAAACCCTCTGTTTTTGCTGATATACAAGAATTATCGTCCAGTCTCACCTGGTTCACATTAGAAAAATTAAGTCATCGAATTATACGTACAGAATTACATGCAGATACTCTGCGGGAATATTGTCAGGTCCATCAGGGATTATGTGTTCTTAAAGAGCCCCATCTTTACACTGAGGGGCTCATTTTACCTTACAATCTTTACAGATAGAAATTGTAGAAACTACAGTATCACTGCAATCTACCATAGCAGCTGATCTGTTTTCATCTGAACATCGTGATCTCCAAAATAATTTGGACAAATTCAAACAAGGCATTCAAATCGAAAAGATTTTGTTGCAACAACTTAGATTACCAAAGAGGATCTATTTATCCCTGGAATTCTCAGCATCAGGTTGCTGCATGTTGCTGAATTACCTTTGATTCTTCAGGAGAAGATTCATCAGAAAACAAGGGTCTGCAATCCTTCGATCACCAGTAATCAGTATCATCATCCAATAGGAATTTTTTATTGGGCAATTGGCGAAGTCGTGGCAAGTACAAACATCTGGGCAGCTTTTATAAAGAGCCTCTGCCCCTCATATTTGGAACCATTACCACCACAAGTGACAAGTTCTCAGGTCAACAGCCACCATTCTAAATCTTTCATCACAATCATTAACCTCATTACAATTGTCTGTACTTTATAAAGGACTTTCTTTTGGGCCCATACCCTGCTTTGATTCTTTTGATTATCAGGTATATCTTTTTAAGTTTATTCACACTTTGAGGATTAAAAATAATTTTACTAATATTCCAATGACTTCCATGGATTGTTCCATCGTTAGAAAACCATCAATTTGAGTACCACCAGGTCCAGTGAACTCGATTATTGATACTTTCCATTCTTTAGTGTTAAAGGATATACAATTCATTTTCAGCCACGCCAAGAAGATATATTCAAACCTAACTAGAATTGAGAAAGAAGCTGTACAGCAGTTAAGGAAGTCATTGAACATTGTCATCAAGCCAGTGGATAAGGGTGGGAAAGTAGTAGTCATGGGTCAGACTACGTATTTAGCAGAAATACAATGACAACTTTCCGATACCACCTTCTATTTACCCTTATCTGCTGACCCTGAGCCTATGTTGCAAACATTGATCATGTTGCTCCGAAAATGGACCCTTGGACTGAGGTGGGGTTGATGCTACCCATAGGAAGGATCCTATGGGTCCCCACCGTCAGCAGGCAGAGAGGGCTGATGGACGGAGGCCGGCTGGAACTTCACCAATTCAGCCCTCATTCCCTGCAGGTTGAGCCTTTTGGTGCCGGGGCCAGCTGGACTTAGGTGGGCCTCCGTCAGTTGTCGTCGATGGAAGGATCTAGGTCAGCATGCGTGCAGCAGCGCGCATGTTATAAAATCTGGGGTCGGCGCGCACAAGGAGGTGCACACTTGTACACCAGGCTGCGCCCGAGCTGCGCAGTCTTCCTCCGTTCCCTCCCTTCCTCTACCTAACCCGCCCACCCCCCCTCCATCCCCACCTAAAAAACCACCTTACCTTTATCTGATAAGTTGCGCCTGCCTCTGGGCAGGCGTAGGTTACTCACCCCAGCCGACGGCCGGCCCGCAATCCCGGGCACAGCAGCAAATGGCCGCTGTGCCCGGAGGCTCTGGCCCCACCCCTGCTCCGCCCCTGGACGTCCACTCCCCGCCCCGTTTTTCAAGCCCTGAGACATACGCTCGTCCCGGGGCTTGCGTGCGTCACCGGGCCTATGCAAAATAGGCTCTGCGCACGCAGGAGTGGATACTCAGGGATACACATGGAACTTACGCGCATAACCCTTTGAAAATCCGCCACTAAGAGTATACTAACATTCTTAAACATATCGACTTAACTTGGCAATGAATCTTCAATTCTTGTTCTCTCAATTGTTTGTCCCTTATTCCAACACTAGATGAAAGCATTTGTGCCAAATTTTGAACCTTGAAAACATGGACTGGTAACAAATGATAGACATTGAGACATGGTAAAGGCAAAGCTAAGTCCATGCTTAGCTTTGCCTTTACCATACAAGAAGATTGGTTTTCCCTGATGCAGCCAGTAGGCGAAAACTGACAGCATCGGAATAAGGAACAAACAATTGGGAGTACAAGAATTGAAGAATCATTGCCATGTTAAGTGGATATCTTTGAGAATACTAGTATGCTCTTAACATATATACTGTGTGTATATATATATATATATATATATATATATTGTAATTGGGACATTTAGACTGTTTTGTAGTCACTCATTCACTTTGAAAAAAACAGAAAAGAGGAGTTTTTTTGACTAAGGGGGTCATTTTCTAAGGCTTATCACATGTGATAGCTTGCTAGGGTGTCAGGGTGGCGAGGGGAGGAGTTGGGGCGGACTTTGCAATGTCTTCGCTGGCGGTGATAAGGTAGGAAACGTTATTGTCACCAGTAGCGCGCCCAATATCACCACCTTTCACAATGGCGCTATTGGGTGTGAAAGCCGGCAGCGATAACACCGCAGTGGTGCGATGGCTGCTGGCTTTTGGTGGCCCGCCCCCCACCCCCCGTTTTCACTGGATTCGCCATTCTGCGGTAGAATGGGGAATCCAGGCCTAAGGATGGTGCATTTAGTGTTCACTTTAAAAGTTTTCTAGGCTTGATGTGTCCATCTTGAAAGCCTTTATGACTGGAAATTTGTGGCATCTGAACTCTTTTTCCTTCTATTTCTTTCAAAATTTTTCAGAAACTGCTTTTGTTACATACAGATTTGAATTGATTGTGTTTTTAAAATCACATAGGGCCAGATCTGAAAATCTATGCGCGGGCGTAGATTTGTTCGCGCAACCCAGCGTGCATGTTATAAAATCCGGGCTCGGCGCAGGCAAGGAGGTGTACACATGTGCACCTTGAACGCGCCAAGCCCGAGGGGAGCCCCGATGATTTTCCCCATTCCCTCCAAGGCCGCTCTGAAATCGGAGCGGCCTTGGAGGGAACTTTTTTTCCGGCCCCCCCCACATTCCCCTCCCTTCCCCTGTCTAACCCCCCCCCCCCCCCCACCTTTGCTGCAAAAGTTATGCCTGCCTGAGGCAGGTGTAACTTGCACGCACTGGCCGGCTGTTGGCGCACCATGCCCCGGCACAGGCCGCTGTGACGGAGCACTCGACCCCGCCCCCGGACCGCCCCTGGACCACCGCCACACCCCTGGCCATGCCCCCAAACCGCCGCCAAGACCCCAGCCAAGCACCTGAACCGCTGTCACGCTCCCAGCCACACCCCCGGACCACCCCTTTTTGCAAGCCCTGGGACATACGTGCATCCCGGGGCTTGCGCACGCTGCTGAGCCTGTGCAAAATAGGCTCGGCGCGCGCAAGGGCAGATTTTCTTGGATTATGCGTGTATGTTACGCGCATAGCCTTTGAAAATATGCCCCTTACTGTGTATGTTTATATTTTGTTTACTTTTGTACCAAGAGGTCTCTTTTCTGTTTGATTTCTTCTTCTAATGTTTCTGCCAGAATAGGTACAAAATTTGATATGTTAGTATATTATTATTACTAGCCGTTAAGCCCGTAACAATGGGCTACATTAAAAAAAAAATTTCGGTCCATTTCCTTCACCCTCCCCCCTCATTCTCCCTCCCCCCTCCCCTCTAGTCTCCCTCCCTCTCTTTTCCCCCTCCCCTCAGTCATTCCCTCCCCTCTCCCCCCTCCTCCCCTCAGTCACTCCCTCCCCTCTCCCCCACTCAGTCACTCCCTCCTCCCTCCCCCCTCCTCTCTCCCCCCTCCCCTCAGTCAATCCCTCCTCCCTCCCCCCTCCCCCCAGTCACTCCCCCTCTCTCAGCTCATTCACAACCCCTTCGGATGGCACAAACAGAAGATCTCCGGAGGAGGTCCCTCCCTCCCTCGCGTGCGCCGCCACCCCTCGCCGCCACCACCGCCCCTCGCCGCCGCCACCGCTCCTCGCCGCCGCCATGTTTTCAAAGAGCTGATGCTCTGCTCTAACCGACGTGTTTCGCCCGCACATGTGCAGTAGAGCTGCTCTGTACTGCGCATTTGCAGCAAGCCTCATTTATCTAATAGATTATGATTTCTATAGGTCATATCAGTTTACGCAGTGCTACACAGAGACATATAAATCTAGTCAAGGCAGTAACAAGACACACAATAAAAAAACAAGGGTCTTTGAGCTAAAAGAGTGAGGCCATGAGTGAGAAGAATTAAAGCTGGTGATTATAGATGGGAGTAAATTGAGGAATATTAGTTGAATATCATGAAATTGCCTATGGGCAAAGACGTAGAATCCTAATGCCCTACTTAGAGTTTTGAAATAAATTTTTCTGTCTATATTTAATGTAACAACAGTCAAGTCAACCTATTTTAGGTCATTTTGTCTATCTGTTTTGAATGGTGTGAACACTGGGATTAGAAAAACAAGATGACTGTCTTTTGCTGAAGCAGCAATTACGCAGTCTGGCAACTATTCAGACTGTGTTCCTCATTAGCAGGTAATTAGCTACCATACTTTCAGATGAGCTGAAACAGATTTTGCATCCAGGCTTTCAATAACTCTTCACTCTCAATAAACACAGATAATTGGCATCCTTATTTCATCAGCCAAGTTGTTTTCTTTCACTTTATCCCAGAAAATTAATCTTGTCTTCAAAGAGTTTACATGTTCGAATCCCAGTTCAGAGAGTTCATGTTCTGTTGTTAGAACAAGGAGAAAACTATTAACACTCATTTGCCTGCCACCCACCTATCCAAAACTATAATGTATTTAGAATGAAATCAGTAATTAAATGAAAAGCTTTTAATTGCTTTCATATTCCCTGTTGCTCTATAGCTTTCCAAATGAGACGAAGAGGGTACCAGAGAGAAGCATGGGACAAGCAGAGAAGATCCTTATCAGGGAGATGTGAGGGTAAAGCTGAAGATCGAGTTGAAGCCACCCTACAGAAGCATCGGGAAATGAACAAATTAATTGGGTCTTGCGATAGATATGGACAGGTCAGTTACAGTGTTTGAAGGAACGGCAGATTCATGCTATAATTCAGGACTTTAACCCGGGCAAGATTTTAACCATCAATTGCTTGGCAGAGTCTGATTCACCAAGGTCTATTTCTTGTCCTATCTATCTGGGAAAAAAAATTCAGCAAAATTAATGAGCCCCATTATCCAGCACAGCTCATTGCTAATATAGGTTAAAATGTCTTTGCTTTTTATGACATTTAAAAAAAATATCAGAATTCACCAAAATTCAGTGATAATACTCGTGCGACAAATGCTTATGAAATTATGAAGACCCTGAGCTAGACCCCTGTATGCCAACCATCCATTTAGCTTGGAGTTACAGTTAACATTCTGTTTATTTTATAATACTAAATAATATTGAATATATAGAGAAAAATAAATAGAAAAAGATAGCTGGAAAAAGATAATCTCTGATATTACTGTGGGTTTGTTTTTATCTATCCAGACCTCTTCTTGGTTATTTTAAATAACTACAAAAACCTTAAAGGGAGACTTGTGAAGACTGTACAAGCTAGCCCTGCCTCTTTTCCCCCAGCCTCGGTTGAGGTTAGATCTATGCCTCTACAGTGGACCCAGGAGGCACAAGACACAAATCGGACCCCCCCCCCCTTTCAGAAGTCCATATAAAAACAGAGACAATATCCAGGGAGAGGGGTCACCAAAAGCAAGACAGTTTAAAAAATGTTTAAAGTGAATAACTCCTTTGTATACTGCATTGGCGAGTAGAGTAACCATGAGACATCATTAGCCTTGCTCCTGGTAGGCTTGGTATTCATGAACCAGAGGCTAGGCAAAGAATATTACACAAAACGTCTTGGGAGAGACGCACCCTCTTCTTGGGCTGTGCAGCGGAGAATTATTAAGGTCCTCCATTCTACAGTAGAAAGAGTAAAGAAAGCAACTGTGCAAGTCAGGATGGAAATCTCCTCGACCCACTGAGCCTGTGAGGAAGGCTGGTAGCAGCTGGATCCTCTGCGGTAAGCTGGAAGTGATTAATCAACCAGGCCTTGAAAGTAGATTGAAGGCCGCCAGATTCAGTATAGTAGATTGAAGAGCAATACTCCCTTCTCAAGCCTCAGTTATAGTCTCCATTATAGCTTGTTATTATTTGTGATAATTGTGGGTGGATCCTTGGGCCAGTGGCAGATGCCCACGGGGAAAGATCCTGAGAGGGACCACCGGTCAGGCTCAGAGTTGGGAGACAGACACACACTTAGTTCTTTTATTAAACTGTTTTAGAGAACCACCAGAGGTGGCAGTAGTGAGCTGGAAGAGCCCAGCTGGGCTGTAGTCCCTCAGGCACTGGAACAGCGATCCCAGGATGGCTGAGCTGTAGAGAAACTGAGATAGTGAGTAGGCAGAGTATGCAGAGTTCAGGAACAGAACCTTGATGATAACACTCACACAATAGTCTCTTGGAACAGCCTAGGAGCTGGAATGAAGTAGGCCCTCGAGGAGCGAGTACCTGGTTCCAGGGAAAGCTCTGAGAGAGAGATGGTAACTCACTGGTATTGTAGGCAGCAGTGACGTCCTGGCAGAAGGTATATTCAGTAGCAGGTCCGGGAAAGTGGGCCCTCGAGGAGCTAGTACCGGTTCCAGACTGCGATCTGAAAAGCAAGAGAGAGAGCAAGGCCCCTGAGGAGCAGGTACCCCTGGTAAAGTCCGAGGAGGCAGAGTAGCAAGGTAAGCAGAGAGCGAATCCCATCCGCAGCGATACCTGGAAGCAGCTAGGTAGGAAACCCTTTGCTAACCAATTAGCTAGCAAAACAAGAGGCCTTAAATATCTGGCGATGATGACGTCATCTCAGGGGACGCCCCTGAGGTTCACGCCACAGCTGGTACATGAGTCGGGGCCGCGCCACGCGCACGCCCGTAGGCCTCAGGAGAACATGGCGGACGGCAGCGTCTAGCCGGTCGGGGGATGCCGGAGGAGATCGGCAAGATGACTCCGCGGCAGGCAAACTTCCATCAACCAAAGAGGGAGTCGCCAAAGAGGTAAGGTGGGCGGAGTGGAGACGTTGGGCAGCAACAGTCGCAACATAGCTACAGTCTTAGAAGATAACTTTCAAATGTGCATGAAAGCATACACACACAAATACATTTTTGAGAGCAGATATACACTAGAATATTATAACCCGCGCATATGATATACACGCGTTTTATCAAATACATGCATTTCTAGCCTGCAACATGCTCACATATGTAGGCTTACACATGAATACATACAATGCATTGAAAGAACTTAAATCAAAGCAATGAACATGCATAATTTTCCAACCTTTTTAAAATATACAACAGTATGTTTTATGCTTGAAAATATATTACTCGTGTATATCAGCATTTACATGCGTAAGTTGGTGCATTTTAAAACATGCACATCAAGTAAATTCCCAGGTATACCAATTAGTTCACCAGTTTGCTCAGTCTTTTTCCAGGTCATTGAGACCTTCAGGCTGAATTCCCCCCAGTTCATCCAGACTTCCCACCCAGTCAATTCTACACAATAAATACGTTATCACTTGCACAGGTAATTAGTTGGTGTAAAATTGCACAAGTAATTTGACAAATCTGCATGCATGTCTTTTAAAATATGTGTGTAAATGATGGCCGTGCCCCTAGACCACCTCTTGTTTACACGTACATACGTGTATTATTTTACTTTTATAAATATAGAATATCCAAGTAGAGGCTACTTACGCACATATATGCTAATTTTTATATGCATAACGATTTGAAAACTCACCCCTTAGGTCTTGTGGCCTATATGGTAGTCTTCAGCCATGACTAACTTATCTGGAAAGCAAACTTAGGGGTAGATTTTTAAAAAAACGTGTGGGCGCCCATGTGCGCGCGATTCACGATGTGCATGCGGGTTCCGACTTGCGCAAGCAACCTGGGGGGAGGGGAGGATTTTATAAAAAAAAACATGAGGGGATGCAATAGGGCTTTCCCCAGTTCCCTCCCAGCAGGCTCCAATAAAGGAGCGGACTGGGAGGGAACTTCCTTAAGTCCCTACCTACTCTGCCTCCCTTTTCCCCTTTCCACCCCAATTCCTAAAACCCTTCTACCTGGGTTTTTTTGTTTTTGTTTTCATGCTTACCTGCTCCCCCGAGCAGTAGCAAGTAGCACGCGCTGTCTGGCTGCCGGTGCTCACTTCCCCGGGACAGGGTCTAATGGCCGCTGCCCGGCCGGCTTTCGCCCTGCCTCACCCAGCCCCTTTGACATAGCCTGGCACTTCGGCCGTGTTTCAGGAGATACTTGCATGGCCGTGCCATCTGTAAAATGCTCTTGGCAAGCACACAGCCCGTCCACATGCGTATCCCCCTGTATTTGCGCACGCAGGCTTCTGAAAATGTGGGCTTTAGTATACAAGGTTGTTCATAGTTCTGTTTGATCACAGTGTAATTCTAATGTATTTCTTCTGCTATCCTTTTTTTTTTTTAATTCTTTATCATTTTCAAAATAGACAATAAGGGCCGGATTTTCAAAGCCCTACTCGCGTAAATCCAGAGGGGGGCGCCGAAGAGCAGCCACGAGTTGCCACAAGCGGGGCCTATCCCGCTCGCGACAAAGAGAAATAGAGACTGTGTGCTTCTCAGGGCCGCGAGCGCTTGCGGCACCGCGTGGCTGCTCTTCGGCGCCCCCTACGGCTCGGCGCCCTAAGAAGCACACAGTCGGCGCCGAAACAGGTGGGGGGGGCATGACCGGGGAGGAGGCGCAACCACAGGGGATGGCAGCGCAAGGGTCGCCTAGGGCACCCAATACCCTTGCACCAGCCCTGCTACTACATATTCAGTTTCACAAACTGACGATTGTCTGTATCTGTTAGTAGGCCTCTGTCAGGGTTTCATTGGCTCACATTCATAAACATTCAACTCTGTCCACTATGATAACTAAATCTCCGCTCCCTTTAAAGAGTGAGCTGGGTGAGTTATCATCTACCAGTGCTTATACATTCTCAGACACAATCCTGCAGCCACATTTAAAGTAATAATACCCACATTGATCAATGTAGAGCTTTGTTTCCTTTAGGGTGTTCAGTCAAATGCTAAGTGTTTATAAAGATTAAATATGTTATAAAGATTAAATATGTTATTTAATGAACTTAAAGGTGAATTTTTTTTTTCTTTATGCAGTTTTACAAACGTAAACAAGATAACAATCTTGATAGGTAATACAGAGGGGCAGATCTTAAAAGCCCTACGCGCGCTGAGCCTATTTTGCATAGGCCTGGCGATGCGTGCAAAGCCCGGGACACGCTTATGTCCCGGGGCTTGAAAAAATGGGCGGGGGCAGGGTGTGGCCAGAGGTCTCCGTAGGGCCGCTAAGCCGGGGATCGCATGCCGGCACTCGGCCGGCGCACGCAACCTACGCCTGCCCAGAGGCAGGCGCAACTTGTAAAATAAAGATTAGGGGGGTTTAGGTAGGGCTGGGGGGCGGATTAGGTAGCGGAAGGGAGGGGAAGGTGGGGGGGGGCGGAAGCTCCCTCTGAGGCTGCTGTGATTTTGGAGCGGCCTCGGAGGGAACGGGGAAAGCCATCAGAGCTCCCCTAGAGCTCGGCGCGCGCATGTTATAAAATCAGGCCTACATTTGTGCGCGCCAAGTTGCGCGCACAAATGTACGCCCGCGCATAAGTCTTAAAATCCGGCCCAGAGGGAATACCGTTATATCAGTATACAGAAACAACATTTTTCACAAATTTATATCATTTCCTCCTCTGAACTTTAGACCTCAATTGAGGGGATGGAATTACTCAACCTTAAGAAAAATGTAATTTAACACATACAAAAGAAAATAAGACATCCTCAATAGCATCATCAGAGATCATTATAACTTTAAGAGGAACTTTAAGAGGAACACAATACGGTCTCATAAGGAGAAAAGCCTTTCTCCTTTTTTGTGTTTCCTGTGCAACATCTGAGAAAACCCTTACATTACAACCCATGAACTGATCATTTCTGTGTCTGAGACAGAGTTTTAAAAACCATTCTCTATCTATTTCAAGAGATAGAGTTACAATCAATGTTGCTGGTATCGCAAGCTCTGCATCAGAAGTCTCTAACAACGTTGAAATATTCAGAGACTGTTCAGCAACAGGCATCAAAGTTGTTCATCCTTCATTTTGCTCGATCGTTCTTTTTAACTTTGGAAGATAAAAAATTTTGCATATTGGTGGCATTTGATTTTCCCCCCACTTGAAGAACTTCCCCAAGATATCTTTTAAAGATTTCTCGAGGAGAGATTAATGAAATTTGAGGGAAATTAATAAACCTTAAATTTCTATTTCTTATTGCATTTTCCAAATGCTCCAGCTTCAGCATTGTACTCTTCCTTTCTTTTATAATTGTTGTCTGGACTTGTTGAATGCTTCTAATTTGATCTCTGTTGCTTGCAGCTTGTTGCTCCAAATCGATATTTGAATTAGTCACTATTCTAACTTTATCCTCCAGGTCTTTTACAGTGTCATTTATAGGTTTCATTTGTGTTAATATTGACACATTCATGTCTACTATTGTCTCCCAGATTGTTTCTAGGGTAAATACATCAGGTCTTACCACCATTGGCACAGTTCTTTCGGGGGTAAGACCAGTTGCTCCTCCATTTTCTTCCAGCAATGTATCTCTTCCTTCCCCGGTCTGCCCCAATGGTAATCCTGGGCTCACAGCCGCAGTCGCACCTCTGTCGTTCCCTGCTGAGCTCCGCCGCAGGACTCCTCGGTTAGACGGCGGCTCTCCCGACTCTGAGGTGCTCCATATTGCAGCTGGATTCCCGGATGGGGGTCCTTCCGCAGGACTTAGTGGAGATAGTGAGCCAGGGAGAGAGGGAGGAGCTCTTCTTCCCCTCCCCCACTCTCCAGCGGCTGAGGTCCTATATTCAGATCCCTGCGAACCACGTGTGCATCCATAGGACCGACAGAAATCGGTGTCAGAGGGGCTGCAGGGTAAGGCTCTCCTCTCGGCTTACGTTTCCATCCCATATTAAAGGAAATACCACCGCAAGAAAGAAATTTTAAGCTCTGTCCTCCAGAGCTCAATCGTGGCATTCAGCTAGTGAGCAGCCATCTTGGTTTCGCCTCCAGGCACCAAAGGTGAATTTTAAAAGTCTGGCATGCGCATCAATTGGGAGATGCACAAATAAGACTAAAGTGCCATCTGCTATATCATAGTACACATCCAGAATGCAAATCTAAATAAATACATATCACACAGATAAAAAAAATTCGACAACCCTACCAGATACAATGTCAATTAGTAGAATGATTCAATGAGTCAATGTCAATTAATAGAGATTCCAGTTGTTCTGTATTGTTATGGTTTGTGAGTAAGGGGCAATTGGGTTAATGAAATCAATTTGATTAGGCTGTGTTTAGTTTTTTACTTGGGTATTGTTTTATATTCTTTTGTGTTTGTTTGTTTACCAAAATTAGCAATATTGTGCACCGCCTTGAATGGCTTTGTCCAGGGAACTGGTATATAAAAACTTTTAAAATAAATAAATAAATGGAATAAGTTTAAAAGTAGGACTGGCCAAAATGTGTGCCTCCTGGAACTGGGTAACTTGGTAGATCTGTTATTGTGTCCTACTGTCATGGACCCCTGCCCGCAGAGCTAACCCCCGTGAGCAGGTACTCACTCACCCCATGTTGCTCTGCTGCCCGACGCGGCACGGACGTCGCCGAAGTCAGGACTTGCCGCGCGGCTGGAGCCGCGGACTTTAGTTCTTCCTGCGGCCCGGAGACCACCCTGGTACGCCCTCTTCACCGCGGCCAGAGCCACGGACTTTGCCATTGTTCATCGCGGCATGAAGCCGCCGCCACCGTCACCGTCTTGCTCTGGGGCTGCAGGCCGCATCCCCGGGCTGGAGTAGCGGCTGGAGCTGCCCCCGGGGCCTCCTGCAGCGGCTGGAGCTGCTGCTGTCATCGGGCCTGCTTCTCAGGCAAGCCCTGCTTCTTACACAACGACGCTGTACAGGCCGCTGTCCACGGTCCTGCACAGTTCCTGCTTACTCCCTCTAGGCGCGCAGCCGCACCTTTTCACAGAATTTAAAGGGTCAGCCACAGGAAATGTGGATGACCCCACCTATGGACTGATTTCCTGCCTAGCCCTATAAAAGGGCTGTCTTCACAATACGTCTTGGGCTTGCATCAGAGTTACTACATTCTGGAGGCTCCTGCCTGCCAGAGCTCCATCAAGTCTTCTTCATGGAGCTCCTCTTCATTTCGTCTTCATGTCAAGTCAAGTCAAGTCAAGTCTTCGTGCCTGAGGTCCTCGTCCAGGTGTCCTGGTGTCTCGTCTTGATCCTCCGCTTCCTGATTTTCCAGGTTCCTTGGTGTCCTGCCCTTCTTGGTGTTCACGTCAGTACTCCTGAGTCTTCTGGTCCTGTCAGTCCCAACTCCCTTGGATGACGTCTTTCTCGAGTGTGGAGTGGCCGGCAGGTGGACTGGTGTCCTGTGCTCCTGAGCCATCATGTCCTGCCAGCCTTTGTGGTGCTTCGGGCGACATCTGGCTTCGTCGTCAGAGTCCCACCTCAGCTGGATTCTTCCCTGTGCTTGTCCCGTTCTCAGCATGGTCCGTGACCAGCCCCCTCGGGCTGTGTAGGGCGCGCAGTGGGACAGGGTGGTCCGCGACCAGCCCATTGGGTCCGCCCATGAAGGTGGGCTGAGTAGGGTGCCCTGAGAGGCAGTGCCAATGTCCTTCCTCCCTACTTCTCTTCTCATTTGGACTTCGTCAAGTTCCTCGTCTCGTCCTGGATGCCGTTACATCAGTCTTGGTGTCAAGTCTACGTCTTGTTCCTGATGTCGTCGCATCGACCCTGGTCCGGGATGCCGTCGCATCGACCATTGGTCCGTGATGTCTTCGCATCAGCCTTGGTGTCATGTTCTCAATTACCTTGGTGTCATGTCTAGTTCCAGCCCTCGTCTCTGATGCCGTCCGCATCAGCCTTGGTGACATGTCTTCGTCTGTGATGCTGTAGCATCAATCTTGGTGTCATGTCTGTGCATAATTGCTTGAAATCAAAACGGGCAAAAAATAGAGACCAGCGGGCTTGTTGAGCTTTTAAACGTTGGGCATGATGGCGATGCTCCAGATTCATATGATCACCTGAGGACAGTGAGAGGAGTGGCAATCTTGGAGCAGTTGGTGATGAAATGTCTAATAGTTGGCAAAGCCCAGGAGCCTTTATAGGGCCCGTAACTCACTTAGCTGGGGCCAATCACTGATACTCTTGAGTTTGGCTGGCTCCATGGTAAACCCTTAACTGGAAGGGAAGGCTTTCTTTATCAAATAGACATTTCTCCAATTTGGCATTGTTAGGTTTTACTCCTGCAGAAGGGAGGAGTTAGCAATCTTGTTAGGATCTTGCTAGGGAGTTAGCAATCTGTTATGAGTGAGCTCCCCAGGAGGGAGGAGTTAGCGATCTGTTACAGGTTTGCTCCTCCAGAGGGGAGGAGTTGGCGCTCTGTTATAATCTCCATGCTAAGTTGCAATCTGTTATGGTTCTGATGTCAGATGGGTGGAGACATAGATGAGAGCTAGTACTCTAGTTATGCTCAGCTCCTGAAGTGGGAGGAGTGAGTACACTGTAGTAAATAGGTGAATCATTTGGCCGATGGCAGATAGCACCCCAAAGAGGATATCCTGAGAGGGACCACCGGCTAGGCTTGAGTATGGAGACAGACACAGATAGTTCTTTTATTAGACAGGTTAGTAGAACCACCAGAGATGGCAGTAGTGAGTTGGTATGCCCGGCAGGGCTGAAGTCCCCCAGATGCTGGAACTATGATCCCAGGGTTGCTGAGCTGTAGAGAGACTATCGATAGTGAGTAGACAGGTATGCTGTATATATAGCCAGTAGTAGATGACAATCTCACATAGAATCTTAAGAAGGCTCAGTAGCTGGAAAGAGTTAGGCCCTCGAATAGCGAGTACCTGGTTCCAGGGAAAGCTCTGAGAGAGCGGTGGCAACTCACGATTGTCTGTATCTGTAATAGCTTCTAGGCAGTAGAGAATCTTCAGTGTCTTTAGGAACATGAGCCCTCAAGGAGCGAGTACCGGTTCCTATCTGCAATCTGAAATAGAGAAAACAGAGTGAGGCCCCCGAGGAGCGGATACCCCTGGTAAGTCCGAGGAGGCAGAGTAGCTTGGACGAATCCATATTCCAAGACCGAGTATGATTTGTAGTCCTTGTTAACTCGAATAGTCAGCGCAAGTGAAAGTCTTTTATGTTGGAAGCGGATGACGTCAATACAGGGGGATGCCCCTGAGGTTCGCGCCCTGGCTGGTGCATACTTCAGAGCACGCACGCGCCCTACATCATCAGGAACATAGCAGATCCGCAGCATCGAGCTGGTCCGGGGACGCCGGGGAGAAGTGGCAAGGAGACGCCGCAGCAGCAAGCCGTCCATCAGACCCGAAGAGAGTCACCACAGGTAGAGAGGGTGGAGCGAGAGCGAAGAGCAGGCCTGAACGCAACAGGCATATAACGATAGTCACAGAGGTGTTGAAGTACTCGGCAAACATCCCTGCAATGAGAAAGGAGATACTTAGAGAAGATGAGTATGTCATCTAGGTACACCACAACGCAGAGATAAAGGAGGTCTCTGAAGATTTTGTTCATCATCTTTTGGAACACTGCTGGGACATTACCCAAATGGTATCATGACGTAATGCCCATTCCTCACATTGAAGGCCATTTTCCATTCATCATTGGCATGGATGCGGATAGATTGTAGGCTCCCCAGAAGTCCAATTTAGTGGATATTCTCACCAATTGCAGGTGATCGAACAGCTCTGAGATTAAAGGATATACCCTGCCACGAGGTGGTTTGGCATTGGCCAGCAACTCGATCACATAATCAAATTTCCTGTGAGGAGGTAGAGACTCTGCCTTCTTCTTGGAAAATATATATGAGAATTCAGTATATGGTGGAGGAATGCAGGGCACGGTGGCTGCCATGGGAAGGCATTGCAGAACCTTCACTTTTTCTAAGCAAGAGCTAAGGCAGTTAGGGCCCCATTTGGAGAGCTGCAAAGAAGCTCAATCAAACCTTGGGGAATGGAGATGAAGCCAGGGTAGCCTCAGAACCATGGGCTGGATCACTTTTTTGATAACGTGGAATGCCATATGTTCAACATGTAGAGCACCAATGCGTAAGGGCTCTGGTACCATGGTGAGTACAATCTTACCAGGTAATGGGTCTACATGGATGGAAGAAATTATTAGAGGAACCTTTTTGGAAACTGTCAGTATGTGCAGGTGGTCCACCAAGGCCTTAATTATAAAGTTGCACCAGAGTCCATAAAAGCCAGGGTGAGGAACTCTGGTCACCAGTGGAGACAGTTATAGGAATGATCGGTTGGGGAGCTGGAGTTGTGAAGCCTACAGTCAGTTCCCCACTGGACACTAGGATTGAAATTTTCCCGGTCTTATTGGGCACTGTGCTATATGATGCCCCGAACTGCCACAGTAGAGGCATAGCCCAGACTGGTTCCTCCAGAAAGAGGTGTCCTTGTCCCAGCTGCATAGGTTCCTTAATATAAGCCACAGGAGGGAGGGCAAGATGGGTGGAGGTGGCGGCTGTGGCAAATGAGGAGCCAAGGAGTGGTCCTAGCCCGCTGTTGGAGACAGCAATCTATTCTGCCGGTCAAGTCAATGAGACCCTTCAAAGACTTCGGGAGTTTGCGGGCTGCCAGCTCATCTTTTATTTGGGACAAGAGCCCCTCAGGAAGATGGGCTACAAGCAGTCTTCCCTCCAAATGAGTTTGGTAGCTAGGGTCCAGAACTCTATTGTGAAGTCCATTAGGGACTGGTTCCCCTGATGTAGATGGAGGAGATCCGCACTTGATGTAGCCTGGTGGCCAGCATCATCAAAGACAGTTTTGAAGGTTGCGACAAATTGCCGGAGATCTCAGAGGATCAGATCAGATCGTTCCCAGAGTGGTGATGCCCATGCTAGGGCCTCGCAATCGAGACGGGAGAGAATGAATGTGGTCTTAATAGAATCCTCTGGGAACAGTGCTGGCTAGAGAGAGAAGTGCATATAACACTGTTAATAAACCCTTAACATTGCTTTGTATCCCTAGCATACCAGGGAGGTGCAGGCAAAGGAATAAAGGGGTGACACGTAGCCACTAGAGTGGGTGTAACCACCAAAGAGGGTGTCAGTGCAGTTGCATTGGCAATGGAGTGTAGCCTGGCATTGAGATGTTCCATGGAGGCTGCCAAACCTCAAGGAAGTGCAGTTATTCCTGGATCTTAAGGGCCAAGCAAGAAATGGCCTGAAGGGCAATGGCCTCCTCTGGATCCTTGACCTCTACAATCTGTGGCAGATGTGGACCCTTAGTCCGAGAGGGAGTTGGCGCTACCTGCAGGGAGAAGCCCTGCAGGACCCCACCATCCACAGGGGGAGCTGGCAGAAGCAGAGGCCCAACTGGAGCTTCACCAATACCAGCCCACATTCCCCTTATGTTTAGCCAACCCTGGAACACAGGAACATTGAAGCAATGCACACTTACAAGGAAGTCAACCTATTGCCGAGGCTCTAAGAGGGTCTCGGTCTCAGCCCTTTATAGGACTGGCTTGATGATGTCATCAGAAAGTGCCTCTGGCGGCTTCCCGCCACTGGCCCTTTAAGGTTAGAGCAGTTGGCACACGGGGAGGCAGGTCCCGCGGATCCAGCAGCATCCTGCCGTGAAGAAAAAGAAGAATTGCTGTGCGGCTTCCTGCCGCGTTTAGAGTAGAGCCAGATGCCAGGAAGCCAGCAGGAGACTGGAAACAAGCGTGGCAGATGGCCACATCTCACAGGGAGGGCATGACATCAAGAGGAGGTAAGGGCCCCGGCTGGAGGTAAGGACAGCGGTCTGCGCGATGGGCCCACGGACCGGCAATCGCAACATAAATGAAATGAAAGAATCCTGTCGGGTGGGTAATGGGAATGGCAGTCAAAACAATAATCAAGCATTCCATCCAAAAAAAAAAAATTTCAAGGTAATTATTAAACTGAGAATAGTCGATCCTCTAATGAATGCATAGGGACCTTCACATAAGGAACTAAATGGCTTTTCTCAAAGATAACCAAGAATATTTTCAACTGCATAATCACAGGTCCAGTGAGCATTTCTATTCTATATTATTTTTTTAAATTTTCAAACAATAAGACACAATCCCTTTAAAATACATTGTGAAGCAACAGAAAAAAAAACCGAGGTCGCCTAACAAAACCTAAGGTAAATGGTAGACCCCTCTTCAAGAGGAAGGATGTTGTATATCCCTCCCATGACATTTCCATGCAACAAGTTAATTGGAAGGTGAGACAAGGTACGTGCTCCTATGAATGGTCTAAATCACATAAGCAACTGCAATTACAATGTCTATCAGGCAGCATTATGCCCAGTTGATCTTGATATATTGCAGGATGGTTGAAAGCAAAAAATATGTCAGATCATTTTTTCATGTGAATTTGCCATGTAAGATGGGAGTAGGAACAAAGCGATCTTCCTTCAGTGTGTTTTTTGTGGGGTTTTTTTTAGCCTGAGAACTATATTTAGCTTCAGTTTTCTAGTGGTGTCAAGCTACCCCGACTGCCTTTACCTTGGCAGTGTTACAAGGTCTAATTACAGCTTTGGAAATCTGGCTGTGGAGAAGCAAGACTGCTGGCCTGGTTTTCATTACTAAACAAGGACCTTCTGTTGCCCACAGCACGTGCCTGGAGGAAAGCTGTCCATAGTGGGATGGAAGGAGGGATGCAGGGGCATTGCCAGTGTGCTTACAGGCCTGCATGCACTTTCCCCATCGGTTTCCAAAAGCATAATAGTCAAAGGTAAAGATTTAAGTGCACACACATCATTACTGTGCAATAAATCCCACTTTGTTAAAACAAGCTTCAGAGAATAAGCTGAAGCAGAACTGCACTTGACAGCCTAAACTTAGCTGTATTATGTCACCATCTTTATTCACTGCCAAAAAAAGAGCAGGATATATATCTTGCTATTTATACATCTTGACACTAACGTGTCACCCCAGCATTCTATTTTCTTCAGAGAGAACAAAAATCATCATTTCTAATGCTAAAGAAAAAACATGCTGGGGTGATACATACTAGTAACCTATTGTTATTATGGAACTACATTTCATGCCATGCTTGGTTGCCACATTGCCCCTATGTAATATTTTTTAAAGAAAAAAATTAAACTCATGCATCATTAAAGTAAAATGGAAGGCCAGTAAATCCTTCATAAATTTATTTCTGATCCCTCTGTATTTTTTTACTTCTCATCTCTATAACATTATATAGTTATATGGTTGATTTTTTTAGAAAGTAGACCAAAGAGCAGAGTCCAGCCTTATTCTGCTTGCCCAGTAGTTTTCTCTACATAATAATCCAAGGGGAACAGGGCTGGTTCTTCCATAAGGTGAACCAGGTGGTCACCAAGGGTGTCAAAATATTTTTGGGGGGGGGGGGGGTGGCAGAAACTTCCAGGCTCTGTCTACCCATTTTTAAGGCAAGGCACCACAAGGGAGAAGGTATGGGTGCTGGATAGATGTGGAGGGTAGAGACAAACAGGAAGCTGGGTGGGTCGGTGGGGGAACTGTGGAGAGAGAGTGCTGGGCAGGTGAAGAGAAAGAGGGTGCTTGACAGATGAGACTGGGGTGGAAAGAGAGAGAGAGGATTCTAGACAGGCAAGGGATGGAAAGGATGTTGGACACTACAAAAAGGGGGCAAAGAGCAATCTGTGCTAAGCAGGGAGTGAACAGGAGAAAGAAGAAAATACTGGGTAGGGAGAAGAAGTGAGGATGCTGGGCACTGTGGACAGAGGTAAATGGAGATGGATGCAGGTCTCGGCAGATGGTGAGATGATGGTGAGAGGTGGGTGCAAAGTGTGGAAGAGGGAGTGAGCAAGATTTAAGGTTCGCCTAAGGAACCTGTTAGAACTTGACCGCCTTGCCATACTCCTCGTCTTTGGATACTAACTGCATGGCAGGGAGCCACAATTGCATGCTCCAACGCACATATTAATAAGACCCGGCGAAGAGACACATAGGGCTTGCATGCGCATCAGTGCACACAATTCTGTGCATTCTGGTGAGAGAGTCGGGTAGTTGCCCCGATGATGATGTCAAGAGGCTCAAGACTACTTAGCCTGCCTGGATCTGGACTCCTTGCTTTGGCAAAAGGTTTGTTATGACTATGGCTGCTGTGCAGCCTCCTCACCACCAGAGGCCCCTCATGAGCACGCTCTCTTGGCTGGCCCAGTCTGATCTACCTGTCTGCTCCATGTCCCGAACTCCCTATTTAACCCCGCCTAGACCAGGCCTCAGTGCTTTGGCATTGAGTTCCCTTGGACTCCCTGCTTTAGTCTCCTTTTACTTTCTGTGCGCCTCTGGGCTTCTTGCTACCTGTCTTGCTCCGTGGCCTTTGGCCCCTGCTCTTCTTGTCCTGTAGTCTTCTGCCTTGCCTGCTTCATTGTTTCCCCCCCCCCCCCGTTCCTGATTCCTTACCTGTGCCGATCTATTTCCCCCTGCTTCCTTGCCTCGCTGCCTTCAGGCTTTTATGTTTTATGTTCAGTGTAAGTCTTGTCTTGGTTTGTCTAGTCTGTCCTGCTCTCCCTGGTTCTCTCATTCCAGCTCACACTTACCTACATTCAGTCTCACACTTACCTGCACGTTATCCTGATTCCACCCATACCTGCACTCAGTTCCGGTGTTCAGACCACGCTTACCTGCACTCACATCCACGCGTACCCCCATGCTGTTCCAGTGTTTCCCAAAGCTCACCCTTACCCCCATGCACCTTGTTCCAGATTCTCCTTCTCAGTCAGCACCCAGCTCCAGAGACTCTTCCCAGCTGGCACCCAGCTCCAGAGACTCCTTCTCAGTCGGCACCCAGCTCCAGGGACTCCTTCCAGCCAATACCCGGCACCAGATACTCTTTCCAGCCTGCACCAGACTCCTTCCAGTCAGCTCCCAGCACCACAGACTCCTTCCAGCCAGCACCTGGTATCAGAGACTCCTCACAGCTAGCACCAGAGACTCCTCTCCAGCCATTATCAGAGATTCTGCTGTGACTCCTGTTCTCCCTATCCTGAGTCACCCCTGTAGGTGGTGTTCACCACACCTGGCTCTAGCCCAACTGTAACAAGGTTCCTTGGTCTGTTCCTAGTTCCTGCCTCACTTGCTGTGTGTTTCTGGATGCTGCTCCTACCTGCTTGCTGCCTGTCTTGACTCTAGACCAGTTACTGAATTCTGCTTGCTCACTGCCTGCCTCAACCCCAGTCTGTCTCCTGGCTTCTACCTGTGCCCGATTGTGTCTTGGGATCTGCCTAAGTCCTGCTGGCCATTCGCACCAACCTGAGGGAACAACAGTTAGTATAGGTGAAGCCTCCCCAGGTCCCTCTTTGGCACTTCTGCCTATGGTCAGGCTCATCAGTGGTCCTTCTTGCTGCCTCACCACATAGGGCTCCACATCAATGTTTGCAGTCTGAAAGGGCTTATGGAGTGGCTGGAGGGCTATCCCCCTGACACCTGGCGGAACTTGCCATGCTCCATGCCATATCCGGTATGGCACAATATATACAACAACAACAGAATGTTTTGGATCAGGTGACAGGTTCCTGGAAAGGCTTGTAGCTCGATTGGATGCACTCTCCATACAACCGGCACCCGTCAAAGTGGCTTCACCTATGGCTCCAGCTCCCATGGCCACACCACTGCCACATCTTCTTCCACCATCTAGATACAGTAGCAACCCCCAGAAGTGTTGGAACTATTAATCAGTGCCAAATGCACTTCAGACGGCTCTGTTTCTGACAGACAGAATGAAGTTCACATTTATTCTGTCTCTACTAGGGGTTCAGCTCTGGCCTGGGCTTCCCCATTATGGGAGCATGAGGATTCGATCTTGGAGGACCTCTATCACTTCCTTCATGACTTCCGGTGCTCAACCCATCAGTACCTGAAACAGGCCACAATCCATTCCAAAATACAGGTGGATAAGAGACATTGGCCGGCACCTCCGTTTCAACCTGGAAACTTAATATGGCTGAGCACTCGCAACTTGAGGCTTCGCATGCTATCCCTCAAGTTTACTCTTCATTTCATCAGACTCTTCCCATCCTATAAGCTTAAATTACCGCCTTTGCTATATATTCACAATGCTTTCATGTATCTCTCCTGAAACCTGCAGTACTTTCATGGCCCTCTAGACCACCACCCCACCTGCAAGAGATCCCAGTAGAAGAAAAGACACAGTACGAACTTGCAGAGATCATGGACTCAAAAAGAGCCCGCAATGGACTACAGTATACTGTTGCTTGGAAGGGTTATGGCCCTGAGGGAAATTTGTGGGAGCTGGCTTCTAATCTACAGGCCCCCCAATTGTTCTCCAATTTCACCCAACAATGATACCCAACAAAAAACTAGGCCCAGGAAATTGGGGAGGAGACTTTGGAGAGCGGATACTGTTAGAATTCAGCCACCTTCCGAGATTCATTGGCTTCGGACAACTCACTGTGTGGCAGGGAAACATCATTGCATGCTTTGATTTGCGTATTACTAGGACCTGGCAAAGAGATGTGTAGGGCATGCATGCACATCTGTGCACACGATTCTGCACAGTCTGGTGAGAGAGTCAAGCAATCACCACAATGATTATATCGCATGCCCATGTCCCGAGGCCTACCAATTAAGAGATGTCCAATTTGCTTTCAACTCTCTGCAATGAAAAAGCATCAGACTCATCTGAAAGTGGAATTCCACAGGTTTCAGAAATCCATAATATCTCTCCCAGTTCCCACAGGAGATTCAGAAATCCACCTGAAGGAGTTGAGGGAATGAAAAGTGATTTAAGAAAGCTTGAAGATTGATTGAGGGTTTGGAAGCTGGCATTCAATGCCAAGAAGTGCAGATTCATGATTCTGGAGGTAGTAATCCAAAAGAGCTGTATGTGATGGGGGCAAAAGACAGATGTGTACGGATAAGTGATTGGGGGCGGGGGGGGGGGGAGACTGATGTACACGGACCAAGAGAGGGATCTGGGGTAATAGTGTCAAGTGATCTGAAGATGATGAAGCAGTGCAACAAGGCAGTAGCTAAAGCCAGAAAAACATTCTGGGCTGCATAGACTGAACAATAACCAGTAGGAAAGAGGAGGCAATAAAGCCCTTGGACCAGACCTTGTGAAGCCTCACCTGGGAGTATTGTGTTTAATTCTGGAGCCAGTATCTCAAAAAGGATAGAGACAGGATGGAGGCAGTCCAGAGAAGGGCGACCAAAATGATGTGGTATCAGTATTGGAAAACTTATGAGGAGATGCTGAAGAGTCTAAATATATATACCCTGAAAGAGAGGAGTTTCAAGGGAGATATGAAACAGACCTTCAGATACCTGAAAGCTTTTAATGATGTACAAACTTCAATTCTTTTCCAATGGAAAGGAAACAGTAGAATTAGAGGTCACAAAATGAAACTCCAGGGAGGAAAACTCAGAACCAACGTCAGGAAATATTTCTTTGTGGAGAGGTTGATGGAGGCCTGGAATGCCCATCTGGAGGAGGTGGTGAAGACAAAAAGAATTCAAAGGGGAATGGGATAAACACTGTAGATCCCTAAAGGCTAGAAGATGAAAATAAAGAAAAGAGTGCATGGGAGTAACTTGCTGGTGTGGTGGTTACTACCCTTTATGCTTTTGATGCAACTGCAACATTGCTTTCCACTTCAACGGCAGGAGGAAAAGGGGAATTGGATTTAGACAACAACCAACAAGGGTCCCAACCTTTACAGCCTGGGAAACTGATAAGCATGAGTAGCATTTATTATCCTTATTAGAAGGCATGGGATTACTATCCTGCAACTGCTGGTACATACAATGCAAGTGCAACATCTCTGAACATATCCCAACTATGTTAATAAATACATCAGATGAAATAATACAATATGTAAAATATCTAAACGCATTACATATTTTCACAATGGGGTAGATTTTCAAAAAACGCGAATAGGTGTACTTTTGCTGGCGCATCAGGCGCCAGCAAAAGTACGCTGGATTTTAGTAGATACGCGCGGAGCCGCGCGTATCCACTAAAATCCTGGATCGGCGCGCGCAAGGCTATGAATTCTGTATAGCCGGCGCGCGCCGAGCCACGCAGCCTACCCCCGTTCCCTCCAAGGCCGCTCCGAAATCGGAGCGGCCTTGGAGGGAATCCTCTAACGCCCTCCCCTCACCGTCCCCTCCCTGCCTCTACCTAACCCACCCGCCCGGCCCTGTCTACACCCCCCCCCCTTACCTTTCTCCGGGGATTTACGCCTCCCGGAGGGAGAAGTAAATCCCAGCGGGCCTGTTGCGCGCCGGGACGCGACCTGGGGGCGGGTACGGAGGGCACAGCCACGCCCCCGGCCCGGGCCGTAGCCACGCCCCCGTACCCGCCCCCAAAACGCTGCCGACACGTCCCCTAAACGCCACGACGACCGGGCCCGCCCCCCCCGACACGCCCCCCTCGGAGAACCCCGGGACTTACGCGAGTCCCGGGGCTCTGCGCGCACCGGTAGGCCTATGTAAAATAGGCTCACGGCGCGCAGGGCCCTGCTCGCCTAAATCCGCCCGGTTTTGGGCGGATTTAGGCGAGCAGGACTCTGAAAATCCGCCCCAATATCTTTTTATTATATGTACTATAAAACACATACAAAATTGTTTTCTTTAGTTAACAAAATTCGCAAACAAAATTGTGTTCACAAATATTATTTCACAAATATTTACCATGAACAGTGCACCCAGAAATCAATAATTCTAAAACATGACAAAAATCCCATTGCCTATTGGACACATATTCAAACATATTTTGGAACCATGTTTGCCAATGGGTTACAAGTGGATCTCCCTCCTTCCCTAATCTGATTCAACTCTTGTGCTCTATGATTCTAGTCTTGATCTGGCATATAGATTGTCCAATATAAACAAGATCACACGGGCATAAAATTGCATATACCACCCCCATTGACCGACATGAAATGGTTGAGGATTTAAGATATTTTGTTATACAACAGATTTTGGATTGTAATAGGGGTGAGGGGACAAAAGTACTATGGCAATTGGAGCAGAGATATATTTTCACATGGAGAACATACCATTCCCAGGGGTTGAATAATGCAATGGAATGGGAGGCATTTTATTGAACCCTATTGTAGGGGTTATAGGAAACTATATTCCGGCATAACATGGGAGATGGAGGAGGTTTCAGAACTCAGTTTTAGGATATAGGATTGCAGTATAGTGTTAGTGCGAATGAAGGTGTATTGTGGAATAAGGCTCTTTAAAAAAACCTTTCAGTATATTTTGCTTATTGTTGAGATCTATATCTGCAGTAATGGTTGGTTTAGAAAATATCTCTCGTTTTTGGAAGTATATCTGTATAATAATGGCAGTCTTGAAGAGTTTTTTTCTATGTTTAATATCGGATTGATTAGTTCAAATTTGCAGTAAGGGTTGGTTTTGAAAGTGTGTCTTGCTATTGGAAGAAAAAGGGAAGGGGTGTGGTTAATGAGTGAGGATTGGTTGATGCAGAGTATATAAGGAGGGTTTTACGGTATTTATGCGTCACGACACTGAACAAGAGTGTCGGTGGAAGCCATGTTGGAAGCATGTTGGAATTTTGTTAGCTAAAGAAAACAATTTTGCATGTGTTTTATAGTAAATATAATAAAAATATATTGTGAAAAATTGTACTGCGTGCATTTTCTCTGATGTATTTATTAGCATAGTTTGATGCAACTGCAACATTGCTCTCCGTTTTGACTTCAGGGGAGAAAGGGAAGAAGAAATGGATTTAGACTGCAGCCAACAAAGGCCCTGACTTTTATGTTCTGAACTACTGATATGCAGACATAAGAGAAAAAGCACAGGACTGCTTCTACAGCCACGTCCATAAACAAAGCCCATCAAGCAGCACTATCTGAATTTTCAAGAAGGCTCATCACCTAGTAATAAAGTTGCTAGCAGTAAATTTTTTATGAGTTATCTTACGGCTTGGGGATAACTGCATGGAGCGTCATTTGGTACCCTTAAGAGAAACATGGGGGTACTAATAGAGTGTGGCAGATACTCTATAAGAAGATTGCTGGGCAGACTAGATGGACCATTTGATCCTTTTCTGCTGTCATTATTATGTTAGTATATTACTAATGGTATCATCTTACCTGGCTACTGGCTTAGTTTTCTTTTACTAAATGTTCTCTTTTACTAGGCTTCACATGGCTTTCCCTTTCCACATTCTGTTAAGTTGATGAGTTAGCCTTTCTTGTGAAGCAACATGCAAACCCTGTGCACAGGGCTGTCTAGGTAGAGATAGAATATGCATTCTAGAGTTTGGACCACCATGGGAGAAACATTTTAATTTATCTGACCCTTTGTGAGGAAAGCAAGTAATGTCAGCTTTCATCTGCTCACAAAGAATCATTAGGCTTCTCCCAGATAGTTTTGGTTTATGGGAAATTTTGACCATTTCCACTCTAGTTGAGATTTGGAGAATAAATGAAGAATTAATTTGTAAATTTAACTGTAATTACAAACTACCAGCAACATGCAAGTAGATTCAGACATAGTCACGGCCACTACACAAAAGCACTTACTTTTCTTGCATGGTAGCCAATGCTAGGGATGTGCAGGCCCAACATTTTTTATTTGGTTTGTTTTTTGTTTCGAGGTTTTCAGTTATTCAGTTTCTTAATTATTTTTTGGTTCAGTTTATTTGCTGAACTAAAAAAAAAAAACAATATATCCTCCCAAAAAACAACAAAACAAAAAATAACTGAAATTGGCCTCCATGGCCATCTCTGACCTCCACCCATCCCCTAGAAAGCTAACAGAGGCCTCTCTGGCTCCGTCTGACCTTGTCCCATCCCACCAAAGAAGATGAGGGTTCTGAGCCTACCTATCTTAGCATAGCCAAGCCCAGTTAGGGCACTCCCCAGCCCCTCAGTCTCCCCTCCACCCAGCCCCAGGATCAATTATCAGGGCCAGGGAGGTTCCTGTCCCTACTTGCCCCTTTGTGGGGAGTTTCTGGTGTCCAAACGGTAGGAGCAATTCTTTAAATATGGCTCTGACCTCAGTATGGCAACCCAATAAAGTGGCGCTGGCTGCACCTGAGGCAGGTACCAAAGTGACTTCACTTCGATGTCGACCTCATTGCTGCTTGCACCATTTATAAATCTACCACTAGCCAGGGCAGGAGTGAATGGGCATCATTTGTGTCCTTTGTACACCAGAAGCCTCAAAGAGATAAATGGAGGCCAGGTCTCTCCCAGACCCTGGCAGTTTATCTAGGGAGTTGGAGGGACCCAGAAAGACCCCAGCTGAGTTCAGCTAAGTCTAGTTGGCTAGGCCAGGATCCCATCTTCTTTTGCAGAGCAGCAGAGAGGGTAGGAGGAGAGTCATGAAGGCCTCAGTTAGATTTTGGGGAACAGGAGGAAGATCAGAGAGGGCCATGGAGGCCCCAATAATTATTTTTAGGGAAGAGGTGCCAAAAGGCTTTTGGAGGCCATTTTTTAAAAACAAGTATGAAAATGCCAGAAAGGTTTAGAGTATTTTCATCAGAGGCCATTTTGATTCTGCAAATGGCCTTATTTGGTGCTTTCTTTGCACTCATTAAAAACAAATGCACATCCCTAGCCAAGCTTTTTTGGGGGGGTTTGCTGCCTCCTTTTACTCCTTCACTTTTCAGCCCATTTGAACTTGCCTTAAGCCCCATGCACTAGATCCCAAGTTGAGATACCGTGGGCCTTCATTTGCATCTACCCAGGATTTTTCCTCAGTTTTAATCTTATTCCTTCTCCTGCCAAGTCCAGCTACTGCAGCAGTAGTCCTCTAGCTGGGGACACAATCCAGAACTAGAAAACCTAAGAAAAATGATTAAAGACCTACAATCACTACTATTGGAGGATGAATTATTGAAATAAATTTTCTCTGCTCCCCAGTTCTATCTTCCAACATAAGAACATAAGAAATTGCCATGCTGGGTCAGACCAAGGGTCCATCAAGCCCAGCATCCTGTTTCCAACAGAGGCCAATCCAGGCCACAAGAACCTGGCAAGTACCCAATCATCTATTCTGAAATAAAAACTTAAAGAGCCCAACTTTCAAAACTGTCTGTGGTACACAATCTGCACACCAAAGTGGGCCCACAGAGATTCATACTAGTATTTTATAAACTATGTGCTGGGAGCCACACAGTTTATTTATAAAATACCACATATTTCTACCCCAAAAGTAGGCGCATGTTTCAATGCAGGTGTATACCTGAAATGCAGGAACACACATACTTTCTGTACCCATTTTATACAATTATGCACATATGTTTTACAATGCATGCATAATAATGCATTTTACAATGCATGCATAATAATGCATGCATTGTAAAATGCAAAGGCAGATAGTTTATAAAATATGCCTGTACTTTGCTTTTGAAAATACTTGCTTGCATGCCTGCTTATAATCACCAAGTCACCCAGAAACTACAGACAAAAGACAAATGCAATTTCAATTGCATGAGTCAGTTAGTAGATGTAAAAATGTATGGATAAGTTTGGTAATGTATGTGTACATACTGCCTACAAAATAGCAACTTTTGCGCATGCTTCCAAACCCACTTTGGAATATACCTTTTTTCCCTGTTCACATTTACACGCTACATGCAAATACACATGTACTTTCAAGGTTTATGTAATAGCATGTGTGCACATATAGGCCCTACGAAGAAAATGGCACAAAACTATGCAGGAACCCATGATGGAAGTTGTTCCAGCACATTTCATAGGATCCTATGAGAAAAACATTGGATCCTATGGGAAAAACACTGAAAATAAAAGTTCACATTCATGCTTCCCTAAGAATATTTCTGATCTTGATCCAATGAAAAATGTGTGAACAACAATGCTACATTGATGAAGCAAGCCAAAAATAAAGGATAAGAATCAATCTTCATAGACATAATATAAAATATTACACTCAGTAGATGAGGCCTTCTGAAAGACCTCACAGTCATGGTACTTCAATGGAACTTCAGGAGTATACAAGAGCTGAAAACATTTGAAATTAGGATGATCAGGTGCTTTCAAACAAACAGAAAAGGTCTCAGTGAGGACATTGGCTTTATCACCTATTACTGTCTCATCACGTCTGTCATTCCCTCTCCTTCCCACCATACACACACACAGACAGACAGACATATACATCCTTTTGCTGTGCTTTAATGATATATGCAGACAGGTAAAGGCCTAGATGACTTTACTATTTAAACCCCATATACAGTAAGGGCCGGATTTTCAAAGGGTTATGCGCGTAACTGGGCTTACGCGCGCCGGGCCTATTTTCAAAAGGCTGAAGTAAGTTGTGAAACAAAAAAAAGAAGTGAAAAAAGGTAGGGGGGAAAGGGCGGGGGAGGTAGGGGAGGGGAAGGGAAGGTTGGGTGGGGGGGTAGGGAACGGGGGAAGTCAGCGCGGCTCTGCGCGGGCTCGGTGTGCGCAAAGTGCACAATTGTGCCCCCCCTTGCGCGTGCCAACCCCATATTTTATAACTTGTACGTGCCTGCGCGCGCAAGTTATAAAATCAGGCGTACATTGGTGTGCGCCGGGTGGCGTGCGCCCTTTTAAAATCTACCCCTAAATGCACTGTCTTTCAGAGACCTGAGGAAGAGCTCATTATAAATGTATGAAGTCCAGTATTACAAAGCAAATGATGGTAGATAAAGACCAAATGGTCAATCCGGTTTGCCCAGCAAGGTGTATAGAGTTGTAACTGCTGCTCTGTGCAGGTTGTCCCCTTGCCTTCTTGTTCAAGGTTGTAACTGCCCCTTTCGTGCAGGTTACCCACATTCAGAAAAGTTGCCACTTGGAATTTGGCTGTTGCCAGCGCCCACTTGGCCCCAGTAAGGGCGGTAGGCAGACGGGATGACATCTAAAACGGTAGGTGTTCCATAGCGCTCTTGCTTTTCTTCTGTTATCTTTAATATTTATTTGGCCCCAATGTGTGCCCTGTTCTGATCAATGGATGTAGAGCGAGAACTTTGTTCAAGATTGGAAACATCAGACTTTTCCCCCTCAGAGAGGTCACACAGAATTGAAAGACAGAGCGGAACGAAACATCAAAATCTGGAGACTCCAAATCGGATCATTACCCAAAATGTCACAGACTGTGGGCAAGAGACGGAACTTTGGACTAGGTGGGATCTTTTTGCGATTTGGGGTTCTTCTATAGGACTCCCCATCTGACTGGGCTGTTTGTTCCCTGATGAGGAACAAGCTGGAGAGATGGACACGAGCACCCCAGCAGAGAAGCTAAGTAAATAGTTCTAATGTGGAAAGTATGCTGGACTATGATTTATGTTTTGGAAATAATTAGTACATTTTATTTGAACACCCAGTCTGTGTCCAGCCTAATCTGTCCCTGAGGAAAATACAGTACCAGAGAGATACACACAATTAAGGAGAAACACTCCATCACCCAGGCTAAGAGATTTCCTTACCCCCACAGCAAGGACTCCCCCCCCCCCCCCCCGGAAAACCTCGAAACAAAAAATGAACCAAATAAAAAATGTTGGGAATAGGATGGAGAGAGTAGCCCCAACTAAAAAATACTTTTATGGCCCTAGAGGAAACAGGCAAATAATAATGCCTAACATTCTGTTTGCCTTTTTGACAATCATCACACACTGAGCCGAGGATTTCAAAGTATTGTCCACAGTGATGTCTAGATCCATTTCCTGGGTGGTGACTCCTAATATAGAACCTAACAACTATACGCATCACCTTGCACTTGTCCACATTAAATTTCATCTGCCATTTGGATGCCCACTCTCCCAGTCTTGCCAGATCCTCCTACAATTTCTCACAATCTGCTTGAGATTTAACAACTTGGAATGATTTTCTGTTATCTGGCAATTTGATCGCCTCACTCATGATTCTCTTTTCTAGATCATTTGTAAATATGTTAAAAAACACATCCCTAGGGCTCACCACTACCTTACTCCACAAAGAAAACTGACCATTCAGTCCTACTCTGTTTCCTATCTTTTAGTTAGTTCACAATCTACAATGGAACATTGCCTCTTATCCCATGACTTTTTAATTTCCTGAGGAGTCTCGTATGAGGGAGTGCATGCAAATCTATTTCATGCATATTCATCGTGGATATCCTGAAAACCTGGCCTCTTTGTGGCTCTTGAGGACCGGAGTTGGCCACCTCTGTACTACACTGGAAGCCAGTCTAAAACCCAACTGAAAGGGTTCATTTGATTTTCCTCATGTACACAAGGTCTCTGCCCTGTGTTCTTTTAGGATAGGATATCATTATTTTTATTTTTGAAAATATCAAATAACTTTCAAGCTATTAGTTTTTCAAAGTCATGAATTTGGCTGAATCAAATCCAGTATGAGCACAGCATATTGGAAATGGAAAGGTGGGAGAATAGGGTGGCTTTGCCTGTCCGACCAGGCCGCATGTCCGTAGGTGAGATTGACTCTATCCTGTATTGCGTTGCCTGTCCGTCCAGGCCTTATGTCCTTAGGTGGGATTGACTCTGTCCTCGACTGCTGTGACTGTCCGTCCAGGCCTTATGTCCCTACAAAGGTTTGACCTCCATTGCTTTGCCTGTTCGTCCAGGTCTTATGTCCCTAGGTGGCCAACTCCAGTCCTCAAGAACCACTAACAGGCCTGGCTTTCAGGATATCTACAATGAATATGCATGAAATAGATTTTCATAAAATGGAGGCAGTGCATGCAGATCTATCTCATGCATATTCATTGTGGATATCCTGAAAACCAGGCCTGTTTGTGGCTCTCCAGGACCTTAGTTGGCCTCCCCTGCATTATTATATTTTTTAACTACCTGTTATTAACCTCAGGAAGCCTGACAACGTAGTACTGGGGTAGGCAACCCTGGTCCTGAAGTGCAACAAACAGGACTTGTTTTTCAGGACATCTACAATGAACATGCAAGAGCTATATTTGCATATAATGGATGCAGTGCACATAAATATATCTCATGCATATGGATATCCTGAAACCAGATCTATTTGTAGTACTCCAGAATCAGAATTGCCTATCCCTGACTGAGTATGTCCCCTGTTTACATCATTTCTTAGAACACAATAAAGAGATAAAGAGTGTTTTAAAATCATCCAGATCATCCATGTTACCTGCCTCAGACTGCACACTACTACAGAATGCAGTTTAGATGCCAAAGCCCTTTACTGATATGCCTAAACTGACAAATTGACAGTAGTTTTTCATATCTCTTTGACAGTCATTTGCTGAAGGATTAGGTCCACACTAAAGGAAATTTCTCAATGCTGAAGGCTATGGAGATATAAACTTCCTTTGTTTGGCAGCAGATATTACAGGAAACGGGAGTGCTCAGGGTGATAAGCTTTCGCATTCACCTGTTATATCAACTTGTTTGGTTAAGGCGGTTAATCTTTAGAAAGGCTTTGAGTTATATGGCTGTGTCAAAAAAGTAAACAAGCCTATCATTATGTTTATGGGAAAGGGGTTAAAAATCATATTGTTTAACAGAAATTTTTTTTCTCTTTTGTGACACATATTGCTTCATTCCATTAAACCACTGAAAATAAAGCTCCAGGTGAAAACCTTAGGGCTCAGGGAAGTGTCTATGCAACATGACAGAGTAATCTCAAGATAGGCTTCAGAACATAAGAACTGCCATACTGGATCAGACCAAACGTTGCTGAGCCCAACATCCTGACTCCAGCAGTGGTCAAGTAGCAGGACTTACATAAGAACAGGGCTCTGGTAGAGTGGGCCACCCCTGGTTATACCATTCCAATTTACAACCAGTGGGATATGGTTTAATTATAGACATACTACAAAACCCACAAACATCATGCTCAGATAGACAGAGAAAGAAAGAGTTATAGAGATATACAGATTATAAGTATTAGGCACAACAGAAAACAAGCACTTTCTTAAAACCATTTTTAAAAAATGTATTAAAAATTGCAAAGTGGGCATGCAGCATTCTTAGGGCCAGACGTGCTGAAGGTTTTTCTCCATTTTATGGCTATGGGGAAAACAGCTTAGTGCACCTGTTCCAGAGCATGCTTTGTAATTTTTAATATTTTTTTTTTGCTCGTATACTTTTTTTTTTTCAGCCACCAGTACACCCATCACTGTGCTCAGAATATTTTTTTCTTGTTTTTCAAGGAAGTCACATTTAGGATAACTATGGCATCATAAGGTTTTTTTATTTAAAGAATGTATTTCCTACTCTGTCATCCATTCTAGGCAGATTACAATTTACATTCATAAAAATGTATAACAATGACACTTCCTAACACAAATCTATCCTTAATGAACTTAACATTAGACATGTCTCAACCCCCTCAGTTCAGTAGCAACAATCAGATATTCTCAAAAGCCCAAGTAAATAATAATAATGCCTTTAGTTTCTTCCTAAGTATGCTTGCACACATTTCTGCCTTAATTTCATTAGATAAGATGTTCCATGGTGTCCTTTCCTGAGTTTCTCATAAGTGCATAATTCGGGTAAATGGTATTTCAAGGAGATTCTTCCCAAAGGAATACAAATCCTTAAAGCAAAGCCAATACTGTAAGGGATATTATCATTAAGCACTGTATGGATTAGTGTCAAGATCTTAAAATTGATACACCAATTGGCTGGTAACCATTGTTAAGAATACAGTATTGGGGAAATGTGACTGTTGTAATCCTGCTCGTGGCTGCTCTTACCTTGGCCTGGAGGCCGCTGATGCCGGGTGCTCCCGCGGCCGGCCGCCATCTTGCCGGCGCAGCAAGAGCCATGCCGGACTTCCCCGATGCGGCAGGAAGCTGCCGACGCTATCATTTGTTCCCGCGGCGTGGAGGCCGCATCCATGATCTTGCCTTGCAGGGGAGCCACCTCCGGATCCTCCTTCAGCAGCTCGGATGCCGCCGTTATCGGGGCCTGCCCTGAGGCCCAGCTTCCCCCTCTCCGGCTCAGTGTTGCAGCGGCAGCATGGCCGCTGTCCAGGGTCCTGCCCCTTCCTTCCGTAAGGGCGGGCCTGTGGCTTCTCTCCTGATTTAAAGGGCTAGCACAGGTGTGGCCCTTGTGGAGCTCCTCCCAGGGAGTTTCATCTTCTGCCTATTTAATGACTCTTTGCACATTCACTCATCACCTTGGCAAGGGTTCAGTCCTCCCTAGGACTTCTCTGTCCTGTTCCTACCTGGCTACCTTGTCTTCGTTCTTGAGACTCCTTGATGTCTTTGTCTCCTGATCCTTGATGATATCTGTAGTATCTCTGATGTTCCGGTCCTGATGTTCCGGGCCTGATGACCCAGGTTCCGAATAACCCATGCCTCTGGAGATTCCTAAGAACATAAGAACATGCCATACTGGGTCAGACCAAGGGTCCATCAAGCCCAGCATCCTGTTTCCAATCCAGGCCATAAGAACCTGACAAGTACCCAAAAACTAAGTCTATTCCATGTTACTGTTGCTAGTAATAGCAGTGGCTATTTTCTAAGTCAACTTAATTAATAGCAGGTAATGGACTTCTCCTCCAAGAACTTATCCAATCCTTTTTTAAACACAGCTATGACTAACTGCACTAATCACATCCTCTGGCAACGAATTCCAGAGTTTAATTGTGTGTTGAGTGAAAAAGAACTTTCTCCGATTAGTTTTAAATGTGCCACATGCTAACTTCATAGAGTGCCCCCTGGTCTTTCTATTATCTGAAGGAGTAAATAACCAATTCACATCTACCCATTCTAGACCTCTCTTGAGTTTAAACGCCTCTATCATATCCCCCCTCAGCCGTCCTCTCCAAGCTGAAAAGTCCTAACCTCTTTAGTCTTTCCTCATAGGGGAGCTGTTCCATTCCCCTTATCATTTTGGTTGCCCTTCTCTGTACCTTCTCCATCGCAACTATATCTTTTTTGAGATGCAGCAACCAGAATTGTACACAGTATTCAAGATACGGTCTCACCATGGAGCGATACAGAGGCATTATGACATTTTCCGTTTTATTCATCATTCCCTTTCTAATAATTCCCAACATTCTGTTTGCTTTTTTGACTGCCGCAGCACACTGAACCGACGATTTCAATGTGTAATTCACTAGGATGCCCAGATCTCTTTCTTGGGTGATAGCACCTAATATGGAACCTAACATTTTGTAACTATAGCATGGGTTATTTTTTCCTATATGCATTACCTTGCACTTATCCACATTAAATTTCTTCTGCCATTTGGATGCCCAATTTTCCAGCCTGACAAGCAGGCCGATACAGAAAGACATGCGGGAGAGCTGGCAAGCACCCGCTTTCCCGGCTCGCGTACAGGCCACTCTCCTGGGCACGATTCAGGAGGGTGGCCTATGCAAATTAGGGCTCGCGGTAAAAGGAGGCGCTAGGGACACTAAAGCATCCCTAGCACCTCTTTTTTGACAGGTGCAGCAGCTGTCAGCGGGTTTGACAGCCGACGCTCAATTTTGCCGGCTTCGGTTATCAAACCCGCTGACAGCCACGGGTTCGGAAAAAGGACACAGGCATAATTGAGCATCTGCCTTTCAACCCGCGGGCTGTGGGCCGATTTTTAATTATTTTTTTTTAAATTTTCACTTTTTTTTTTACTTTTGGAGCCTCCGACTTAATATCACTATGATATTAAGTCGGAGAGTTTACAGAAAAGCAGTTTTTTCTGCTTTTCTGTACACTTTCCCGGCACCGTCAGAAATTAACGACAGCCTTTGGGCAGGCATTAATTTCTGAAAGTAAAATGGGCGGCTTGGCTGCACATTTTACTTTCTGTATCGTGTGGGAATAACTAATAGGGCCATCAACATGCATTTGCATGTTGCGGGCGCTATTTGTTTCGGGGGGTTGGATGCGCATTTTCGACGTGCTATTACCCCTTACTGTATAAGTGGTAAAGCTAGTGTGTCGAAAACGCGCATCCAAACCTGGGCTAACAGTGCGCTCCACTGGAGCAGGGGCGCACATCTGGTCCTGCGCTTAGGAGTACTCCCTGGCGCTCCCATCCTCCGAGCGTAACAGTTTGCCAAAGCCATGTGCCCAGAGGGACTGTCCTTGTCTGGGGTCTTGTCCTGGACCTTCCATTGGATCCCAACATTTTTTGGGGGGGACTTCTTCTACGACCTGCTGGAGGTGCCAGCTTTTTTATTTCCTCTGACCTGCTGGAGGCACCAGCTGTCTGGTTCGCACGACCTGCAGGAGGCGCCTGCATCCAGACTTCCAGTTCTTCATCATTCCAAGATGGGGTTCCATGACCTGCAGGAGGTGCCTGCGTCCCTCCTGGTGTTGCTGTTCTTGCTCTTGTTCCTTGTTCTTGCCCTTGTTCCCTGTTCCTTGCTCTTGTTGCTCTTGTTGCCCTTGTTCTCCATTTCGCTGTGTTTTGTTCTTCCTTGCCTTGTTCCTTGCTTTGTTTCTCTGCTCCATTGTTGTATTCTTGTTGTTCTCCGCTCCGTTGCTGTTTCTCGTCCTGTTCCATTTGCTCTGTGTTTCCTTGCTCCGTGTTTCTTTGCTTGTTCTTGTTTTCTGCTGTTTACTTGTTCTTGTGCTCTGCTGTTTGCTTGTTTCCCTGTTCCATTTGCTTGTTTCCTTGTTCCATTTTGCCTGTTTCCTTGTCCTTCTTGCTCCATGTTCCTTGTCCACTTTTCCATTCGACCGGCAGGAGGCGCCTGCACCATCTCAGTTCCAGTTGTCCTTCCTGGATCTCCCAAAGAAAAAGGAGGACCCCCTTTGAAGTGGGGGAACTGTTGCGATCCTGCTCATGGCAGGACCGTGAGCTGGCTCTTACCTTGGCCCAGAGGCCGCTTATACTGGGTGCTCCTGCAGCCGGCTGCCATCTTGCCGGCACGGCAGGAGCCATGCCAGGCCTCCCCAATGCAACAGGAAGCCGCTGATACTCTCATCTGTTCCCGCAGCGTGGAGGCCACATCCGCGGACTTGCCTTGCAGGGGAGCCACCTCCGGATCCTCCTTCAGTGGCTCGGACACTGCCGATGTCGTCGGGGCCTGCCCTCAGGCCCAGCTACCCCCTTTCCAGCTCAGCGTTGCAGCGGCAGCATGGCTGCTGTCCAGGGTCCTGCCCCTTCCTTCCTTAGGGGCGGGCCTGTGGCTTCTCTCCTGATTTAAAGGGCCAGCACAAGTGTGGCCCTTGTGGAGCTCCTCCCAGGAAGTTTCCTCTTCTGCCTACTTACGGACTCTTCGCTCATTTAGTCATCGCCTTGGCAAGGGTTCAGTCCTCCCTAGGACTTCTCTGTCTTATTCCTGCCTGGCTACCTTGTCTTCATTCCTGAGACTCCTTGATGTCTTTGTCTCCTGATCCTTGATGATATCTGCAGTATCTCTGATGTTCTAGTTCTGATGTTCCGGTCCTGATGTTCCGGACCTGATGACCCAGGTTCCGAGTAACCCATGCCTCTGGAGGTTCCTGTTTTTATTGTTGAGGGTCCGGCCCTCAAATTCCGTAGTTCCGACCTCAGAGGATCCAGGGGTTGCTCAATCATTTTCTTGTGTCTTGTTCTGAGCATGCCTGCTCCCCTCGTGGTCCGCAACCAGCCTCCCGGCTGTGTAGGACACATGGAGGACAGTGTGGTCCTTGACCAGCCTACGGGATGTGTAGGGTGCATGAGAGACTGTGCTCGCCCGTCTCGTCCGTTCCAAATTCCAAGACCTCGTCTCATCTGTTCCAAGTTCCAAGATCCTGTCTCGTCTGTTCCAAGTTCCAAGTCCTTGACTCGCCTGTTCCAAGTCTTCAGCTAACTTGACCTCTGTTCGGCCTGCCGCCTCTGCTGCTTCCTGCGGCAGGTCCGCAAGGGCTGGGAATGGTCGGAGGACCGTTCAGAGACCTCCATAGCGTTGGTGGTCTTTCCAGGGCATGCAGGTCCGGTGGAGGCTCCGGCCCTCCAGATTCCTTATCTCTACCCAGAGGGACTAGTCTTACCACAGGGGCGCATATCTGGTCCCGCGCTTAGGAGCGCCCCTGGGATATGATAGAGGTGTTTAAAATCATGAGAGGTCTAGAACGGGTAGATGTGAATCGGTTATTTACTCTTTCGGATAATAGAAAGACTAGGGGGCACTCCATGAAGTTAGCATGTGGCACATTTAAAACTAATAAGAGAAAGTTCTTTTTCACTCAACGCACAAACTCTGGAATTTGTTGCCAGAGGATGTGGTTAGTGCAGTTAGTATAGCTGTGTTTAAAAGAGGATTGGATAAGTTCTTGGAGGAGAAGTCCATTACCTGCTATTAATTAAGTTGACTTAGAAAATAGCCACTGCTATTACTAGCAATGGTAACATGGAATAGACTTAGTTTTTGGGTACTTGCCAGGTTCTTATGGCCTAGATTGGCCACTGTTAGAGACAGGATGCTGGGCTTGATGGACCCTTGGTCTGACCCAGTATGGCATGTTCTTATGATCTTATGTACACCAAGCATAACAGTGACTGTAGTGTCATATCCCCACTTGGACCCAAGCTGTGGCATTCTGCACTGTCTGCAAGGCTTTTAGTGTAGATGACGATGTTGGTAACACAATATAAACTGCAATACAGTAATCCAAGCCAGAAATCACTAGTGTCTGAAGATTGTCCAAAATTCCTCAAATCTCAGAAAACATTTTAATTTTCACAGTAACAGTAATTTATAAAATAATTTCTTTACTGTGGCTTTAATTTGTGGCTGAAAAGAAATCGATGAGTTAAATGAAATATGAATGTGGAAGATACCGTATTTTCAAAAAAGCCAGTACATAATGTTTTCTAGAATCAAAGCCCCTTCAGAAAACATCAGGACTTGATGTCTCCGTACTATGGTCAGGCTGGAAGCCAAACTGAAAACTCTCTAGGACATAATTTTCATCAAGAAACTCTTGAAGTTGTTTTTCTGTCATTCCTTGTATTATCTTTAATAAAACTGGCAGGGATGATATTGAGTGATAATTTGTGAATTCTGATTGATCTAAATTATATTTTTTCAGAATAGACAAATGCTAGCTTGTTTCAGGTATTTTGGAAAATGGCCTTCAGATAAAGACATGCTCACAATTTTAGTTATTGAGTCTTTCACCTCATTCTGAATTTCTTTCAAAATTACTTAGTCGCAAGGAATTAATGGGCAGGAAGAAGTATTCATTACATTTATATTTTGAATTATCTCTTTACTCTATAAAATTCAACCCCACCTTCAACAGCCACATTCTCCTTAACCTCATCTAAAATTACTTGAAATGGCAAGTGAGTACATAAATCAACAATTTTGTTGTGGAAAAAGATGTTAAATTGTAAACAGTGGATCGTCACTTAATCACTGCTCTTCTTTACTATATAATCATAATGTTGTGCTAGTTGCCTCATTGAGTGTAGAACTTTTCCTGAAGATTGGATTCTAGCTGAATAATAGTTCCTTTTTTGCCTCTTTGGACAGACATCTATATTTCTTTAGCTGTTGCAAATATACTACTAGACCGTCTTCATGTTTTGTTTTATGAGAATGACAGCCTGATGAAAATCCTTTTTTCAGACTTCAGATTGTTGTTAAACAATGGTACAATCTGAACACTATATTTTAATCTGTGAGTGATCAAACCATGGTATTTGAATATTATGCCAGTTCAAAAGATCATCAATAATCAGTTGTTCATTTTAAAAAGTAAATCCAAAGTGTGTCCACCATGGTAAGTGGTCTGGTCAACAAACTATTTCCAATCTAAAGCAAACATTGCAGCAATAAACTCATCACATGGTTTGGAAAACAGTACTTCATCCATCCACATATTAAAATCTCCCAAAACTAAAGTTGTATGCAAATGTTTAGGCACCCCTGCTCAAATTGTATGTTTCAATGAATCTATAAGCAAAAAGAAGCTGACACAACTTCTACTTGGCACAAAGTTAAACATACACTATAACATTTACCAGCACAATACCTTAACCTTCTATATATATTCACAGGACAATCATATATCAGGACTAATCCACTCTAAGGTTAAAAACTACGGAACCACATGGAATGAATCTGGAACTGTAGGAATAAAAACTAGGGGTGTGCATCCGTTTTCCACGTATTTGTAATCCGCAACTTATTTTTTGCAATCTGAAAAATACGTGGGGAGGTGAAACGCATCGCGACTCCCCACGTATTCAACAGATATCCGTTTTATTCGGCCTCCTAAATAAACATTTAAACCCCCCATCCTCCTGACCCCCCCAAGACTTACCAAAACTCCCTGGTGGTCCAGCGGGGAGTCAGGAAGCCATCCCTGCACTCGTTTGCGGTTTCCTCCCGGCGCCGATAGCCTGTGTCACAGGGGCTGCCGGTGCCATTGGTCAGCCCCTGTCACATGGTCACCTGCGCCATCTTGTGCTCCTACCACGTGACAGGTAGGTCATGTGGCAGGAGGTCGCTCCGGGACCCTCGTTGGACCCAACCGGAACTTTTGGCCAGCTTGGGGGGGCCTCCTGACCCCCACAAGACTTGCCAAAAGTCCAGCGGGGGTCTGGGAGCGACCTCCTTTCACGCCGTCCGTCCGATCCCAATACTCAAAATGGCGCCGATCGCCGCCATTTTGAGACTCAAAATCGCCGTCCCACCAATACTCAAAATGGCGCCGATTGCCTGAGTATTGGGATCGGACGGACGGCGTGAAAGGAGGTCGCTCACCTCTCAAGAAATCCCGCCTCTCTGCAACTAGGGACTGTACCCTATCGTCGGTCCGACACAATAGAACACCCTGTCCTCTCACCTCCGCCTTGAGCCATGCCCATTTAAATTCAGAAAAATGCTCAAAACATGGCTTTTCCACCAGGCATTTCCAGACTAGCCTACATCCCCTCCCATCCCCCACTTCTTCGCCCCCCCCCTTCCCCTTTTCATTGTAAATATGTTCATTTCTTATTCAAATTTTAAATATGTTCATATCTTAGTCTTCCTCTCCTCTCTTTTTGTTTGTTTCCCAGGCTCTCTCCTAGAGCCCCTATTTCTCTTGTTCTATGTACTCAGTGCCCTTCCCCTCGCCCCCGTTCAATGTAATTTCAACCTTTTGTTATGATGTAAATCGATATGATGTGTATTTTAATGTCGGTATAAAAAAAGATGTTAAATAAATAAATAAATAAATAAATAAGTGTACTGTATGGTAGCTCTACATAAGGAGCATCTCACAAACTATCTCTAACGTGACCAATGATTAAAAAAAGACTCCTGCTGCTCAAAGCTCTTTACTAGGCCTGTAGCCTCCGTAGCCTGTTTCTCCTAAAGCACGGTATATGAGGTCACATAGAGAAATATTATATAATTTTTACCCACTATACAAATATTCAGGATTTTCATATTGTGTATGTTCAACATTGTCCTGATTATTACGGATTCCTTTTATTGTTGTATTGATACAGAAACAATATCCAAGCATCTGAGCTGCAAGAAAGTTGGGGCAATGAAGAAGCACTATGGGCCGACCTAAAAAAAGATGATGGGACATCCATTTATATTGGAGTGGTTTACAGGCCTCCAAATCAAAAGGAAGAGCTTGACAGAGATCTGGTTGAAGACATCCAAAAGATGGGAAAGAAGGGAGAAGTGGTGATCGTTGGAGACTTTAATCTGCCGGATGTAGACTGGAGAATCCCTTCTGCAGAATCTAACAATAGTGGAGAAATAGTGGATGCTCTGCAAGGGGCTCTGATCAAACAAATGGTAATGGCAAGGAAGGGAGCTATACTCAATTTAGTGCTCACTAATGGAGATAATGTCTCTGATGTCCAGGTGGGTGCCCATCTCAGCACCAGTGATCATCAAACGGTATGGTTTCATATCACAAAAAGGATATGGAGAAGAAGCACGAAGACCCAAGTTTTGCAGTTCAAAAACACAGACTTTGATGAAATGGGGATGTATCTGGAGGAAGAACTAGAAGGCTGGGAGAACAAGAGAGATGTGGAACAACAGTGGACCAAACTAAAAGGAGAAATTACAAAGGCAACTAATCTATATGTTAGAAAAGTAAAGAAAAGCAAAAGAAAAATGAAACCTATCTGGTTCTCAAAGGAGGTGGCTGACAAAATAAAGGCTAAAAGAACATTGTTCAAGAAATCTAAAGGATCCCAAAGGGAGGAGCACAAAGAAGAATATCTGGTAGAACTGAGGGAGACAAAGAAAGTAATCAAGATGGCAAAAAGTCAAGCAGAAGAAAGGATTGCCAAAGAGGTAAAAAGAGGTGACAAAACATTTTTCAGATATATCAGAGAAAGGAGAAAAGTTCAAAGTGGTATAGTGAAATTGAAAGGTGAAAAGGATCAATGTGTGGAGATAGATGAAGAAATGGAAGAAATATTAAACGAATACTTCAGTTCGATGTTCACTAACGAGGACCCTGGAGAAGGACCGTCGCTAGTTAACAAGAAACTGGAGGGGAGTGGAGTACATGTAACTCCATTTACAGTAGAAAATGTATGGGAAGAGCTGGGGAAACTGAAAGTGGACAAAGCCATTGGGCCTGATGAGGTTCATCCCAGGATACTGAGGGAGCTCAGAGATGTGCTGGCGGGTCCGCTGTGTGACCTGTTCAATAGATCCCTAGAAACGGGAGTGGTGCTGAGTGATTGGAGAAGAGCGGTGGTGGTCCCGCTTCACAAGAGTGGGAGCAGAGAGGAGGCTGGTAACTACAGACCGGTTAGCCTCACCTCAGTGGTGGGAAAAGTAATGGACTCGCTGCTGAAAGAAAGAATAGTGAACTATCTACAGTCGAAAGAATTGCTGGACCAGAGGCAGCATGGATTCACCAGGGGAAGATCCTGTCAGACAAATCTGAATGGGTGAGTAGGGAATTGGATCGAGGAAGAGCGCTCGATGTCATCTACTTAGATTTCACAAAGCTTTTGATACGGTCCCGCACAAGAGACTGGTGAATAAAATGAAAAGCTTAGGAGTGAGTGCCAAGGTGGTGGTCTGGACTGCAAACTGATTGACGGGCAGAAGACAATGTGTGATGGTAAATGGAATTTACTCTAAAGAGAGAGCGGTGTTAAGCGAAGTGTTACAAGGATCGATGTTGGGACCAGTCCTGTTCAATATTTTTGTGAGCGACATTGCGGACCAGATAGAAGATAAGGTTTGTTTTTTGCGGATGACACTAAGATCTGCAACAGAGTGGACACGCCAGAAGGAGTGGAGATAATGAGACGGGATTTAAGGAAACTGGAAGAGTGGTCGAAGATTCAATGCCAAGAAGTGCAGAGTCATGCATATGGGGTGTGGAAATCCAAAAGAACTGTATTCGATGGGGGGTGAAGGGCTGATGTGCACGAAGCAGGAGAGAGACCTTGGGGTGATAGTGTCTAATGATTTGAAGTCGGCGAAACAGTGTGACAAGGCAATAGCTAAAGCCAGAAGAATGCTGGGCTGCATAGAGAGAGGAATTTCAAGTAAGAAAAGGAAAGTGATTATCCCCTTGTACAGGTCCTTGGTGAGAACTCACTTGGAGTACTGTGCTCAGTTCTGGAGACCATATCTCCGAAGGGACAGAGACAGGATGGAGGTGGTCCAGAGAAGGGCGAACAAAAAAGTGGAGGGTCTTCATCGAATGACTTATGAGGAGAGATTGAAGAATCTAAATATGTACTACTTGGAGGAAAGGAGGAGCAGAGGTGATATGATACAGACTTTCAGATACTTGAAAGGTTTTAATGATCCAAAGACAACGACAAACCTTTTGCGTTGGAAAAAAGTCAGCAGAACCAGGGGTCACAATTTGAAACTCCAGGGAGGAAGACTCAGAACCAATGTCAGGAAGAATTTCTTCATGGAGAGGGTGGTGGATACCTGGAACGCCTTTCCGGAGGAAGTGGTGAAGACCAAAACTGTGAAGGATTTCAAAGGGGCATGGGAAAAATACTGTGGATCCATAAAGTCTAGAGGATGTGAATGAAGAGAAGAGGCATGGGGGTGGCTTGCGAGAATGACAGCTACTACCTGGAAATTAATACCCTTATTCAATAAACATACTCACGGTTAATGCGACTCCAACATTGCTCTATGCTTCAACGGCAAGAGGAAATGTGGAAAAAAGGATTTGCATTCACAAAAAAGCGGGGGAATAGCTTGCTTGTTGCGGCGCTTACTACCCCAAACCAAATAAGACTGATACTTCACTTTCAATGCATATCCAGCATAGCTCTCTGCTTCAATGGCAAGGAGGAAAGAAGAAAAGAGGATTTATATTCAGGCAACAACCAACAAGGACTGTATTACATAGTCTGGGTAAACAAATAAGCATGAGTGTAGCTTGCTTGTTACGGCAGTTACTACCCCAAATCAATTAAGCCTGATACTTCACTTGGAATACATATCCAGCACAGCTCACTGCTTCAACGGCAGGGGGGAATAAAGAAAAGAGGATTTATATTCAGACAAAACCAACAAGGACTGAATTGCCCAGGCTGGGTAAACAAATAAGCATGGAGCAGCTTGCTTATTGCAGCAGTTACTACCCCTAACCAATTAAGCTAGATACTTAACTTAGATGTAGCTCCAACACTGCTCTCTACATCAGTGGCAGGGGTGGAAGGTAACTAGAACCAAAAAGTTACTAATAAAGGTCAAGAGTAACAGATAAGTATGACAAAAAAATAAGTGTGAAAGCTTGCTGGGCAGACTGGATGGGCCGTTTGGTCTTCTTTTGCCATCATTTCTATGTTTCTATGTTTCTATGTAAAGAAAAGGGGTAGCCCATGTTAACTGGGGTAACCTGCACAGAGCAGGAATTTAAAGAAAATCCTTACAAAATAAAATAAAAATAAACTTGTTGAGTCTTTTTTACATCATTTACTGTGTTACTGTGTGTTAGAACCAGAAAAGAGATGGGGTGAGAGGAGAAACTTGAAATTGTTTTCATTTTTAACATTATTTCTTTTTGGAGACAAAACACCTCAGTAGAAACAAGAGAGAAGCAGGGTAGGAGACCTAGGCTGGGATCCTAGAGGTATACAACAAAATAATAAGGTGGAGAACCAGAAAAGAGGTGGGAGTAAAAGGAGAATCTTGTATTTTTTTCAATTTTTTTTTTTTGTTACATTTTATTTTGAGGATAAATCACCCAGTATAACCAAGAAAGAAGAGTGGGAGAACTAGATTAAGATCCTAGAGATGTACAACAAAATAGTAAGGTAAAGAACCAGAAAAGAGATGGGGTGGGAGGAGAAACTAGTATTTTTTTTTTCATTTACCATTTTATTTTGGGGACAAACACCTCAGTATAACCAAGAAAGATGTAGGATGAAAATATTAGGTTGGGATCTAAGCAGCAAAAGGCAAGAAGGCATCAAACCCCCCAAGGTATAGCACTGGAAGCAAGGCACAGTGGCAGCAAGAATCCTAAAGTGGTACATCTGAGGCATGTAACTAGGTAGAGTGGCAGCAAGATGCCACAAGGGGGTACATCTCGGGCATGTAACTAGGTAGTGGCAGCAAGATGCCACAAGGGGGTACATCTGAGGCATGTAACTAGGTAGAGTGGCAGCAAGATGCCACAAGGGGGTACATCTGAGGCATGTAACTAGGCAGATCAACAGCAAGCCCTCCACTTGCATGGAGATTCTGGAAAGCCCAGCAAAGGCAGATTGATTTTCAGTAAGAACAAATTTTCCATCAAATCCTCCTCCAGTCTTTAATGATGAGGGCTCAAAATTTCCCCGGACATTGAGACGACACCTTCAGTAGGCATGCTGGTTGGTGAACAGGAAAGATAATGCAGAACCACCTTGTCTAGATCTAGCCAGATTGTGGGCTTCTGTACCCAATATGCCAGAGGATCTGTGTACATGTCCTCGATGTGGTCTGTTAGATAGGGTGTCCCAAACACACAGCCTCCTCTCTCATACATACACACACTCCCAAACACACAGCCTCCTCTCTCATACACACATATGCACACTCCCAAACACACAGCCTCCTCTCTCATACACTCACATGCACACTCCCAAACACACAGAATCCTCTCTCATACACACACATGCACACTCCCAAAACACACAGCCTCCTCTCTCATACACACACATGCACACTCCCAAACACACAGCCTCCTCTCTCATACACACATATGCACACTCCCAAACACACAGCCTCCTCTCTCAGACACAGGTGGTTCATTCTTCCTTTCCTTAAAACTGTGTCTCCCTTGTGCCGTTTGTCTCTCAATATGCCCTCCACCCTTGTGCTGCCCCCCTATCTCTAGTCCCCTCTCTCCCCATGCTCTTGTCTTTCTCTCCCTCCTTCTTCCCTCCTGTGTCTCTCTCCTCCCCAGTACCTTCCTCTTTATCTTGTTTCCTCCTGTGACCTCCTGTCTCTTTTGTTCCTCTTCGCCTTCCCCATCTATTTCTCAGACCTTCCCTCATGCTCCCATTGCACCTCTCCCCTTCCTGTGACCTTCCTTCCTTCCATACCCCATCTGTGTCTCTTTCCTCCCTTGCTCCCCATGTGTTTATCTTCCTTTCACTCTCCTTTTCTTGGTGTCCCCTCTGTGTTTCCCCTTTCCCCACCCTCTGGCACTGACTGTCTCTTTTTCCACCTTCTCCTCCTCAGTTTCTGTATCCCTTGGCTGGCTTGCTGCAGCCCCTGTCTCAGGTCTTGGCCCAGCACTCAGGGGCCAATGTAATAAGGTGTGCTGAAGCTGCCACGGGTTTGTGCGTGCGTGAACGCGCATTTACATGTTTTCCCACTCAAAGTCCCATATGAGGATGTAATAAGGATTTTGTGCACTGGGAAAAAAGCGCGTATGAACACGCTCACAGACCTGCAGTTTTTCCTGCACGAATGCATGCTAAAGGCATGCAAAGGAGATTAACTAATCTTAGGCAATGCAGGGAGCCGTGCTAGTACTTGTGCAGGTTTTTTACCACCATGGTCGGGGCGCGAGTTAAGTATCAGCGCCGACTCGGGGGTGATTGATGGAGTCCATGCATCCTGAAAACCACCTACCTGAGCGCCTATCTCGGCGTTCGAGTGGCCAGCTTAGCTAGGCACTTTTCTGGGCATCAGAACGTATAGATTCGCGACCAAGAATGCGCCTAGGTCAGCGCCTGAGCGGCAACGGTAGCTAGATGCCCAGAAAGGCTAGGCGCTTTACTGGGTCGCAAATGTATGCCATCGGGCGCCCAGAAAGGCACCTAGCTACCGTTGCTGCTTGGGCGCTTACTTGGTCGCACCCAAGCGGCAATGGTAGTTAGGCACCTTTCTGGACACCAAATCATGCCTAAGTGCCTGGCTAAGCGCTTATTTTGGCTTCCGAGTGGCCATCTTTTCACGGCGTCCAGGATAGGTGCTTCCCTTGGCAGACAGATACACGGCCAGAAGAGCGGCAAGATTGTTCTGAATTATCACCCATGAAAATATTTGCCCTGTTGTCTGTAGCACAGTTATTGGAAATATTACAAATACTTTCCAAGGTCATACTTTCACTTAATAGGGAGACCCTGTCGCTCGTTTACTCACTTTTATGCACAGATTATCAGCATGGGTTTTGAGCGCAGATGCAGCCGCTTATTACATTTATTTATTTTATTTATTTGTTGATTTTTATATACCGACATTCGTCGGAACACCATGCCGGTTTACAAAATAACAAGAGAGAAAAATACAATAAACAGGGGAGGGAAGGGGGGGCAGTAATGAAAGAGGAGAGAGGACAGCAGTAGGAAGGATAGGGAAAGAGAGAAATTTGATAGGAACATTTGAAGAAAATAAAATTAACAATAGACACTAATTACAGGTGGGCTGGTAGGTACCAGACCAGTGATGGCGGTGACAGGGAGAGGTGGGGGGAGTGGGGGAATGGTAGGGTAGGCTTAAAGGAGGGTGAGGGGAAAGTAATAACAGAATTTAGGCATCATTGCTTAGGGGGGAGAAACACTATATTTTGGAGTCTTTGCTTGGGGTGAAGAAAGGGGGAGAAAAGGACAGGCAGAGAGGCAGAGAGGAGGAGAGGGGAAAGGGTGGGCTGCATAGACCCTTACGCGCATTTTTCTGTACATACGTGGATTTCTGCGCACAAGTCATTTGCATAATTTTTTTTTTTTACATCCCGTGGAAGCGGCAACTTCAGCCGCGCGTGGTGATGAAAACCTGCGACCATAATGAGCGCCTGTTTTGCCGTGGGTCTTATTACATCGGCCCCTCAGTAAGGGAGGGGGAGGGATCCAGAGGGCATTGCTGCAGAGATCTGTGGAGCCACTGGGAACTGAGGGCTGTGCTGTGCCTCTCCCCATTCCATCCAATCAGAACACAGGAAAGGAGGCAAGAGGGTGGAGCACAGCACATCACTTCGTCTTTCCCTGTAACCAGGAAGCTGTGAGAAGAGGAGCCTCTAGCAAAAACTGGATTTTCAGTCTCCGTCAGTACTTCTGACTGTACAGCACTGTACAGCACAGCTGAAGACCTGGTTGTCCATCCAAAACCGGGCAGTTGGCAACCCTAGGCTGGACAGGAAGGCAAGTGTGGGGCCTTTTGAGCAGTACCCGCAGCACATCTGAAAAAATTCTCTTCCCACGATTTCTGCCTTGCTCAGCATATGTCTCTGTCTCACTGCCTCCCATCTCCAGTTACATCAGTTTTATTTTTGTTCCATTGCACAACAGGAGCTTGGACAGAAGCCCTGAGCTGCACAAAAGTGAAGCAGATAATGAGAGGGGGAGTTTAGAATTCTGCCTTTCCTTGTGACCTTGTGCAAAGTCACTTCACCCTCCATCGCCTCAGGTACAAGCTTACACTGTGAGCCCGCTGGGGACAGAGAAACCCCTGCAGTAGCTGAATGTAATCCAAAAAGCAGCATAGAATTCAAACCAAATAAATAATTAAATAAAATGACTGCTTTGGTTAGACCCTGGTGATCTGAAGTCTTCTATCAGCCCTGGCTAGGAGAGATAAGGGGCTAGGGTGGAGAAAGAGACAAAGGTGTGGGAAAAGAACAAGAAAGATGGAGGATGTGGCAGACAGATCAAGATGAGAGCTTAGAGAAGAGAGGTCAAAGATGTGATATGAGAGAGAGAAGCGAGGCAGCAGGAGAAAGAGAGACTGCAGGAAGAGGAGAGAGATAATGCAGGCATAAGGGAGAGAGGGGAGAGAAAGGACCAGGAAGAGAGAAATAGATGTGCAAAAGACAAACTGAGGGGAGAGAAAGAGAGAGACTGCGGCTTACAGACCACCACTATGAGTAAGACTAAGAAAAAGAAAAAGTAGATTTATGACAAGGTATAAAAAAAACGAGAGAAGCAAGACACACAAAGAAAATGAGATATGGCTAACAAGAGTTAAAAAATACACTAAAATGTATAAAATAGCATAAGTAGAGAGAGACTTTGAAGAAGGGACAGAGGAAAGAAAGGGGTGCAAGAAACCCAGGTGAAGAATAAACTGAAATCAGAGAAATGCAGTTTAGAAAAATGACTTTATTGGTATAAAAGAGATTGTATTTCCGGACACATCCAGATCTGGATGGGATTTTGTGGTCTGTCATTTTTATTTTTAAATGTGTTTTCTAGATTGCAAGCTGCATCATATTTTGAGGCAATATTTTTAAAGCAAATCATACCTAGCTGTGATATTCTTGTCTAGTTCGTTATCATCTTGAGTCTTTTGTTTTATTTGTTTCTGTATTTGTGTTTGTATTATTTTTTTAAACCTCCTGGATAAATTATTTTTACAAGAGGTATATTAAATTTTAATAAATAAATTGAGAATGAGCCTCCCGGGAGCTGCCGGAAGAGGGTCATTTTCAAACAGAACAGATAGTGGTACAGTCTGCACGTACCTGTTCCACACAGACTTTACTGATAATTTTCAAAGTAAATTTATGTTCAAGGATTTGCTTTGAAAATGCAGGGATAAAGAGCACCTGCTGCATTTACAAGTGACCCAAGTTACATCGACTCCGAGCAGCACGTAACTCGTGCAGATGTTCTTATGCCAATACTTTTCAAAATAAAAAAGAATCATGTGCCTAAGTCTAATTTGTGCCCCAACTCCTCCCCCCAGGGAAGTCGATCTCCTATGCGGATAAGAGCATGCATGAAATGGGGTTACGGGAATCATTTTACCTTCCTAGGCCCTTGAATTTTAAGAGTGGAATTTTGACATAGGATTTCCGTGAGTGCAATGCTTTTTACCCACATAAATCTCCTCTTTGAAAATAGTCCTCCCACAGTGCAGCTGAATTAATGCATTTACCCGTATTTATTTATTTATTTAATCATTTTTATATACCGATTTTATATAGGCCAATTTCCCTTCTCAATAGTGACCTCAAAATTCTAGCGAAGGTGCTTGCAGATCGGCTGAATTCCCTGCTTCCCTCGCTCATCTCGGAACATCAAGTTGGTTTTGTTCAGGGGAGAAGAGCTACAAGTCACATACTTAAATTGATTTCGGCTATGAAATTTTCACAACAAGACAACATCCCATCGTTGGCAGTAGGCTTTGATTCTGAGAAAGCCTTTGATAGGGTTTCCTGGGCATACCTATTCTCAGTCCTCCAAAAATATGGCTTCACAGGGGCTTTCATAAATTATATTGCCCTTCTATACGATCATCCAACCTCTAGGATTCTGATCAATGGACAGAAATCCGAAAAATTTCTTCTTCAGAGGGGAGTTAGACAAGGTTACCCGTTGTCACCACTTTTATATATTTTGTCTATCGACCTGTTACTGCGAAAAATAAGTGAGCACTCAGATATCACGGGCTTTGAATGGGGAAGGAAGAGCTTTAAAGTGGCAGCATTTGCCGATGATGTCCTGGTCTTCCTCCCGCAACCCTTTGTCTCCCTTCCAATTCTATTAGTCATCCAATCCCAGTTTGGGGCATTTGCCGGCCTGAAAATCAACAGGGACAAGTCAGAGGCCCTGGACATATGCCATGCAATCCGACAGAGGTGGCAGGCCTCGTTCCCTTTAAAATGGGCAAACGACCAGTTGAAATACTTGGGTGTGTTTATTCCTTCGGATCTGGACATAATCTATCGACTCAATGTACAACCTAAAATCAAGAAGTTGATCGACCTGCTCATCAAATGGACATCACTACCCTTAACGCTAAGAGGACGAGTCCATTTATATCAAATGGTACTCTTACCTAAATGGATGTATATTCTTCAAATGCTCCCTTTATGGCTTTGGATACGGGACCTCCAAGTGCTTAATAAGGCTTTATCCAGCTTTCTGTGGGGAGGTAAGAAAGCCAAGATATCGCTTCGCACCTTACAATTGCCGGAGACAGAAGGAGGGTTGGGTTGTCCTAACCATTTTCGTTATAATGTGTCGTGTAATCTTCGCTTTCTCCAGGTCTGGCTATTTGAGACGTCGTTTTTTACCCCCTACCCATATCTTAGGGAATGGTACGGAGTACCAGCCCTTAATGGCCTAATACATGCTCCACCAAGTGTACTACCGCGGGAACTCCGCTCACATCTCCTACTTCAGACATGCAGAGTACCTGGAAGTTTGTCTGCAAGAAGTTAGGGTTCCAATATAATACAACGCCTCTGCTCAGTATCGCACACAACACCCAATTCATCCCAGGGCAAGGGCCCTCGATTTTTTCCGGCTGGAGGAAGTTGGGACTGAGATATTTGTATCAAATGGCACACAAAGACACGGGCATTATCCATAGCTTCCAAGAACTCCAGAAATATTATAAGCTTCCCTCCTCAGACTTTTATGCATTCCTGCAACTACGACATTTCATTGGATCCCTATGGGAGGAAGGTATACACTGGCTCAAGAATCAATCCCTCACCAACCTTATGATGGCAGGCACCAAGCAAGGTCCGAGTATTTCACGATTTTACAGGGAATTATCAGTGGGCCTAGATGGGGACGTTCTTACTACACTACCTTTCTTGGAAAGCCTGGCCAGCCTTCAATCTTTCCCTCCAGGAATTTAAATCTACCTTTGCGGGCATAAGGTCCCTCTCTACTAACGAACTCCTACGAGAGACTCAATATAAATTTTTATGGAAGGGGTATATCTCACCGGCCCTAGCCTTTAAATTCAAATTATGTGCATCCCCCAATTGCCTAAAATGTGACGCTCACATAGGATCTTACATTCACTGTTTTTGGGAATGTTGTAAAATCATATCATTCTGGATGGATATCAAAAAATTCTGCAAGAAATTTTGGAACAGCTCTATCCCGGTTAATCCTAATACATGGCTATTTGGAGCTCTGCGGAAGGACATGATAATTAACGAAGACATGATGGCGTTCCTATCCAAAGCAGCAACAGTAGGAAAGAAGGTTATCCTCACTGAATGGGTAACAGAGCAAGTGCCACATGTAGATCACTGGTTCAAGAGAATGCTAACCCTCAGTACCCATGAGTATCTCATAGCTAAAAACTTAACCATGAAAAGCAGAGATACAGTGCAAAGGATCTGGGGTCCGTTTTTCTCTTATTTAAGGCCAACCAACACTTTGTAGTAGAATCTTCCCATATACAATTTTATCCAACATCCATACTGAACATCCATCCACATCCAAACTTCACAGATTGCGCAAACGGAATGGTCAATATACTAAGCACGAACATTTTCCAGCAAAGGTTTTTCCTCTGCGAGATTCCAGATTCCAGACTCAGGATTACAGAACATGCACTACAGATTGTACTTTCTCTTAAGTATAAGCCACGTTCAATATAATATTCACTCATTTATTCAGTTATTCATTCATTCCTGCATTTTCTTTTGGATCGTTAGCCCAGATGATTAACTTACTCCACAAAGCCCGCAACATATTGGGGTGGGGAGGGGAAGAGGGAAGAATGGGGAAAAGGGGGGAATTTTAAGAGTTTAAGGTTTGAAAGATTTAGGATTCTGTTGCTGTTCTTGTTAATGCAGTTATGGGGAGGGATATCAGGAAAGGAAAAGACAAAATAAATGTGAGGTTTTCTCTGTGTTTACTATTGCACAACCTACTCACCGCTAATTGTTCTAAGCTAACTCTTTCTTGGCTGTTTGTTAAGGGTGAGGACTCCGTTATTGTACTATCTTACTGTACTAAATAGTTGTGTTGTTTTCACGGCTTCTGTTCACTATTACTTCACAATAAAAATATATGAAAAAAAAATAATAATATACATTACCTTATACCAAGGTATATTATTTTTTATTTTATTATCTCTACTCTTACTATACTGCCTCTTTAAATTTTATGATTATTTACTTACTATTTTTTAGTTTACTATTTTATTTATTTACATTATGAAACTATGTATCTACTTCCTTTCTTCTTTTGGAAATGCAAATATTATTAAATGAATATTTGTTAACTACTGTAAACCGATTTGATATGCTCGCATGAAAAATCGGTATATAAAAATTATTAAATAAATAATAAAAAAATGGAACATAAACCGACTGGAAGCCCGAGCAGTCAGACTAGCCTGTCTACGATTTGGCCACAGACTCCGGGGCGAATCTATCAGAGTCATGTCGGACAACGCCACAACAGTTGCCTACATCAACTGCCAGGGAGGAACCAGAAGCCAATAGGTGTCCCTGGAGATAGACCCCCTCATGGCGTGGGCAGAAACAAACCTGCAAGGGATCTCAGTCTCCCACATCATGGGAAAAGACAACGTCTCTGTGGACTACCTCAGCAGAGAGAGCCGAGATCCAGGGGAATGGATGCTGTCGACCACAGCCTTCCAGTTGATAGTAAACTACTGGGGAACCCCCAGCCATGGATCTATTGGCAACACAGTCCAACGCCCAAGTTCCCAAGTTCTTCAGCCACAGATGAGAAACGCAATCCGGGGAATCGACGCCCTTATCCAGACCTGGCCACAGGAAGACCTGCTATACGCTTTTCCCCCATGGCCACTACTGGGCAGGATCATCCGCAAGATAGAACACCACAGGGGACAAGTACTTCTAGTGGCCCCGGACTGGCCAAGAAGGCCATGGTACGCAGACATGTGACAACTCCTTGTGGGGAACCCTCTGTGCCTACCTCCACACAGGTACCTTCTCTGGCAAGGACCTATCCTCCACAAAGACCAAACTCGATTCTCTCTTACGGTCTGGCCCTTGAGAGGACGCGCCTGAAGAAAAGCGGATACTCTAAGGCAGTGATTGACACCTTGCTTCGAGCATGCAAGTTCTCCACATCACTAGCTTACATACGAATATGGAGAGTATTCGAAGCCTGGTGTGAGCACCGCGAGATCCTTCCGCAGACAGTCAAAATTCCCATGATCCTGGAATTTCTGCAGGACAGCTTGAAGAAGGGGTTGTCTCTCAACTCCCTCAAGGTTCAGGTGGCTGTGCTGGCCTGCTTCAGAGCCAAAGTGGACGGCACAGTCTATCAACCCATCCAGATGTTTCCCACTTCCTGAGAGGGGTCAAACAAATCCGACCACCATTAAAGTGGCCAATGCCCATATGGAATCTCAATCTAGTACTAGACTATCTAGCGGGAACTTCCTTCAGACCAACACGCGGCCTGTCACTGCAGCTCCTGACCTTGAAGACTGCATTCCTAGTGGCAATATGTTCAGCCCGTCGCATCTCCAAGATTCAAGTGTTATCCTGTTGGTAATCATTCCTCAGCCATACAACTATGCACTGTCCCCTCCTTTCTACCGAAAGTGGTTTCTCAATTTCATCTAAACCAAATCATTTTGCTGCCATCTCCAGACAAACATAAGGACTCAGAAGACTCACGCCTTCTTCGCCATCTAAACATCGGCAGACTCCTAGTCCGATACCTGGAAAGAGCGGAATCTGTGCGAAAAACGGACCACCTATTTGTCTGGAAGAAACAGGGGAAAGCGGCCTCGCGGGCAACCACAGACCACTGGTTGCCTGCGAGGGAATCCCCCACCTCTGTACGTTAAGGCCCATTCTACAAGGGCCCAGGCAGTGTCCTGGGTGGAAACCAAGATGCTGTCACCTGCCGAGATCTGTCGGGCGGCAACGTGGTCCTCCATACACACCTTCTCCAGGTTCTACCGCCTGGATGTCCAGGCCCGGGAGGACACAACCTTTACAAGGGTAGTGCTAAGTGGGCCATGGGCAGCCTCCTGCCCTGTTTGGGAGTATCTATTGTACATCCCATTGGTCCTGAGCATCTGGCTACTCGCTAGGAAATGGAGAAATTACTTACCTGATAATTTCGTTTTCCTTAGTGTAGACAGATGGATTCAGCACCCTGCCCATGGCTGCCCCACTATCCGGGAACCTCGGGTGATAAACCCCAAGAACAAGACAAGCATGGGTAAGCCAGGTATTACCCCTAGTTCAAGACACCCATAGTTTCCGGGTCTCGGCGTTATCCAATTGAGTGCACTGTCAGTCTCCAATTTGGAAATCAGTTGAACCAGTCCTAGTTAATCAAGTTAACCAAGTTAATCAAGTTATTAAAACACACAGACATCCACATTTGCTTTTCGAGGAGAATACTGAAGAGCTGAGCTTCCTGCATGGGTATATGTAGGCTGACGTCAGCTTTAAAATCTGACTCCGTCTGCTATCTGGAGTACACTATACCCATTGGTCCTGAGTCCATCTGTCTACACTAAGGAAAACAAAATTATCAGGTATTTCTCCAGTAAGGACATAAGAAATTGTCATATTGGTTCAGACCAAGGGTCCATCAAGCCCAGCATCCTGTTTCCAACAGTGGCCAATCCAGACTACAAGTAACTGGCAAGTACCCAAACATTAAGTAGATCTCATGCTACTAATGCCAGTAAATAGCAGTCAACTTGATTAATAGCAGTTAATGGACTTCTCCTCCAAGAATTTATCCAAACCTTTTTTAAACCCAGCTACACTAACCACATCTTCTGGCAACAAATTCCAGAGCTTAATTGTGCATTGAGTGAAAAAGAATTTTCTCCAATTAGTTTTAAATGTGCTACTTGCTAACTTCATGGAGTGCCCCCTAGACCTTCTATTATCCGAAAGAGTAAGTAACTGATTCACATTTACCCATTCTAGACCTTTCATGATTTTAAAGACCTCGATCATATCCTCCCTCTGCCATCTCTTCTCCAAGCTGAACAGCCCTAACCTCTGTAGCCTTTCCTCATAGGGAAGCTGCTCCATCCTCTTTATCACGTTGGTCGCCCTACTCTGTACCTTCTCCAAAACAATTATATCTTTTTTGAGATGCGGCTACCAGAATTAAGAACATAAGAACATGCCATACTGGGTCAGACCAAGGGTCCATCAAGCCCAGCATTCTGTTTCCAACAGTGGCCAATCCAGGCCATAAGAACCTGGCAAGAACCCAAAAACTAAGTCTATTCCATGTTACCATTGCTAGTAATAGCAGTGCTATTTTCTAAGTCAACAATTAATAGCAGGTAATGGACTTCTCCTCCAAGAACTTATCCAATCCTTTTTTAAACATAGCTGTACTAACTGCACTAACCACATCCTCTGGCAACAAATTCCAGAGTTTAATTGTGCGTTGAGTAAAAAAGAACTTTCTCCGATTAGTTTTAAATATGCCACATGCTAACTTCATGGAGTGCCCCCTAGTCTTTCTATTATCTGAAAGAGTAAATAACCGATACACATCTACCCGTTCTAGACCTCTCATGATTTTCAACACCTCTATCATATCCCCCCTCAGCCGTCTCTTCTCCAAGCTGAAAAGTCCTAACCTCTTTAGTCTTTCCCCATAGGGGAGCTGTTCCATTCCCCTTATCATTTTGGTCGCCCTTCTCTGTACCTTCTCAATCATAATTATATCTTTTTTGAGATGCAGCGACCAGAATTGTACACAGTATTCAAGGTACGGTCTCACCATGGAGCGATACAGAGGCATTATGACATTTTCCGTTTTATTCACCATTCCCTTTCTAATAATTCCCAACATTCTGTTTGCTTTTTTGACTGCAGCAGCGCACTGAACCGACGATTTAAATGTGCCATCCACTATGACGCCTAGATCTCTTTCTTGTGTGGTAGCACCTAATATGGAACCTAACATTGTGTAACTATAGCATGGATTATTTTTCCCTATATGCATCACCTTGCACTTATCCATATTAAATTCCATCTGCCATTTGGATGCCCAATTTTCCAGTCTCACAAGTTTTTCCTGCAATTTATCACAATCTGCTTGTGATTTAACTACTCTGAACAATTTTGTATCATCTGCAAACTTGATTACATCACTCGTCGTATTTCTTTCCAGATCATTTATAAATATATTGAAAAGTAAGGGTCCCAGTATAGATCCCTGAGGATTTCCACTGCCCACTCCCTGTCCCTTCCACTGAGAAAATTGTCCAGTTAATCCTACTCTCTGTTTTCTGTCTTTTAGCCAGTTTGTAATCCACGAAAGGACATCGCTACCTATCCCATGACTTTTTACTTTTCCTAGAAGCCTCTCATGAGGAACTTTGTCAAATGCCTTCTGAAAATCCAAGTACACTACATCTACCGGTTCACCTTTATCCACATGTTTATTAACTCCTTCAAAAAAGTGAAGCAGGTTTTTGAGGCAAGACTTGCCTTGGGTAAAGCCATGCTGACTTTGTTCCATTAAACAGTATTCAAAGTGCAGTCTCACCATGGAGCGATGGAAAGGTATTATGACATGTTCTGTTTTATTCACAATTCCCTTCCTAATAATTCCTAACATTCTGTTTGCTTTTTTGATTGCCGCAGCACACCGAGCCAACAATTTCAATGTATTATCTTCTATGAAGCCTTGATCTCTTTCCTTGATGGTAACTCCTAATATGGAACCTAAAATCGTGTAACTACAGCATGGATTATTTTTTCCCTATATGCAACACCTTGAACTTGTCCACATTAAATTTCATCTGCCATTTGGATGCCCAATCTTCCAGTCTTGCAAGCTCCTCCTGCAATATATCATAATCCACTTGTGATTTAACTACTCTGAATAATTTTGAATCATCTGCAAATTTGATAACCTCATTCATCATATTCCTTTTCAGATCATTTATAAATATATTGAAAAGTATCAGTCCAAGTACAGATCCCTGAGGCACTCCACTGTTTACTCTTTTCCACTGAGAAAATTGACCATTTAATCCTACTCTCTGTTTCCTGTATTTTACCCAGTTTGTAATCCACGAAAGGACATAGCTTCCTATTCCATGGCTTTTTAGTTTTCTTAGAAGCCTCTCATGAGGAACTTTGTCAAAATCCTTCTGAAAATCCAAATACACCACATCTACCAATGTTGGGCGATCAGTTGGTCTCTTATCTTCTGCATTTTCTATAGAATAAGTTGTACTGGCGTCAGTAGCCATCCCATGTAACCTTTGATCAACATCTATGCCTACAAGTGTCGTTGACCTCTAAATCTTTGGAGCTGCTTGTGGAAGGAGATAAGGGATTTTTTTTCTTATCTGGTGTTGACTGCAATACAGAAAAACTAAAACAACAAAAAACATTCACAACTTATGCAGCAGATTTATATGATACACCAGGGTGGAATAACTCTGGTCCTCAAATTCTGCAAACAGGCCTGGTTTTAAGGATATCCATAATGAATATGCATGAGATAGATCTGCATACAGTGGAGACAGTGCATGCAAGTATACCTCATGCATATTCATTGTGAATATCCTGAAAACCATAGGGCTGGTGCAAGGGTTTTAGGCGCCCTAGGCAAACCTTCTGCCTTGCACACACACCCCCCCCCAGTCCAGGCCCGGCTCCAGGCCCAACCTCATTCACTCAGACAGGCCCCCTGTCTCTTATACTTAGGTTTCTTGTCTCATTCACACATGCACTCTTACAAAGGCTCCCTCCCTCTCTCTCACACCATTGCTCTCTCATACACATACAATCCATCTCACTCACTCACACACACACACACATACAAACAATACAAACAGAGGTGCCACTTGCAGCCCTCCAAGCCTCTACTCCTCTCTACCATGAGTGGAATTGTCTCTGCTCACGGATCCACATGGCTGCTCTTTGCCGCCTCCTAATGGCTGGTGCCTTAAGGACTGCCTAGTTTGCCTATTGGGATGTGTTGGCCCTGGAAAACCAGACCTGTTTGCGACACTCAAGGACTTAAGTTGCCTACCCCTCTGGTACATGATTAGATAAGTGTATAAATTAAGTCAGAACTGTACTGATAAATATCATTTTGATTCAGTTTCTGGCATCCACTTTATGGCACCATATTGTACAGAGCACATACTGGTCTTCACAGTTTTTGTATTTTAGTTTGAGCCCATTTGGCTTTCTTTGTTTTTGTTGTGTTAACAGCAAGAGCAAAACCATTTTGGAGGTGTCCAGGCCTTCATTCACCACTATCAATGTGAGGCCTTCTCTCTTCTGATGGTTCCTCTTCTTCTGCCCCCAAACCTCACTATACACATATGCACATACATTAACACCAGTCTCCTGCTCTCTTACCCGCCCCCCTCCATCAGCACTCCTACAAACATAGAACCTACTCTTTCTTGTCCCCCATTGGCATGGGCACAGGATCTCCTCCCTCACTTCTCAGCAGATACCATCAGCACCTACCCAAAGTCTCTTTCTCTTCTTCTCCCTGCTGGCACTGGCACAGGATCTCCTTTACTCCTGCAAGGTTTTTACTTACCTTCCAGTCTTCAGCAGCACCAACAGAACTCTCCTCCTCTCTTGGCTTTTTCCAGGGCCCGCTATTTTCCTGCCCCCCCACACACACACACACACACACACACACGCGCGCACACACACACACAAATTCCCATATCAGTACAGGAACTCGTGGAACAACACTAGCCCGGGGCCTCTTTCTGCACTAGCCCTAGGGGAGGTACTGCAGATAGAAGGAGGAGCTAAGGGAGAGAGTAAGGGGAGGAGGGGAATTAGGGATGGAATAAATGATAGCTTTATGGAGCAATTGGTTCAGGAACAATTGGTTCAGGAACCGATGAGAGAGGGAGCAATTTTAGATCTAATTCTCAGTGGAGAACAGGATTTGGTGAGAGAGGTAACGGTGGTGGGGCCGCTTGGCAATAGTGATCATAATATGATCAAATTTGATTTAATGACTGGAAGGGGGACAGTAAGCAAATCCACGGCTCTCGTGCTAAACTTTCAAAAGGGAAACTTTGCTAAAATGAGAAAAATAGAAAAAAACTGAAAGCAGCAGCTACAAAAGTAAAACGTGTGCAAGAGACGTGGTCATTGTTAAAAAATACCATTCTAGAAGCACAATCCATATGTATTCCACACATTAAGAAAGGTGGAAAGAAGGCAAAATGATTACCAGCATGGTTAAAAGGGGAGGTGACAGGCTAAGAGAGAATTTGAAAAGAAGTTGGCTGTAGAGGCAAAAACTCACAGTAAAAACTTTTTAAAATTTATCCGAAGCAGAAAGCCTGTGAGGGAGTCAGTTGAACCGTTAGATGTTCGAGGGGTTAAAGGGGCACTTAGAGAAGATAAGGCCATCGGGGAAAGATTAAATGATTTCTTTGCTTCAATGTTTACTGAAGAGGATGTTGGGGAGGTACCCGTAATGGAGAAGGTTTTCATGGGTAATGATTCAGATGGACTGAATCAAATCACAGTGAACCTAGAAGATGTGGTAGGCCTGATTGACAAACTGAAGAGTAGTAAATCACCTGGACCGGATGGTATACACCCCAGAGTTCTGAAGGAACTCAAAAATGAAATTTCAGACCTATTAGTAAAAATTTGTAACCTATCATTAAAATCATCCATTGCACCTGAAGACTGGAGGATAGCTAATGTAACCCCAATATTTAAAAAGGGCTCCAGGGGCGATCTGGGAAACTACAGACCGGTTAGCCTGACTTCAGTGCCAGGAAAAATAGTGGAAAGTGTTCTAAACATCAAAATCACAGAACATATAGAAAGACATGGTTTAATGGAACAAAGTCAGCACGGCTTTACCCAGGGCAAGTCTTGCCTTACAAATCTGCTTCACTTTTTCGAAGGAGTTAATAAACATGTGGATAAAGGTGAACCGGTAGATATAGTATACTTGGATTTTCAGAAGGCGTTTGACAAAGTTCCTCATGAGAGGCTTCTAGGAAAAGTAAAAAGTCATGGGATAGGTGGTGATGTCCTTTCGTGGATTGCAAAATGGCTAAAAGAGAAGAAATAGAGAGTGGATTAAATGGACAATTTTCTCAGTGGAAGGGAGTCGACAGTGGAGTGCCTCAGGGATCTGTATTGGGACCCTTACTTTTCAATATATTTATAAATGATCTGGAAAGAAATACGACAAGTGAGATAATCAAATTTGCAGATGACACAAAATTGTTCAGAGTAGTTAAATCACAAGCAGATTGTGATAAATTGCAGGAAGACCTTGTGAGACTGGAAAATTGGGCATCCAAGTGGCAGATGAAATTTAATGTGGATAAGTGCAAGGTGATGCATATAGGGAAAAATAACCCATGCTATAATTACACAATGTTGGGTTCCATATTAGGTGCTACAACCCAAGAAAGAGATCTAGGTGTCATAGTGGATAACACATTGAAATCGTCGGTTCAATGTGCTGCGGCAGTCAAAAAAGCAAACGGAATGTTGGGAATTATTAGAAAGGGAATGGTGAATAAAACGGAAAATGTCATAATGCCTCTGTATCGCTCCATGGTGAGACCGCACCTTGAATACTGTGTACAATTCTGGTCGCTGCATCTCAAAAAAGATATAATTGCGATGGAGAAGGTTCAGAGAAGGGCTACGAAAATGATAAGGGAAATAGAACTGCTCCCCTATGAGGAAAGACTAAAGAGGTTAGGACTTTTCAGCTTGGAGAAGAGACGACTGAGGGGGGATATGATAGAGATGTTTAAAATCATGAGAGGTCTAGAACGGGTAGATGTGAATTGGTTATTTACTCTTTTCCATAATAGAAATACTAGGGGGCACTCCATGAAGTTAGCATGGGGCACATTTAAAACTAATCAGAGAAAGTTCTTTTTTACTCAACGCACTATTAAACTCTGGAATTTGTTGCCAGACGATGTGGTTAGTGCAGTTAGTACAGCTGTGTTTAAAAAAGGATTGGATAAGTTTTTGGAGGAGAAGTCCATTACCTGCTATTAAGTTGACTTAGGGGCAGATTTTTAAAAAATACGTGAGCGCGTACTTTTGTTCGCGCACCAGGCACGAACAAAAGTACGCTGGATTTTATAAGATACGCGCGTGGCCGCGCATATCTTATATAATCCGGGGTCGGCGCGCTCAAGGGGGTGCACATTTGTGCAACCTGCGCGCGCTGAGCCCAGCGCGTCCTGCCTGTTCCCTCCGAGGCCGCTCCGATTTCGGAGCGGCCTCGGAGGGAACTTTTCTTCGCCCTCCCCCCACCTTCCCCTCCCTTTCCCTACCTAACCCACCCCCCCGGCCCTATCTAACCCCCCCCCCCCTACCTTTGTCGGCAAAGTTACGCCTGCTAAAAGCAGGCGTAACTTTGCGCGCATCGGCCGGCAGCCCCGCTCCGTCCTCCGGTCCCAGGGGCTGGTCTGGAGGCCTCGACCATGCCCCCCGCTGGCGCCACGCCCCCGGGCCCACCCCCGAAACGCCACGGCATGCCCCCGGACATGCTCCCTCCCTCCCCTTTTCGAAAGCCCCGGGACTTACGCGCATCCCGGGGCTTTACGCGCGCCGGTGGCCTATGCAAAATAGGCGCGCCGGTGCGCAAGGGCCCTGCACGCGTAAATCCAGAAGGATTTACGCACGTGGGCCTTTTAAAATCCGCCCCTTAGAGAATAGCCACTGCCATTAGCAATGGTAACATGCAATAGACTTAGTTTTTGGGTACTTGCCAGGTTCTTATGGCCTGGATTGGCCACTGTTGGAAACAGGATGCTGGGCTTGATGGACCTTTGGTCTGACCCAGTATAGCATTTTCTTATGTTCTTATGTTCTTAAGCTATTTTAGCCAAAAGATCTTCATTCAAAAATTGGAAGAAGGATAAAACAGAAGAAAATAGGATAATGCATAAACGTTGGCAAGATAATGTAAGACATTGATAAGACAGGCTAAGAGAGAATTTGAAAAAAAGTTGGCCGTAGAGGCAAACATTCACAGTAAAAACTTTTTAAAATATATCCGAAGCAAAAAACCTGTGAGGGAGACAGTTGGACCATTAGATGATCGAGGGGTTAAAGGGGCACTTAGAGAAGATAAGGCCATCGCGAAAGATTAAATGATTTCTTTTCTTCGGTGTTTACTGAAGAGGATGTTGGGGAGGTACCCGTACTGGAGAAGGTTTTCATGGGTAGATTCAAGACTCAAGACTCAAGGTTTTCATGGGTAGACTCAAGACTCAAGACCTGGCTGTTCACACAGGCCTTTCCTAACTCCAACATTATTTAATTCCCAACAATTAACACTCATCGCCAGCAATATCATCAATAGCCACCTCTTACAATGTTATTATATGTAATTATCTTATATTCATTTTCCTTCTTATTCCAAGTTCTATATTTCCTTGTTACATGTAACTGCTTTTTCTGCACTAATGTTCAAGTTGTTAAGTTTATTTATTATATTCTGCACTCCTGTTTCTTGTGAACCAGCATGATGGGACTATCGTCTTGAATGTTGGTATATAAAAAACTTAAATAAATAAATAAATAAATAAATAAAATAATGATTCAGAGGGATTGAACCAAATCACGGTGAACCTAGAAGATGTGGTAGACCTGATTGACAAACTTAAGAGTAGTAAATCACCTGGACTAGATGGTATACACCCCAAAGTTCTGAAGGAACTAAAAAATGAAATTTCAGACCTATTAGTAAAAATGTGTAACCTATCATTAAAATCATCCATTGTACCTGAAGACTGGAGGATAGCTAATGTAACCCCCATATTTAAAAAGGCCTCCAGGGGCGATCCGGGAAACTACAGACCGGTTAGCCTGACTTCAGTGCCAGGAAAATAGTGGAAAGTATTCTAAACAGCAAAATCATAGAACATATAGAAAGACATGGCTTAATGGAACAAAGACAGCATGGCTTTACCCAAGGCAAGTCTTGCCTCACAAATCTGCTTCACTTTTTTGAAGGAGTTAATAAACATGTGGATAAAGGTGAACCTGTTGATGTAGTGTACTTGGATCTGTATTGGGACCCTTACTTTTCAATATATTTATAAATGATCTGGAAAGAAATACGACGAGCGAGGTAATCAAATTTGCAGATGATACAAAATTGTGCAGAGTAGTTAAATCACAAGCAGATTGTGATAAATTGCAGGAAGACCTTGTGAGGCTGGAAAATTGGGCATCAAAATGGCAGATGAAATTTAATGAGGACAAGTGCAAGGTGATGCATATGGGGAAAAATAACCCATGTTATAGTTACGCAATCTTAGGTTCCATATTAGGTGCTACTACCCAAGAAAGAGATCTAGGCGTCATAGTGGATAACACATTGAAATCGTCGGTTCAGTGTGTTGCGGCAGTCAAAAAAGCAAACAGAATGTTGGGAATTATTAGAAAGGGAATCGTGAATAAAACAGAAAATGTCATAATGCCTCCGTATCGCTCCATAGTGAGACTGCACCTTGAATACTGTTTACAATTCTGGTCGCTGCATCTCAAAAAAGATGTAATTGCAATGGAGAAAGTACAGAGAAGGGCGACCAAAATGATAAAAGGAATGGAACAGCTCCCCTATGAGGAAAGACTAAAGAGGTTAGGACTTTTCAGCTTAGAGAAGAGACGGCTGAGGGGGGATATTATAAAGGTGTTTAAAATCACGAGAGGTCTAGAATGGGTAGATGTGAATCGATTATTTACTCTTTCGGATAATAGAAAGACTAGGGGGCATTCCATGAAGTTAGCATGGGGCACATTTAAAACTAATCGGAGAAAGTTCTTTTTCATTCAATGCACAATTAAACTGGAATTTGTTGCCAGAAGATGTGGTTAGTACAGTTAGTATAGCCTGTGTTTAAAAAACGATTGGATAAGTTCTCAGAGGAGAAGTCCATTACCTGCTATTAATTAAATTGGCTTAGATAATAACCACCGCTATTACTAGCAACGGTAACATGGAATAGACTTAGTTTTTGGGTACTTGCCAGGTTCTTATGGCCTGGATTGGCCACTGTTGGAAACAGGATGCTGGGCTTGATGGACCCTTGGTCTGACCCAGTATGGCATGTTCTTATGTTCTTATGTACTTAGGGATGGGCCTGCCTGACAGAAGGAGAGAAGAGGGAAAAAAGGGGGGTGGAGATAAGACAGAGGTTAGAGGCTATGAAGAGGAAAGAATGCGTGACAGGCGAGGAAGCGAAGTGTAAAAGGCTGTGAAGAAGAAAGGAGAAGCAACACAAAGAGGGAGATGGAGGGTGAGAGCCTGGGAAAAGAAAGGGGGAGCGATGAAGAAGGGGATCTGGAGGACCAGGAGGCAGCAGTGGGAGTACAATGGAAACAAGAAGATGTAGGAAGGGGTGATAGAAGACTAGAAGAGGGAAGTAGGAGTGAGAGATAGGAAGGAAAAGGGAGCTGACTAATTTAGACAGATGAAGAATATTGGGATAGCGGAAAGGAAGTGAAGGAGTAGTGATGAAGGAAAGACAGAAGTGGAGAGTGATGGAAAGACGTGGCAAAAACAGAAATAGCCTATTGGTTATAGCAGCTGGCTATAAACCAGGAATAAACTTAGTTTTGGGGTACTTGCCAGGTTCTTATGGCCTGGATTGGCCACTGTTTGAAACAGGATGCTGGACTTGATGGACTCTTGGTCTGACCCAGTATGGCATGTTCTTATGTTCTTAAACAAGAGAGGATGCACAACATGAAAATAGAGCAGAGACAATACTAGGAAAAAAGCTTAGAAAAAAAGGCAGACGATATCAGATTATATGACTTTTGAAAGGATTAAACTGTTCACTGATGTAGATATTTCTTTCTTTCTTTATTTTCATTCTGCCTGCAAGCCTGCTCTTTGAGCACCACCATGCTGCAGGTGCAGATCCCAGCTGGGCTGTACAGATACTACCCCAACCCTTTGGGTCTCTGCATCGCATGAGTCAGACTGTGAATGGGGGCGGGGGGCCTGAACGGAGGACTTCAAAAATCCAATTAGAACATTTACCATGGGGCCCAAGAAAGTTTGTGCCTGCCTCTGAAAAGTGAATACAGAAATGCTAAACTACCATCGTAGCATTAGACAGGGTATATTTGAACATGAAGCATGTGGCTAGAAATAGCTCATCTCAAAATACTTCAGTTTCTAATAAATAGTTGTACTGTTAGTAGTACCAGTCTTGACATTTTCTGAGCATGGGGATATCAGAAAATTTCCTAAATTGCATGTCGAGCATCTAAAATTGTAGAGCTTCTTGAAATGAGATCCTTATGATTTCTCCTCTCTTTCTGTTTTACAGTTTCTCCTCTTCCCTCCCACCCACACACACACACACACTCACACATACACACACACACACTCACATACACACACGCGCGCATACAACATTCTGGAATTAAGCCTGCTGGAGGAAGATTCCACCTCCCACATCGTTTCTTTCCTAACGACTATTGTGGAAGTCAGAAGGATGAAAGCGGCACAGAGCTGAAATGTAAACTTACAACTTCCAGAGCATGAAACAAAAGCCAAAAGCATGCAGCGCAGAGCCAAGAAGACTAGTGATCCTCTTTCTCAAAAGGGAAGATATGTTCACATTTAAGCACCACCACTACCGAAGCCCAGAGGCAGGCTGTTCCCAAAGGTGTGACATGTGGAGCATGATCTGCAAACCTCCAGAGTCGGGATTTCCCATTCAGTTCCCCACCCTGCAATTTAGAAATGACAATTCAAGAGTCAAATAGAATGGTTTGCAATTTCAAAATCATTTTTTTATGGGCATTGTTTTTTGACTATTTTACTAAATAGTAGACATTTTAGAATTATTTAAGGGTCATATAATGACAGGGCTTGGATGGGTATGGTATGTTGCTAGGGCATGGGTCAATTTACAATTTGTTTGAGGGCAGGAGGAGAACCAATCCAAGACTGCAGACAGCCTACTCTTCTTCCCTGACCCCTGCAGCACCAAGAGTGAAGGTAGCCATGCAGGGTAGGATTTCTAGCTGACCCCCAGTTGACCCTGAAGTGATGAGACATCTCTGGATTTGCCCTACAGTCTCTCTGCCTTGTTAGGGAATTTGAAATTACAAGTCCAGAGAGGTAATGGGGCAAACTGGAACTGGATCAGCCTATGTGGGGTGACAACCTGGCAAAGGGGACAAGATGAGCATGGTGGACCCAAGCACTTCCTGATTAGAAAGGAAGCATGGGAGAAGGGAGTAAGAGGAACAACGGGGGACAGGAGTGCGCTTTCACTGCATCCCCTAACTTCCGAGACCAGGCAGGCAGAGCTGCCAAGTTACCCTGTTCCAGGAACTTACATATCAGTGGCAAGGGTTGTCATGGAACTCCCAGATTCATAGGAATCTGATAGGGCTAGGATGTGAACACTTCTGCTATGGTCTTCTAGAGCTGGACTGAGACCACAGACTCATTGTGCATCGGCTAGCTTCTTAACACCCTACTAGCCTTGATCTGGATTTTACCTGGGGGCCCTGGAGGTGAAAGACTCTATAACACCGCAATGAGTCCCTTGAGCCAATCAGTCCCCCAAAGCTGAGGTGATGACTGTGGATTGTTCTCATAAATGTCACATGTTCAATTGCCAAGGCGGTTTATGCAATTTTTTTTTTAAAAGCATTTTACTCGCCTTAATCAGCTATCTAAAAAATTCCTCGCTCTCTTAAGATGGTTAAAAGTCTGCACTTTCCGGTCGGGGGAGGAAAAGTACGTGTCTCGAGATTGCAATTTCAACATTACTTGTATTCTTTTCCTGCAAAAAAACTACCCACAGAAAAAGCAGAAGCAAGTGACTGCATGTATACTGCACCCGCAGCAGCTTTCAAAGCAAAAGGATGCGGGTCAAAAATTTCACTGTCAGAACTGTCCCAGTATGGACAGTTTGAAATTTTCCCCTCTCCAGAGAAGAATAAACACAAGGAGGACCATATTCAAAATCATTTAGCCAAATAACTCAAAAGGTGTCCAACTAAGTGAAGATTTGGGCACTTACCTGCTAGATTCTAGCCGGCTAATTTGGGTTAGGGGAGTTCCAAGGACATAACTGGGAGGAGCTGAGCTAGCTGGCTAAGTTATCTGGCTAAGTCAGCTAACTTAGGCTGGATTATTTGGCGGTAATGGGGGGTGGGGGAGGCGAAGCAGGGGACGGTCCTGCAATAGCCGGCAGTGATCGCACCTCCGCGGTGTGATCGCTGCCGGCTTTTGCGCCGAATAATTACACCATAAAAAGTGTAGTTATTCAGCGCGAAACTGGCGGCGATAAGGAATCTTACCTTTCGCCGCCAGCGATGTGCCCGCAGTGTCAGCCCCGGTGCCGCCCCGACTCCTCCACTTCTGGGGCCGACTCCGCACCCAAGCTAGCTATCGCACGCGAAAAGGGACTTTTCGCGTGCGATAGCATTAGAGAATGACCCCCTTAGCCTGCTAAGTATGATCAAGCCAAAGAGCAGTCCTAAAGTTAGCTGGATAAAGTTAACTAGCTAGCTTTAAGATAGCCAGCTATATTCAGGGGCGGATTGGCCTATTGGGGGATCGGCCCCCAGTGGGCTGGTCGCTCTAGTCATGTGGTCTGCCGAGCGTGGCCGTGACAGAGCCGTGCTCGGCAGACCACGTGGTATCTCCTCGGCCGGCCTGGGCGGCGAATCCCCGGGCCGGTCGTCATCGGGAATCCGCTTCTAGCTATATTCAATAGTGTGGCTGCACTAGTGAATGTTCTTTCAAAGTTAGCCAGAGAAGTTTATCCGGCTAACTTTGCTATCTGGACAGTGACAGAACATGGACCTCTAGAAGTTTTTTTCTTCTTATCTGATCTTTCAAAAAAAAAGACAGACTTGCTTATTTTTTTCTCCCTAAGTTTTTTATTTCACTAACAAAGCAGAGCCAGCAATGTTTACCGGCTTGCTTGTATTATTGCACAGTGTCTCTGAATAAATGGGGAAGCATTTCTAATCAATATTTTCACCTTTCACCCAGAGGACTGCTTTTCTTTCTGTGCGATCATCTGGATCTCCGACAGATGTTGTCCTCACAGGCTCTTTTTTTTTTTTTTTTGGAAGGGGGTGTGGGTATTTTTTGTTCTGTAAACGCCTCGAGGACACAGAGCTGCTATCCAAATAGAGAAATGTGAAGCTCGGGCTACAGATGGGAAGAAAGGAGTGCAGGGCCTTATTAGGAAGTTCAGCAGCCATCTGAGGCAGCGAGAGAGAGACAGAGAGCAGGAGAGAATCAGAGAGGAGAAAGACAGATTTAATGTTTCTGTTACATCGCTTCTAGGATTTAAATAGCTAAACAAATTTTTTTTTAAAAGGTGTAAAGGAAAAACACTGAGAAGGTTACGCTTCAAGGTACCATATGGTTTGTGGTGTTAATATCTCTCAGTGATATGGTACATTACCCTGAAGAAGTTTCACAGAGGCTCTGGAATTCAATTTACCTCTACAATCCTGCAGTAGAGGATCTGGTTTTCTTTTTCTTTTCTAAATACCAAACTGAAAGAACAGGTAAAAATTACACAAAAACGTTTACCGCCGTGTCCCCTTGGGTTGGAAGAGATTATGGGATGTGGCCCCAGGCAAAAACCAGCAAGAGGCTGGTTATACGGAGCCAGGAAGTAAAGATGGCGGTAGGACCTGCACCTTCCTCATTCGTTTCTCGAGGAACATCAACAAAGCCGACTGGAGGAGGAAGACATTTGGGCCGGTGCATTGTGGTATTTGGTGGTTCCCGCTGGTAGAATTAGAAATGAGCTCTGCAGGTAGCAAAATACATCGAGACAGGTGTGCGGGGGTGGGGGTCATCAGAAATCCAGGTCACGTGGCATCTCTGCATTCAGGGTACAGATATTAGGCTTGTTGGTAGGCCAGTGAGTTATGGCAGGCAGCTTTATCCAGCTGTAGGCGTGATCTTGTTCTGATTTCCTCGGGAAAGGGAAAAAAAAAAAAACAGAACTACCAGTCTATGCCTGCAATGTGTTAAATCGCCAGGACTGCATGAGCCCGTGGATAAAATAGTGAGGCCAGCCGGTAACTCCCAATGTAATTTTTTTTTTTTTTAATACAGGCACATTCCTCCTGTCTGTTTGAGTCTCCAGCTGGTTGGGAACCCTGGTACGGGGAGCATTCATTCACAAGTACTTGGGGATTTTTACCCCTTATTTTATATCTCCATTGTATTTAATTTGGTCTTTACAGTGAATCCAGAATCCACCAACCGCAGGCCTTCTACGTCACACGCCAGCAATGACCACACCTCCCTCCCTCCCCCAGCCGCTGTGACTGCTGCCTCTCCCGGTGATTGGCGATTAAACTAGGGAACCTGCTATGAAGCAGCGCACAGCATTTACCATCTGAGTCACCAGATCAGCCAATGGCCCCACTTTCAGGTGAGGAGGAGTAGCTTAGTGGATAGGGTAGTGGGCTTTTTAACTAGACAGACTAGAATTCAAATCCCACTGCTGCTTGTTGTGCCCTCACACAAGTAACTTTACTTCATGCTCTTAGTGCCTCAGGTACAAAACTTAGGGGCTGATGCAATAAAACTGTGTGGAAGAACAGGCATTCAGTGCTGAGTTCCCACTTTCCTAACACATACCCAGCTACCTCTACTGGACATGCAATCAAACATTTAAATGAGGGGTTGTGCCCCCTTGTACCTCCTTGGCAGCAGGTGGCCAGGAGAAGTGGCTGTCAGTGGGTTACAAGTCTCCATTTTCCTAACCTGCACACAGCCAGGTACATCCCCTTCCCTAACCTGACCACCAGCACACTTTTCCTCCAACTTAATATCGCTCAACTACTCTGGGCAGGCGTTAATTTCTGAGGGTGAAAATGTGCGCACTTTTTTTTTTTTTTTTTAAATCAGGGTAGAATTAGCTAATAGCCTCATCAATATCCATTTGAGTGTGATGAGCGCTATTAACTTCGCAGTGGGTTAGAGGCGCGTCCAGCGCTAATCCCCTTATAGAATAAGGGGTTGAGGATGCGCGTCCAAAACCTTCGCCCAACCACAGGTTAAACGGTGCGCTCAGCTGATCACACTGTATTGCATCAGCCCCTTATATTGTGAATCATGTGGAGGCAGAGAAATAACTACAATACCTGAATATAATCTGCTTTGATAAGGCCAGCAATGTGCAGAGCTGCCTTTGTTAACAGCAGAGATGCCCAATCTAGTTTGACTGGAACTCAATTTTTTTTTTTATTCTTGACATTGCATCTAACAAAACCCCTGCTTATTTACAAAAGAAAAGCTTTGTGAGCTAATTCTCCAAGCCTGTGGATTTTGCATGAAGCAGTTCACAGCCGTCTTCTTAAAGCGTTCACATATCCCAGGTCAACCGCCAAACAGTGCAGTGCAGGTACTAACGCAGGTGATAAGACAAAAGGGCCCTGACTGAATAAGAGTATGATTATTTAATTCCAAAGCAACAAAATTACCTTTTTTCATCGGCCGAGTTTACTAAGTTGCTTTAGGAGGAATGTCAGCTGTTAATAATAAGACATGGCAGAGTTGCACTGAGCAATCTTTACGGAGTATAACAGGGTTTTTACAAAGTTAAATAGCTGAAAACCTCCCTGTGTGGCAGCACAGGAAAATAAAATTCCTTGCTTATCCCCAGTCAAGGTGATCAGCTCAAGATCCTGGATTAAAACTACTCCCTATATATTTGCATGCACTGCCTCTGTTGTATACAAATACAGCTCGTGCCTATATTCATTGTGGATCTCCTGAAATCCCAACCACCTGGGGGGGGGGGGTCCCTCAGGTCAGCTGTGGTCTAAGTACATCATCGGATCCATCCCAGAATTCTTTCCGTCTAAAATCTTGTGCAGTTGTAGGCGTGCTATACACAAAGTTGTGTTTTTCAAAAATAGCTACCCCTAAAATCTAATTCAGATTCTACTCTCTCAGCTGCTGTGCTGTTTCAGTGGTTCCCAAACCTGTACACTGGCACCCAGCCAGTAGGGTTTGCAACCTATCCACAATTAATATGCATGAGATATATTTGCATGGTCCCCTCGTGTGCAGATGTGTCTCACACATACTTATTGTGGGTGTTCCAAAATCTCTTCTTTGGGGGACCCCTGCCATAATATAATGGCTCCTCTTTCCCAGAAATTCATGAACTTTGCAAGCACAGACCTTTACCTTTCAGATTTGTGCCAGCAGATATCCTCTTTGATCTTTTCAGAAGCACCAGGCAATTCCAGTCCAGTTCCGGGTATAACTACTGGAAGCATTCATTGTTTGGTTTAGGCAAGGTCAGACTTTACTATTATGTACCCGCATCAGATCTTTGACAGTTCAAGCTATACACGCCCAGACAATGAAAGAAAGGTGTGGAAACCAAGGTGACAGGGCCTGCCATATCAGCACTTTGCTTATTATTGGTTTCAGTTTGACTGAACTCCTACACATAACCGCTATCTACAAGAGTTTTACGGGTGCCATAAGCGCGGTTATGCTATCAGTGGCGGCTTTCAGCCCAAAATACATAACCAGCAATGTAATGATCAGAGGCGGTAAAGACAAAGCCTTTTCCAGGTTACTTCATTTTTATTAGGTACCCCCAAAGCCCAGCCCACAATGTGTTCCTGGATATGGTTGACACCTTTCCAAATCTTCCTATCTAGTTTTCGTTATCATGGAGAAGGGAAGTGAATAACAAAAGAGCAGTCAGTCCAGCACCAGGATTCGTAGTTTCTGTTCTCAAGGACTATCATGTTATGGGGAGCAGCTCGTGGATATATATTGTAACTTTTTATGTTAATATCTTTCATTTCATATATGTTTAGCAATTTTTCATTAGTCTTTTAAGGTTAGGACCGCTGCCCTGCTCCACTTTTCTTTTTCAGGACAGGTAAGTTTTGTCCTGTTTTTTACCCCATTTCCGTGCACAGACTAGGGATGTGCTTTTGATTGAAAAGACATAGGCAATGTTTTTCATAAGAAATGACAGAAAGCCCACACATTTTTTTTTCTTGTTTGATTTTAGTGCGCACTACAACTTTAAATAGTGTGCATTACATCAAATTAATATGCACTGACTCAAATAGTGCACACTAGTTCAAGTTAGTGTTATGAATCCTGCCAACGGGTCCCCCCGCGAGTAGGCACCTTACCGTCAGGCTGCTGACTTCCCCATCGCGGCGCAGAGTCAGCCCTGCTTCCTCGCCACGGCAGGAGCCGCGGACTTTGTCCTGCCTTCCAGCACGGTGGGCCTGACAACATGCCTCTTCACGGCAGGAGGCTGCCGCCAACATCCCGCTTATCTTTGCGGCTGGAGGCCGCAGTCCTCGATCTCTCCTGGTGGCCGGAGCCGCCCTCGGGCCTCCTGCAGTGGCAGGAGCCGCTGCCGTCGTCGGGGCCTGCTTCTAGGCCCAGCCCTGATTCTTACGCTGACGTAGGTGCAGGACTGCTGTCCACGGTCCTGCACAGCTTCCTGCTTCCTGCCTCTAGGCGCACGGCCGCGCCTCTCTGCAAGATTTAAAGGGCCCATGGCCGGATATGCCCTGGGCCCCACCTTTAGACTGTTTCCTGTACCAGCCCTATAAAAGGGCTGCTCCTGCATTTCGTCTTCGCTTTGCATCGGAGTTACTTCGCTTCTGGAAGCTCCTGATGTCTCGTCGTCTGATGTCCCACTTCCTGATGTTCTAGGTTCCTTGGTGTCCTTCTCCTGTGCTCTTGAGCCTTCTGTTCTGCCGGCGCTTTGGATCTCCGGGTGACGCATCTTCGTCATGGGAGTTGCCTGCAGTGGACTTGTGTCCTACGCTCCTGAGCCTTCCTGTCCTGCCAGCCCTTGTGGTTCTCCGGATGTCACCGGCTCCGTCATCAAAGTCCCGCCTCGGCTGGATTCCTTGCTGCGCTTGTCCCGCTCTCCGCGTGGTCCGTGACCAGCCCATTGGGTCCGCCCATGAAAGTGGGCTGAGTAGGGCACCCTGAGAGACAGTGCCAATGTCTACCTCCCCAGCTTCTTGTCTTGTCTTGACTTTGCCAAGTTCTTCATCTCATCTGTGATGCCGTCGCATCAGCCCTTCGTCTGTGATGTCTTCGCATCAGCCCTTCGTCTGTGATGCCGTAGCATCAGCCCTTCGTCTGTGATGCCGTCACATCAGTCTTTCGTCTGTGATGCCGTCGCATCAGCCCTCGTCTGTGATGCCGTCGCATCAGTCCTTCGTCTGTGATGTCTTCGCCTTAGTCCTTGTCTAAAGTGTCAAGGCCTCCGTCTGCCCTCATCCTCAGGCCGGCCTGCTGCTCCATGCCGATCCTAAGCGGCAGGTCCGAAAGGGCTTGGAATGGTCGGAGGACTGTTCACCTTCCAACATCATCTTGTTGGCTCGGGAGCATGCAGGCCCGGCGGAGGGTAAGACCATGTCTCTGCCATGCTGGGACAAGCCGCCAACCCTCGGTTCGGTCCTGGATCCATCTGGGGTCGGGCTGAGGCCCAAGGGCACACGAAAAACCCTTCTGTAACAGTTAGCATGCTCTATTTCAAGTTAGAGTGCTCTATTTTGAGTCGGTGTGCACTATTCAGTTTAGTACACACAATTTGGAAACAGTGTGTGCTCTTTGAATTAGTGCACACTAATTTGAAAGCGTACATACTAAGAACGATACTTAAATTTTAAAATGAAAATGTTTAAAAACAAAATTATAAGGAAGGGGAAATAAATAAATAGTGACATGAAAATTAAATGAAAAAAACTTTTTTTGTCTATGATTTCCTTAAAAAACATCAGCATTGCAAATCCATGCATGGAATGGGATTAAATGGATCACTTGGACAACCTATTTAAGGTATATGCACAGATCTAAATGTCCAAGTTCATTATATGATGATAACACTGATGATATAGGCCATAAAACTGTATACGCATATTGTTTTGAATTCCCTCCCAAGGCCGCGACCCTATCAGAAGGGCATCTCCCCTCTGGCTCTGGTGACCTCATCAGGCATGGTGATCCCTATCACCCCCAGTCCACCATCATCCGGCGTGGCAATGACTTTTCAAATGATGGTGGGGGCCTTGTGCTGGCCCTCCCCCCTTTGAATTACAGTCAGGCTCAGGCAACCCACAATCACGGAAACAAAATTTTGTACAATTTTACAAGCAACCCAAAACTCATTAACCTTCATATCTCCCAACTCACTAAGCTGTATAAGAAGGGTGGGAAGGACAACTGTGCACAGACTCGAATGCGAGGGAAAGGTAGGAGTGCCAAAAAAAATCCATGCTTCTGCCCTTTAATACCACCCAGCCAAAAACAACATTCTCTTGCTGGTGTAGCTTTATTAATATATTGACATTTTTTCACCAAAAATGCCCTCTGGCATAATCCAAGCATATTCATTGCCAACAGTTGAAGCTGTTTAACAGCTTATTGCACCTGAATTCTAATAATAATGTAAGCCACCTTAAACATTGATTGGAAAGGTGAGCTATAAAATCCCAAAATGATAAGTTATAACTTAAGGCTCCTTGAAACAGCTCACAATTACAAATAATGAAATTATGCAGCTAAATAAGTAACTGGAGCATCCCATGCTATACCAAATACACTCAGTAAACAGATAAAATGGGCATTGTTTTGTTACACGCAATGGTAAAATGATAACTCTGTGTGATTTTACTCAAAGAAAACAGCAGGAAAGGATAAAAATTGCCAGTAGTGAACTTTGAAATGCCATTTTCTTGCTATGGTGATTTCCATAGCTGATTTTTTTGTCCTCTGTGCAAAAGGCATTTTCATGTCAAAAACTGGCAAAAAAATAAAATAAAGTCTGGTAGCATGTGGGCCTATTACCATTAGGAAGACGTTCAGAAGGGTAGTAGAATCGATAAAAAGAGGAGGAAGGAAGTAAAAAGCCTTGAAGTGAGAGGATTTATTGTTGAGAACAAATTCTTAAGGCAGGGAGACAGTGCATGCACCGAATCCTAGAGAAAAAGGGACAGATTCAAAAAATGGTTGAACCATTGCCAAAATTACTCAGATTTATCAATGAAAATATCCCTGGGGCAAAACCGCAGATACTTTTTGCACTAGAGCAAAGGTTTGATCATTCTGCCTCAGAGAGTGAACAGGGGTCCTAGAAGGGGAATCTACAAGAGTTCTGAGGCGGGAGAAAAGAGATGGGTTAGAATATTCTGGGATCCGACCCCAAGGTATCAGATCTTGAATCCACCTAATTTTGGGGGTTGTTTTCCAAAGGTATCGTTCGCGTGCGAATCCTAGATCGGGACGGGTTTTGGGCGGCATCCGCTCCGGAAGGGGAGGAGTCGGGGCGGCACTGGGGCGGACGCCGTGAAGACATCGCTGACGGCGAAATGGTAAGGAGCATCGCCGTCAGTAACGCGGCCAATAGCACCGCCTTTCATGGGGTGCTATTGGTTTGCGAAAGCCCCCCCCCCCCCCCCCCCCCGTTACCACCAGATTTTCTAAGTTCTGTGAACTTAGATAATCCACACCTTTGTTTTGAAGAAAAAAAAGTTGATTAAATTTTGTTTATCACAAGGAAATCTTTTTTTGACAGCTAGGTTTATTTGGGAAACTCTAGAGAACTCCCATTGCCACGGGCAACACAGTTCCCAAAATATACATAGGGCAGACAAATATGTTTCAAATGACAAAGGTACATGGCATTTGCTCTTTAGTACTTCAGGCTTGACATCATCTCTCCTCATTCATCAGGGCTCTGAAATGATGCCTAACCATCAGGCCGATACAGTACAGTGTGCTCCGGCGGACCGCCCTGTTACCCCGTGATTGGACGCGCGTTTTCGACGCGCTAGCTTTACCCCTTATTCAGTAAGGGGTAATAGCGCGTCGAAAACGTGCGTCCAACCCCCCCGAACCTAATAGCACCCGCAACATGCAAATGCATGTTGATGGCCCTATTAGGTATTCCCGCGCGATTCAGAAAGCAAAATGTGCAGCCAAGCCACACATTTTACTTTCAGAAATTAGTGCTTACCCAAAGGTAGGCGTTAATTTCTGCTGGCGCCGGGGAAGAGCACAGAAAAGCAGTAAAAACTGCTTTTCTGTGCACCCTCCGACTTAATAACATGGCGATATTAAGTCGGAGGCCCCAAAAGATAAAAAAAGTAAAGAAAAAATCAAAAAAATTAAAATGGGCCCGCGGCTCGCGGGTTGAAAAACGGACACTCAAATTTGTCGGTGTCCAGTTTCCAAACCCGTGGCTGTCAGCAGGTTTGAGAACCGACGCCGCAAAATTGAGCGTCAGCTGTCAAACTCGCTGACAGCCGCCGTTCCTGTCAAAAAAGAGGCGCTAGGGACGCGCTAGTGTCCCTAGCGCCTCTTTTTGCCGTGGACCCTAATTTAAATAAATTAATTTACTGTATCACGCGTGCAGGAGAGCGGGCGCTCGCCCGCTCTCCCGCAATTTTACTGTATCGGCCCGCATATTAATAGTACTTTTGTGTAGCATTTCTAACAACAGAATCTGTCAAGAATTGCTGCTCAAAATCCCTAGAAAATGTTGACCAGATTATATAAAAAACACAGTGTTAGGCGTTCTTCCTATGGAGAAAATGATTTCCCTGAAAGTTTTTCTCTCCATTATTTTGTGGGGTTTACTCAAACTTAGAAGCCTTTCTTCTCTCCTCTGCCGTTCTTCCAGTCCTTGCTGAGGTCTGTCTTAAAAGCTACATCCCTTGTCCAGATGTTCCCTACACCACAGCAATTTGGGGGCTGCAAAACTCCTGAAACAGCCTGAAAAGTTAGTTTAAAATAATTTACTATAAAACTACATTTTTTTTCTTGGTCGAAAAATGATCTTTCATACACGCTGTTATCTTGTTGATTTTTGTAAGGTGCATGATGTCATTTGGCGACATCATAGCTATCACAGTCCAATCGGATCAAGCCTAGGTGAAATCTTTTTCTGACCTTCTTGCCAACATGGCTGCTCTAAAGCTTACAGGTGGACCTCAAGGACATGAATGAAAGAAATGTGGAAATATTGACTTAACCAATACATTTTTAAGTTAGTGAGAATAACTGTTTGCCTTGTGCATGTTTTGAAAGTCGCATAGTACACAGTACATAGTTGTTGGGAATCCGGGCCGTGGCCCGGCCCCAAATCCCATGTCATCGCCTGAGGCCTATAAATAGGCTACCTCAGACCTCTTTGCCTTGCCTTGGCAACAGGTCGCCTCCTTGGAGTATCTAGTTGCTTGTTCCTGACTCCGTCCAGTATCCTGCTTGTTCCTGACTCCGTTCCTGCCCACTCCAGCTCCTCTCCTGCTCCTGAGTTCCAGTTTCCACTTGCTTCTTCAGTTTGACTTCGACTTGGTACCTGGTTTCGTCTGTCTGCTGCCCGTCCTGACCCTTGGTTTGCTCTCTGGCTTCGTCTGTCTTCAGCCAGCCCTGACCTCTGGCCCGTCTCCTCGTCTTGCACCTCTGCTGCCTGCCTCGAACCCCTGGACTGTCTCCGACTTCCCACGTCTTCAGCCTGCCTCGACTCGGACTGTTCTCTGTACTCCTCTTTGCCCGGATACCTTCTCCTAAGTCCTGCCTGCCCTGGCACCCAAGGGCTCAACCTGCGGGGAACGAGGGCTAGTATACGTGAAGGTCCTGTCTGGTCTCCTGGTCCTGCTCCTCCCAGCTATGAGTACCATTGCAGGCCTCCCGGCTACGAGTACCACTGCAGGCCTTCCTTCAGTGGGATCACCATACGCTCTAGCCAGCCCAAGAGTCCATGTTCACAACAATAGTACAGTTTTCTTTTCACTTTCTCCCTTCTCTGCACCTTTCCCCATCCCTACACAGCCAGAGGTTTAAGCTAAAGTTTTAGTACAGGCATATTTGAAACATTTATTTATTTATTTATTTATTTATTTAAAAACTTTTATATACCGATCTTCTTGCATGGGATACAAATCAAACCGGTTTACAGTGAAACAATAACCTCGCATGAGAGCGTTACATAGAACATGAAACACCGAATAAACTTTGAATAAAATTAAATAAAATGAAATAACATTAAACAATTGGGGCTTGATTGAGCCAAAGGATGAACAGTTAATAAACGAGATACATAAGACTTAATAAATGAGATACAACGACATGGGGCAAGACCTGAAGAGATATGTGACATTAATCAAGAGGGTTAATGAATGGAAAACATGAGGAGTTTTTGAAGTTTTGAAACAATTTTTATTTATTTATTTTTATTTACACACACATTTTCTATGAAACAAGTTTACTACTACTATTTTGGGAAACTCCAGAGAACTTCCATTGCCAAGCACAACACAGTTCCAGTCCAGACCAGTCCAGAAATATTATTATTATTATTACTACTACTAATACTACTACTACTACTAGTTATTAAATCTGATATATTGCATATAAAAGAAAACTAATCAAGTGGTTTACAATAAAATAAATATAATCTCACAGAAGTAATGTAACCTACTTTCAGGAACATGTGTGCATGCACACATCCATTCCATACCTATATGTGAGCAGCTCCTGACATATCCTAAAAATGTGGTTTCAAGAGGACACTAAACACGTTTTTAGGACGGAATACACAGATGCGTGTACACGTGCACACACATACATGCACACGCGCGCACACACACACACAAATACAGACATATTAATCTCATAAGCCTTCATCCCCTTGGAAAGTTGGCTTATAAAAATACAGTAAAATGAGCCAGTCTATGTTCACTTATTTCTCTTTCAATAATGAGCTAGAAGATGAGATGATATTCATCAATTCATCTGCAATTTAAAGCCATTGATCAGATTAGATGCTCTAAAAGGAGTATTGTGTCTATCACCAGCACATAAGAAAATATGATGTACTAAATTTTTTCTGTGAATGTAAACACAAAATACAAGAAAACATTCCAAGGAACTCCTCGTCCCTTTAACTTAAAAAAAATCTGATATATGGAAAATGTTTTAAAAATCCCTGCAAGAACTTGCTAATTACAATTTAATTTTTGGCATACACCCTCCTGCTGGGAAGCCCAAGGAGTCGAAAGAACATGTTGATGAGAAAAAAAAAAAAAAAAAGCTTCAGGTTTAAAGTACTAGCTGACTCAGAATGAGGCTGCATTCCCAAACCTGCTCCATCATGTGGATTCCCAATCCTGCTCCATCCATGAGGCAGGATTGTGAAAGAGAAGGATTTATTGATTTACTAATATTACTACTACTATTTGAGAAACTCCAGAGAAATTCCATTGCCAGGCACAACACAGTTCCAGTCTGGTCCAAAAATATCATTATTATTATTATTATTATTATTACTACTAGTTATTAGATTTGGTATATTATATGTAAAAGCAAATTAATCAAGTGGTTTACAATAAAAATATGTGTAAAATCACATAATCGAAATTAAACACAATGAAACACAGTAAATTAAGCAAAGTACCGTTGAATTGTAATATATAGTAAACATTACTAAAATAATCAAAATATAATAATAAATATACAGTTAACATGCAGCCCAAGGAGCATGATATTATTGTTATTTATTTTCTTAATTGTTTGCAGTCTCTTACAAGTATAAATCAATGCAATGTACATTTAAAAGTGTGAAAACTAATACAGAGTCCATCTAAGAAAGAAAAGCTGTAAAATCATATAAGTAATTGTAAATATAATAAGAGCTAGTACAACCTAAAACAAACCAATGGTAAATAGTAATTCTAAAAGTTCAAGCAATAAGACATTAATCGAAACTTAGTATATAGGCTGCTGGAAATACAAAGAGTATAACTCCAGACTTGAAACCAGTACAAATTTAGTGGCTTTGATTATAGAATAAATAAATAAATAAAAAGTCTTTAGTGCCTTTTGGAATCTGAGATCATCTTTTTCAAGTCGTAGACTGAGTGGAAAGGAATTCCACAGGCTTGGGGCAAGATAAGAGAAACTGTTTTCTCGCTTTTGGATGGGAGGACAAGTAACTCCTGCTGGATTGTCAAGTGTAACAATACCCAATTTAAAGAACTACCTCTTATATGAGAAAATCAATGTATATCCAAATAAATCCAAATTTCTCACTCAGAAATAAGACTTGATAAGACAGGTAAATTAAGTGGTAAATCCTGCAACTTTCATACATGCACCTCAGTTCCCTTATATGTATCGGGTAACCTCTGTGGAGCTATGAATGCTTCACCGTGCTTTTGATTTAATCATTTGTTGCTTAAGGATAGAGAGTCTTTGTAATAGCTGTTTTATGAATGCAGCTATATGCAAGTTAGCAATATACTTTACTTGGCGTATATGGCAGCAAGTGGCATGAAGACCTGAAAGGAACCCTCAGTCAGGACGGCCATTTAAACAGCCACATCGGCATATTGCAAAACGGTACCTGAGAGGGAACTTTGTTTTAGAACGTCATAACAGCAGCATTCTACAACACATTAATGGAAGACATTTCCAAGTTAAGTATATTACTAACTTGCTTATAGCTGCATTCATATAACAGCTATTATAAAGACTCTCTATCCTTAAGCAACAAATGATTAAATCAAAAGCATGGTGAAGCATTCATAGCTCCACAGAGGTTACCCGATACATATAAGGGAACCAAGGTGCATGTATGAAGGTTGCAGGATTTACCACTTAATGTACCTGTCTTATCAAGTCTTATTTCTGAGTGAGAAATTTAGATTTATTTAGATTGTCAAGTGTTGCATGCCAAATTAAAGAACCATGCTTTCACTGCCGTGGGAAATTTAAGAAAACTGTGATCTGCTTGAATGTCTGAAGGAGGCTATTCCACAGGAAATGGCTTGATATTGAAAGGCGGACTCTCTAGTCCGATCGCAGAAAGAGCAGGAAGATATAGGAGACCCTGCTGAGAGGAGCAGCACAGGGCTCGAGAAGGAGAGTAGGGAGCTAAGAATTTACAAAGATATAAAGGGAAACTTAGTGAAGAGCACAAAATGTTAAACAAAGTGCTTTAAATCAAATGCAATAAATGACGGGTAACTTGGATCCCAACCACGCAATAGAACAACTGGGGATTAACCTTAAATGTGCTGGAGAGTCATAGTCCACCCATTCTAGTCTTTGGGTTCCAAGAGAGCTGAAAAGGGCCACAGCAAACTACTACAGCCACACATTGGGATGGGGCCTACACTTCATAATTATTCCAGCAGCCACCTTTTGGTACAGGTGGGTTGGTTTGTATCCATCCAAGAAGTGATCTACAGTCTCCATCCGTATTTCAAGTCCTACTTAGATCAGCTTTCAAACTAAGCAGGATGGGAAAGCACAAACTGTTCTGCCCCGCAAGCAAAAATTGGTGAAGTAAATAAGGTAAGCTCTAAAGGGATAAATACCCAATATAAATCATACAAGATAAAATTTAGAATCTTTTACACAGCAAATGAATTTTAAGGATAATGTGTAATAATATAAAGTCACCGGGAGGAAGGATAAGAGGAGCTATGAAAAAAATACTTCATTATTGAGAAGGTGCTAGAAACCTGGAACAGCCAACTGGCAGAGTCACTAGGAAACAAAACCGTGACAAAATGTAAATATGCTTGGAGAATAATTTGCTGGATTTGAGGGGAGAATACAAGCCAATTTTCAGAGAGTGGCTGGGGTGGACTGCATGGAGTGGCCAAGGTTACAACCCTAACAGCAGTGGTATGATAAGCTTCCAAGTAGGCTGAAGTAGCCTACAAAGAGCCACCATGGCTATAACTCTATCATTAACAAGCACAGAGTGACCAGATGCTTTGGATAGCAGTTTCACTGGTTTTAATAGTTTATGTCAGTGTTTCCCAACCCTTTCCTGGAGGCACATCTATCCAATTGGGTTTTCCAGATTGCCTCAATGAATATGCATGAGTTAGATTTGCACAGCCTAGGTCTCCAATGTATGCCAATCTATCTCATGCATATTCATTATGGATATCCTGAAAACCTGACTGGTTAGGTGTGCCTCTAGAAGAGGGTTGGGAAACACTGGTTTAGATTATTACAAAGCTTGGTGGCATGACGTGGGAGGATACTTGAGTGTTAGTTTAAATAGAAGACTTGTAGGAATCTAAAAGGCTGATAACAAGGCCTGAAAAAGCCTACCAAAGGAGGTGGTGGAGGCCAGTACTGTAAAAGAATTTAAACATGCTTGGGACAGATATCGAGGGCAATGATAGGAACATGGGGAATAGCTGATGATGGTTTAAATATGGGGATTTATATGTTGATCTACTCAAAGGGCAGACAGGATGAGCCAATTGGTCCTTAATCTATTGTCTTCTATGTAAAAATATTACTGCATCACTGTGATCATCATGCCATGCTACTTCCTTGACACTTTGGCATATGATTTTTAATTAGCAAATAAAAATTTGTGGTATAAAATTAAAAAAAAAAAAAGAGCAATAACTGAGGTGCTTTTTTCCTCCCCCTTTTTTTTCAGTGGGTTTTTTCTGTGGTTTATACTAAGCACTATGGGGTGGATTTTAAGAGCCCTGCTCGCCTAAATCCGCCCAAATCTGGGCGGATTTAGGTGAGCAGGGCCCTGCGCACCGGTGAGCCTATTTTACATAGGCCTACCGGTGCGCGCAGAGCCCCAGGACTCGCGTAAGTCCTGGGGTTTTCTGAGGGGGCGTGTCGGGGGCGTGTCGGGGGCGTGTCGGGGGCGTGTCGGGGGCGTGTCGGGGCGGGCCTGAACCGCACAGCGTTTTCGGGGCGTGTCGGGAGCGTTCCGGGGGCGGGCCTGGGGGCGTGGTTATGGCCCGGGGCGGCCCGGGGGCATGGCCACGCCCTCTGGACCCGCCCCCAGGTTGCGTCCCGGCGCGCTAGCGGCCCGCTGGCGCGCGGGGATTTACGCCTCCCAGAGGGAGGCGTAAATCCCCCGACAAAGGTAAGGAGGGGGTTTAGACAGGGCCAGGCGGGTGGGTTAGGTAGAGGAAGGGAGGGGAAGGTGAGGGGAGGGCGTTAGAGGATTCCCTCCGAGGCCGCTCCGATTTCGGAGCGGCCTCGGAGGGAACGGGGGTAGGCTGTGCGGCTCGGCGCGCGCCGGCTATACAGAATCCATAGCCTTGCGCGCGCCGATCCAGGATTTTAGCGGATACGCGTGGCTACGCGCGTATCTACTAAAATCCCGCGTACTTTTGCTTGCGCCTGATGCGCCAACAAAAGTACGCCTATTCGCGCGGTCTGAAAATCTACCCTATGATTATAAAATGTCTTTGATCAGGTTTCTAACCAGCTTTTCTATCTAAATTGGAGGGCTGTAGACCTCACCCATGTAAATGGAAGCACCGTCTTCTCTTTTTAGAACAGCCCATAATGCTTCTTCCCTACCTCAATTCCCTTGCATTTCAATTGCTTGGATATTGTTTTTGACATAAAGAGCTACTCTTCCCCTCTTCTGTCCTCTCTGTCCTTCCTTAATAAGCCTGGGATGGCCATATCCCAATCATGAGACTCAGTGAGCCATGTTTCCGTAAAAGCAGAAATATCCAAATCCACCTCCACCATTATGGCTTGCAGATCTGGGATTTTATTGCCCAGGATACCAGAATTTGTGCTCATAGCTTACTAGTTTCTTTCCCTCAGGGGGCCATTTATCAAAGACTTATCAAAGGGCCTTTTCGCATGCAATACCTTGCAAATTAGGGGGAGGGGCGGAGTCGGCAGTAGCGCACCGAATAGCACCACATTTCACGGTTGAAGTCCTTCACAGTTTTGGCCTTCACCACTTCCTCCGGAAGGGCATTCCAGGCATCCACCACCCTCTCCATGAAGAAATACTTCCTGACATTGGTTCTGAGTCTTCCTACCTGGAGCTTCAAATCGTGACCCCGGTTCTGCTGATTTTTTTCCAACGGAAAAGGTTTGTCGTTGTCTTTGGATCATTAAAACCCTTCAAGTATCTGAAAGTCTGTATCATATCACCTTTGCTCTTCCTTTCCTCCAGGGTGTACATATTTAGATTCTTCAATCTCTCCTCATAAGTCATTCAATGAAGACCATCCACCTTTATGGTCGCCCTTCTCTGGACCGCCTCCATCCTGTCCCGGTCCCTTAGGAGTTACGGTCTCCAAAACTGAGCACAGTACTCCAGGTGAGGCCTCACCAGGGACCTGTACATGGGGATAATCACTTCCCTTTTCTTACTCGATATTCCTCTTAGCACACTGTTGTTCTCCTATCTCCTCACAGCCTTTTTTTTCCTCCTCAAGGTACATCCCTATTTTTTTTTCAGTCTGTATTTTTCATATCTGTGATTTTGATCTTTGTGTGACTTCTCTCTGTCTTAGCTGCTATATGAAACCATAATGTCTGATGATCACTGGTACTCATATGGGCACCTACCCAGCCAGTAGAGATGCCATTTTTATTTATGAGTGCCAGGTCCAATATCATTCCTCCCCTCATGGAATCCCCTTTAAAGACATCCACAATCTCCCTACTTCTTACAGATTCCATAGCAGGGATATTCCAATCCACATCCAGCAGATTATAATCTCCAACGAACAACATTTCTCTCTTCTTTCCCAACTTTTGGATGTCTTCAGCCAAATATCTGTCCAGTTCTTCTGTCTGATTAAGAGGCCTTTAGACTACACCAGTGTAAATTTATTTATAAATTTATTTATCACCTATCTACAATTCTAGGTGATTTACAATAAACGTACATAGCAAATAAGCAACAATGATAAAATAGAAACAGCAAAAATTAAAATGGAAGCACCATCATCATTTTAAGACAGATCATATCACTTCCTCCTTCTCCAACATCCCATGCATTTCAGTTAATAAGATATTGTTTTTGATATAAAGAGCTATTCCACCCCTCTTTTTTGCCATCTCTATCTTTCCTCAACAGGTTATTGTCCAGGATGGCCATATCCCATTCTCTAAAGCTCAACTGGTTTTCCCCATTCAAAATATTATATGGGAAAAAACCAAGGGAGATTCTAGATGTGAACCAGGAAACCTGGGAGGAGAAACTGACCTCAGGACAAACCTGGTTTATTATGTAATTTGGATGCAGGAGCTGTTCAAAAGAGCAGGAAAAGTGCACACCTATATCTGAAGAAGGCCCAAGCTACCCAAACTCAGGAATATAATCAGTCCGCTGTTCAGCGAGTCTTCCAGCTGTTCCACTTTCAAGGCCCTTATGAGATAGTAGACAAGATAAGTTCCGTGAACTACAAAGTGGCCCAACTGGCAAAAAGTAGAAGGCTCAGATTTTCCATGTGAACCTTCTAAAGAAGTAGTTCACACTCTAGAGAGAGGACTTCCCCCCAAAATCTCACAATATCCTGGATCATTACAAGTCCCTTATGGGGATTTGCACCACAAAAAGTATATCTAAACCAGTTGGTAAACCAGAATAAAGATGTCTTTTCCAATGTTCCAGGGCAAACTCACCTCACTTGCCACAGTATCTCCATGATTAGTGGTTTGACAATGGCTATACCAGATTCCATAGGCCACGCATCACATTGTGGAGTCTGAGGGAAAGGAAATGCTCCAACTTGGTATAATAGAAGAGTCTGACAGTGACCAATAGTGACTGATCCTCACCCATTATGCTTGTTCCCAAACCAGATGGCAGTATCCACTTCTGCATAGACTTCAGGAAAGTCAATGAGACATTGAAGCTGATGCATATCCAATGTCGCATGTAGATGAACTCATTAAGTGGCTGAGGACATCCCAGTTTAAATCCATGCTGGACCTAACAAAGGAATATGGCAGGTGCCTCTCACTCCAGCAGCAAAAAGAGAAAACAGCTTTCTCTACACCAGAAAGACACTTCTAGTTTATAGCCCTGCCTTTTGGACTTCATGGAGCTCCAATTACATTGCAAAGATCAGTTAACCATCTACTACAGCCACACCATGGCTATTCTGCAGCCTACTTTGACAACGCTGTCATCTACAGTGGTGATTGGAAAACACACTTAATCCAGTTATAGGCAGTGCTTACGAGTCTGCAGGAGGCTGGGCTGATGGCCAACCCTATGAAATGCCTGACAGGGGGCCAAGAGGTACAATACCTGGAATACTCCTTGGGAAGGGGCAGGTCCACCCTCTAGCTTGAAAAATAGAAGTGATCACCTGTGTAATAGCCCCACTGATAAAAAGCAAGCTGAGAGCCTTTTTAGGCCTCATTGGATATTATAGGAAGTTCATACCAAATTTCACAGAAAAGTTCAAACTCCTCACATGTCTGCTACAGAAGACGGCTCCAGAGAAGATCAACTGGACTGAGAAGACAGAAGAGACCTTCCAGAATCTAAAGAAGGCCTTGTGCTCAGAACCAATTCTGATGAGCCCAAACCTCACCAGACTCTTCATGGTCCAGACAAACTTCTCGGAGATGGGCTTAGGAGAAGTCCTGGTACAAGAAAAGGAAGGCCAGGAAAACCCAGTGGCCTTCACTTTCCAAAACCTAATGCCTTTGGAGAAGAGATATTCAACAATTTAAAATGTTTTAACAGGCAAATGAGCCTTAGAGGCCTCAGGTATTACTTGCTGGGCCACTAGTTCACATTTGTAACAGATCATCAACTCCCTCATGTGGATCACATGAAACAAGGAATCCAATAGTAGAGATATGAGGTGGTTCTTGGCCCTTTAGCTCTTCAACTATAAGGTGCGACACAGAGCCGGGAAGGAAAAAAACAATGCTAATTTACTGTCCAGGGATGTATCTCTTGTATAGGCAGACACTCAACACGGGAAGGTTGAGCTGAAGGGGAGGGTATACAGGAAAGAGTTTCAGAACACCTAAAGGGTATCTGGCCCGGTTCATCTTAAGATACAATCTAGAAGGGAATCCTGGTCACAGGGGGTTTCCCTAGGCAGGGGAATAACAGCATAGGCCCAGGAAGGACTAGGGAATCCCTGAAGGACATAGCAGAAAATATCAAAAGACTATCTATGCTTGATTGCTGCCATTTGATTTAACAAGCTGCTGATGTAAGCAGGTCTTTTCCTACCTTTTTTTGTGTAAATAATAAAAGACTTTTGTGAAGAAAAGGCTGAAATTCAGACTGCTCAGTCCTCCAGCACGCTCCCTAACCCCAGGGCCACTCCCCACCGTTTTAGTGTATGTGTCTCTTGTTTTGTCACTATTTTTCATTGCATATGTTCTGTTTGTTATTCACTTAGAATGTTTTTTCCTAATACAGTATAAGCAGAATATATAATCTCTGAAATAACTAAATAAAATAAAATAAATAAATATATGGTCACCCTATTGATCAGGGATTTGATAGTCAACATTCTTCTCCCCAGGATGAAAAAGTAGGAACTACTGATCTCATTTCTAGCTCCTCTGTTGAAAGAATAAGGTAAGCTCAAGTTGGGTGTTAGATATATTTATCTATCACATGCATGAGTGCATGCCTACTTCACACTGTCAAGCTAATCAAGTTAACCACAAGAAACAGATGCATATACTTCCCCACTATTTTTAGATCCAGGCATGCAAGTCATGGTCACTTGATAGGTAGGTGCCACTTCAGTGCTCCTTATGAATGGAGGAAACTGCAGAAATCATGTTCCATTTATAAAAGGTGGCATTCATTCATTCTTTGTATGTTATCGGAAATTGCTCTTCAGTTTTAATCTACTTCAGATGTCAACGATCCAATCAGAAGAGAAGTGCAATTAAATACTGTAATTCTGCAAGCAAACTGTAAGAAAAAGAAAGAGAAAGGAGGATGTAAGTGTGCTGAATAACAAAGTCTCAGTGAGGCTATTCAGTCTTTCCTCAGGCAGATAATACATTAGATATAGAATCATTTCATTGTCAGGCAATGAGATTTATGCAGCTGCTCATCATGCATCGCAAGGAATTAGTGTTCATTTTATTTGCTGTACTCTGTCTATCTTCTGTTGTCAAACTTGTGGCCCTCTGTTGGATGGTGAAATGTGTTTATGGGTTTGTATTGATCCTTTTGTGAAGGACATAATTGATCAGCATATGTATTATGTTTCTGTTTTATTTTGACATGTACATTTTATATTGATTGTGCATGGTTTTCTGTACACCTCATGTGACTCTTTTTTGAGTTGAGGAAGCACCTAATATAAATTTTTAAATAATTGAAACAGATTAATTTACAATGGTAGAGTGATAACACTCATTATGGGAGTTTCAATAGGGTGCATAGATGCATTGTATGCATGCCTTTTTAACAGGTGAACTTGATAGCTAATTTTGAAAAGGAAACTAACCAGGTGGTTTGGGTTGGGTTTTTTTTTAGTTTAACTAGTGTAAAGTACACACACTAAATCACCCATTTACTTTGCTATTTGTGTGGCTAGACTAGCATGTGTATGTGTTTGAAAATCAGATGTGTGTGCATCATTTTTCACCCTCAACCTGAACACAACACCGGGAATGCCTCATTTCCCTGTGCCTACTTTTAGTTGGATAGAGGAAGGCAATTTCTAGCCAGGCAAATCTAACTGGACAATTTTCAAATTGATCAAGCTAGCCAACTGGATCCCCCCTCGCTCCCCATGCCCCTGCCATGCTAAAAATTATCTTCACATGGGAGATTAAAGAACACATGCTCTTTCACAATATGCATACTTTAAGATGGATATTCCCAGAGGCCTGCGTAGGTCGGGAAGTAAACTACGCTATAGAATTGAATTTTCAGATGTGTATGTGTTGTTTTACCCTGTTACTCAGCCTGGAGAAATAGCCAGTGTAATGTCATGCGTACATTACTTGTTGGTCATTTTCAAAGAGAAACCACCATGGACCTTGCCTCTGCCTGCCTAGGTGGGCTACTGAACATTAACCCTGGAATAGAGCAATGGCCTGAGCCCCAGGGAAACCACTTCCCTCACAGACAATCCTTGTGACCTTGAGCAAATTGCTTTATCTCCCATTGCCAATAAAAACAAATTTTCCTACAGAATGAAATAAATGTTGAAAATATAGTTCACTAAAAAAAACCTGAAGAAACAGCTCTCTGTATAATATCATACATGGCAACAACAAAAAGCCCGTAGGGTACATTAATATATATGTGGCATGGTATCATAAAAAATTATATGTGCCTAACCAGATAGATGTCAAATGGAATTAAAGTATAATCATTTACTAGGTATAGTTCTTGTCCATTTTATCACTGTTTAGTTTATATTGCAAATAAATCTTCTTTATTTACAATGTTTCTTAAATCCTAGTTAGCTGATTTCAACTGCTGGCTGATTTTCCCTGCCAATTAAGTCACATACCATTGAACAAGTCACGGAGAAACTGTACTGAGCTAAATGAGGTCAGAATATCCGCAATAATATTGTCCACTCTATATTCATCTGTCAGTACTTTTTCTAGTTCTAATGGTACTGCATTTGGACATTATCTGTGCAGACAGTGCACAGTGTGTTCCCAATTGTTTGATGGACATATGCTACCGAGATTAAGGTTCCCATGCATATTTTTAAATCTTTGACTACTTGTTTATCTGAGGAGTGATCTATGCAATTTGGTCTTCATGCTCACAGGTTTATGTAAGAAAAAGCATATGCGCATTAAAAGTGTGGATGATTGAGCATTGAGGTTGCATTAAATGTGAGAAGCTAGATGTACCATTAGTTGAACACTGCAAGCGTTTACAACATTAATTTGAAAATTTGACATTTTCTGTTTTGCTGTAAGTGCAAGCAAATGCCTTTGGGAGGATCATATTTTGATATTGCTGTGCTGTGAACAACAATGGATCTATGCCCTCAACACTGTTTCTCTTTTTGGGCTAAATAAGGAAATTGAATGGAATGTTTTCTTTTAATGAGCCAGCCAGCCAATGAGTATGGTTCTTCATTGGTTGAATGGACTTTGTGCCTAAACCTTTCATTGGCTCATTTCAAGCTGGGTTTGGTCTTTAAACAGAGTTCCCTTGGTCTGCCATTTTTACTTACAATATCTTGAGATGTGTGTCCACTGTTATTTTTGTTTCGAAGTATCCCCTGAAGAAGGCATTAGTGATATGCCAAAACACCGGCAGTGTTGGAGTGCTATGAGTTAAGCCCATTTTGGATTATGAGAGCTCTTTTGTCAGTGATGAAGATTCTGTAGGACTTGTTGGAACATTGATGCATCCATTCTAAAGTAAGTGATATTAATACTTGTTCAATGGTATGTGCCAGCAGTGAAAATCAGCCAGCAGTTGAAATTAGTCTACAAAGATTTAAGAAAGACTGTAAATGTAGGAGTTTTATAGTGATAAAACAGACAAGAATGGTAAATAATTATACTTTAATGAATTTGACATCTGAAAGTCTGGATAGGCACTTCTAACTTTTTTTATGATGCCATGCCACATATACATTAATGTACCATTGAGGATTTTTTGCATTGCTGTGTGTGATATTATATATAGAGCTGTTTCTTCACTTCTATTTTTTGAGCAATATGTGACAGACTATAAAGATTTTTGTAGCTTCCTCTTTTGTTCTAGAAAGAATAGTTCATCTGTCAAGCAAACACACTCCAAAAGATCTCCTTAGTTAACCCAAACAGGCTAACTGTATAAAAAGTGGATATGCATATCTGTTGACATTACAATAGTTGTGCATTATAATCACCTCAAATTTATATTGGATAACTGCACTTCTAATCTAGCACACTTAAGGCCGAATTTTAAAACCCCGGCGTATGTAAATCCCGGGGCTTACGCGCGTGGCCAGGCCTTATGCGCGCCGGGCCAATTTTCAAACAGGCCTGGTCACGCACGTGAACCCCGGGATGTGTGTAAGTGCCGGGGCCTTAAAGGGGGTGGTCCAGGGGGCAGAGTGGGGTGGTCGTGGGGCGGGGCAGGCCAGGTCAGCACCATTCCTCGCTGTCCCAGAGCCTCGCAAGCAGGCCAACTGCCAGCGTGCGCAATTTACTTCAGGTCGGGCCCTGAAGTAACTTACAAAATGAAAGTTAATACATTTTAAAAAAGGGTTTTAGAGGATGGGGAGGAGAGTGGAAGGGAAAGGGAAAGGGAGGTTAGGGTAAGGGGTAGGAAAGTTCCCTCCCAGTCCGCTCCAATTTAGGAGCCGCTCCGAAATCGGAGCGGCCTCAGAGGAACTTTCCTTCTACCCCCCCGCACCTTCCCCTCCCTTCCCCTACCTAACCCACCCTCCCAGTCCTATCTAACCCTTCCCCTACCTTTGTTGACAAAGTTACGCCAGCCGGAGGCAGACTAACTTTGTGCGTGCCAGCGGGCTGCTTGCGTGCCATTACCCGACCTGGGGGCTGGTCCGGAGGCCTTGACCATGCCCCCGGGCCGGCGCCACCCCCGACACGCCCCCGACACACCCCGAAAATCGCGCCGCCCACCCGGCAAGCCCCCGACACGCCCTCCTTGCGAAGCCCCGGGACTTACGCGCGTCCCAGGGCTTGCTCGCGCCACCTAGCCTATGCAAAATAGGCTCGGCGTGCGCAGGGGGCTTTTAAAAGGGTTACGCGCATAACTTATGCACGTAACCCTTTTAAAATCAGGCCATTGTTTTTTTTCAATAAATCTGTGACTTTATATTTTAATTTAAGGTATTCATTTATTAGCATTAAATTTATTCTTGTAGCCTGATCCTGTCTAAATTGTTGGGGTAGTTTTAAAGCTTCATCCCAAATTTAGTGGATAGGGTTCTTAAATCCAATTTAGATGTAATAACTCCCATATCTCTTACCTTTTTTCTGATGTACTAAAATTACTTCTTACTTCTTATTCAATCTCCTCTGTCTCCTTGCCGGTACAGTACCTGATGTACTAAACTTACTTCTTATTCAATCTCCTCTATTTCCTTGCTGGTACAATACTTGAAGGGTACCTTCTCATCCTTTCTTGAATATCCAGGTGATGTCATGGTGATTAATAGCAGATAGTACCACTGGTCTTCAAAATCCTCTTCTCCAATGAATGAATGGATATTTATTCCCTTGGAGGATTTCCAAGAGTCCATTGGGTCTCTCTCAGTGTGAACCTCTAGCTCCTTACAGATGTTATTTCCCTCAGTTCCTGGATTCTTGGAACCCAGGCAGATGGAAAAAAAAAATAGTTTCAACTTATGATCCAAAAAAGGGAAAAAGGAAGGGTGAAAAACGTCCTTCATCCTAACTCAAAAAAAAGCAAAAATGACTTCCCTCAACATGGCAAAAAGGCACCATTTCTTCTAGCCAATACCCAGGCTTCATCCTAAGAAAAACACAAAAATATGTGAACACGTCTCTGTCTTAATAAACATTGAAAAAGATCAAGGCATCTATTTTTGTGTTTTTCCTGATGGCTATCATAGATCGCCTACCTCTTTGTTTTCTTGGTTCATCCCAAGAAGCTCCCCAGGAAAACAAAAATGGCAAGAGCAGGCATAGTGACATCCTGCCTCCTGAAAGGACTAACTAAAAATCTAGGGATTTTATACTGTGGGGACTCCACCATTACATTGCCCTACACAGGGGAGTTAAATCCAACCATCTCTTCTATTTCCCCATGTTAACAAGATACAATCCAATCTTCTTAATAGAAACCCAATAGCTATAAATAAATATAGATAGATAGATAGATAGATAGATATAGCAATACATATATATTTGTGGGTGTGTGTATCTATATCTACTAGATAAATGAAGCTTGACCGACGTGCAGCAAATGCGCAGTAGAGAGCAACTCTACCGCGTATGCGCAGGCAGCACGTCGGTCAGAGTTTGCCAGTAACCAAAATGGCACGGAGCTGTGCACGAGCAGTAACGGCAGCTGTGGCGGCGAGCAGTAATGGCGGCGGCGAGCAGTAACGGCGGCGGCGGCAGCACGCGCAAGGGAGGGAGGGATCTCCTCCGGAGGTCTTCCGTCTGCGCCATCCGAAGGGGTTGTGAATGAGGGGAGGGAGGAGGAAGTGACTGAGGGGAGGGGAGGAGGGAGGAGAGAGTGACTGAGGGGAGGGGGAGGGAGGAGGGAGGAGAGAGTGACTGAGGGGGAAGGAGGGGGAGGGAGGAGAGAGTGACTGAGGGGAAGGGGGAGGGAGGAGAGAGTGGGGGAGGGGAGGAAGGGAGAGAGTGACTGACTGAGGGGAGGAGGGGAGAGAGTGACTGACTAAGGGGAGGGAGGAGAGAGTGACTGAAAGGAGGAAGGGAGAGGGGAGGAGAGTGAGGGGGAGAGGGGAGGGAAGAGGGGAGGGGGAGGGGAGGGGAGAGGGGAGGAGGGGGAGAGGGGAGGAGAGTGAGGGGAGGAGGGGAGGGGGAGGGAGACTAGAGGGTGAGGGAGAATGAGGGGAGGGAGGGGAGAATGAGGGATAAGGAAATGGGCTGAAAAAAAATGTTAATGTAGCCCGTTGTTACGGGCTTAACGGCTAGTATATATATAGATAGATAGATAGATACATACATAAGAACATAAGAAACTGCCATGCTGGATCAGACCAAGGGTCCATCAAGCCCAGCATCCTGTTTCCAACAGAGGCCAAACCAGGCCACAAGAACCTGGCAATTACCCAAACACTAAGAAGATCCCATACCACTGATGCAATTAATAGCAGTGGCTATTCCCTAAGTAAATTTGATTAATAGCCGTTAATGGACTTCTCCAAGAACTTATCCAAACCTTTTTTGAACCCAGCTACACTAACTGCACTAACCACATCCTCTGGCAACAAATTCCAGAGCTATACATATATGTATGTGTGTGTATCTATCTATCTATCTATCTATCTATCTATTTATATATATATTTATATAGCTATACATATATGTGTGTGTGTATCTATATATAGATATAGATATATGGACATATTTCTTTAGAGAGCTCTATATATTTATTTATTTATTTGTTTGTTTGTTTTTATATACCGACATTCATTGGGCAATATCACATCGGTTTACATTTTAACTCGTGGAACTAGTAAGACCAAAGTGTCTTAGTACTGATACATTGTAACATAGAAAACATTGTAACTAAAGGCTGAGGAGTCTTATTATTAATAGATTGTAAACTTGGAACATGAACATTATGACATTATATATAGATAGATAGATAGCGCTTTATTTTTTAGAATGCAGAAACAGCCCCTAAAGCAGGCAGCCCTCGTGCCAAAACACTGTCAGTGTCAGGCATTTGAAGCTTGATCTGATTATGGGAACCTTCTAAGCTCTTCAAAGATAAGTGCACTTTACTCTCTGTTCCATGATGTTGGACCTTTCAAATTTGAATTGAGATATTTTTCCTGGAAATGAGTTCTTTTATATGCATCCAGAAGTGATATAAAAATATAAGCAGTATTGAACTCTAAATAGTAAATGATTATATCTTGGTGCTAAGTGGAGTCAAAACCTCTTTTCACCTTGCGGGTTTATTGACTATGTGGCACATGTGATTTATGATCCCATGGTTTATGAATAGTAAGTAAACTGAGTTTGGATACTACCCCTTTTTTTTTGAACTGATGGCTGTAGAGAAACCTTATTTGTATTGATCCTAATTCTTATGAGTTTTTGTGACGTTCACCAGGATCTGGGCTGAGAGCACATAAGCCACAAATGACTTTCAGGTGTTAATGCCTTTCAGTCACCTCTGACCTGAGACAAAGATGGATTAGTGACAGAGAGGTGAAAGGCTCTCTGTCAGCTTGTGCCAATTCCCTGAACCGGCCAGTCCCAGATATTAATATGAAGTAGCTCGATTTTATTTGGCTCAGCAGGCAGAGAGCAGGCAGGAAGACGTCGTGCTATCTTCATGATTCTCTCACACAACCTTCAATTTCACCAGCAGTCTTCCAGTAGGAAGATGTCAAGGAGTTATCTAAAATGACAAATCACTTTGTCCTGGGTGAAAATAGGGGTCAGAGCTGAGTCAGACTTGGCTCCGATTTTGCAAGCTGAGGCTGAAGTTCGGATTTCATTCCAAGCAGGCCTGCGACAACGTCACCTGTGACCAAAAATATCTGCCCCGTTTTGTTCATCTTCTAATGTGCATTGAAGTAAATCCAGTTCAGCTCACTCATCCCTAGCTGAAACATACTAGACTCATGAAATGCCATGTTGAGATTTAATCAAAGTTTCGCTCTGGGGCAAAAAAAAGTGCTTCCGTTTTGCATCAGTATTGTTCCCACTCAAAGCACAGCAATATTTTCATTGATGAATCTGGCGCAATTTTAGCTTCTTTAAATATCAGAACGGAAGTAAAATATTGCTCACTCCTGCCTAGTGTCACTCGCAAGAATGCAGGTAACAGCTGTTGCGAAACCTCATGGACAATTAGTAGGAAGGACAAATGTAAAACTCTCTCTGTTAAGGAAACAAATTCTCAGTCTTCAGAACAAGAAATAATTTTGTTACAGAGAAAGGCTTCTTCTCCACAGCCTTGCAGGGGAATTTCCTTGCACTCATACTGTGCCCCTAAAATATTAAATAAAAGTTCATCAGGCATACACCTCTATGCCATTTTTAGTGTTCAATCCATCTCGAGCATCAGAGATAACAGCAATCCCTTGCACTTTCACAGCTATTGTGCAAAATTCTCTGGATAGCGGAGAAGGTCTGTGCGTGCGCCAGTGAAATAGTGATTTGGGCTGGGATGCGAGGAGGGAAATTCGTCATTAGGAGGGAAATTCGGCATTGAAAATTTGGACATTAACCTGAAACAATCTGCAGAAGTGGAAATACATGCCAGCAAGATAAACTGTTTCAAAATTAAATCCTGGCTGTATATCCTTGTAAGAGAGTTGTTCTCTCAATTATTAAGCAGGCCTGCATTCTTGGCATGATCTTTGATGAAGATCTTCCATTTAATCTCCAAATTTCTACTGTGGTAAAAATGTCTTTTTTTCATCTTTGTATATTTCATCAGCTTCAGCCTTACCTCTCTGAAAAAGATATGGCTACAGTTTTGAATGCCTTGATAACAAGAAGATTTGATTATTGTAATTCTCTGTACCTACTGTAAGTTTACTGAAAGATCAACTATAGAGATGACAATCAGTTCAGAATTCTGCACACTGGATACTTATCAATTTATGTTTACAAGATCATATCTCCAATAAATACAAAAATTGGCAATCGTCATAATATCCCAGATATCCAAAATTATAAGCTACAAATAGTACAGTCAAAATGTATTAAACAATTTTAACAATTTTCCAAAAATATTTTATTCATTCACCACTAAAATAAATATGATAAGAACACAATAACACAAAAATAAATACATGTAACACTAAAAAAAACACATATAAAATATATAGATATGTATATATATAGTGGGAAAAATAGTGGAAAGTGTTCTAAATATCAAAATCACAGAAAGACATGGTTTAATGGAACAAAGTCAGCATGGCTTTACCCAAGGCAAGTCTTGCCTCACAAATGTGATTCACTTTTTTGAAGGAGTTAATAAACATGTGCAGATAAAGGTGAACCGGTTGATATAGTGTATTTGGATTTTCAGAAGACATTTGACAAAGTTCCTCATGAGAGGCTTCTAGGAAAAGTAAAAAGTCATGGGATAGGTGGCGATGTCCTTTCATGGATTACAAACTGGCTGAAAGACAGGAAACAGAGAGTAGGATAAAATGGACAATTTTCTGTTATGCCTGTCGGTCGCAGACAGCTGCGACCGCGACTACTCACAGCTTGTTCTGCTTTCCTACCCTCCTTGCTGCATGGGCCTCTCTGCATTGCCGCGTTCTGCCGGCATGGACGCCATTACTTCCGGCTCCGATGTCGGGTCCTCCTAGGCACGCACGCGCACCACAAGTCCCGCCTTTGAAGCCACTTCGGCGGGAACCTCGGGGGCATCCCCTGTTGATGATATCATCGGACTCCGGCATTTAAGCTCCTGCTTCGCCCCCAGCAAGCCAACTTGGCAACAGGTTCCGTACGAGTCCTTCGCCTGCCTTGTTCCTGAGACGCCACTCCTGCTTGTATCGTGGACCCTGTCTGGCACCCACTCCTCGGGGGTCAGTGTGCTCTCTATGGGGACCTGTTCCCTGGCCTACCCCGCTCCCCAGGCTGGCCCCGTGCCTCTTGGGTTCCATCCGGCTTCCTGCTCTACCTCGGCTCTCCTTGGGAACTGCTGCAGCGACTTGTGAATTCTCAGCCGGCCTTCCCCGCTCCTCGGGGTTACGCCGTATCCTTCAAAGACTGTTTGTGCCTTCCCATTCCTCGGGCCGTGCTCACCTACTCCAAGACCACCCTGAGCTTCCCCGCTCTTCGGGGTTTGCTCCTTGTGATTCTACAATTGACTGCTGTCCCGCTCCACTGGCCTGTTTCTCCATTACTCAGCCAGCTACCCTCCGATCTCCAGGTACCTGTCTACGTGAGCTACTGGACTTGGGCTAGGGCTCTCCGTCCCAAGGGGTTCGCCTACATTCTCAGTCTACACCCACTGCGCTGTGGCTCCGCCCCTCAGGCTGCACCATCGGAGAATATCCTGCTTGGCTGTTTGGGCGCCCATCATCCCGTGATCTGCCTGGTGCCCTCTCTCTTCAGTCTATCCAAGTGCCATCTACAGACTGCTACCCTATGGGGGTCATCTCCTGGTCTCTGGGGCTCTCCCCTCGACCCTACATTCCACCTTGCCTCCTGACGGTGCGGACCTGTGGGGGCTCCTCCCCACAGCCTGTATCAACTCGCACCTCAGGCCAAGGGTCCACAAACACACTAATCATAACATTTTCTCAGTGGAGGGGAGTGGGCAGCGGAGTGCCTCAGGGATCTGTATTGGGACCCGTGCTTTTCAATATATTTATAAATGATCTGGAAAGGAATATGACAAGTGAGGTAATCAAATTTGCAGGTGATACGAAATTATTCAGAGTAGTTAAATCACAAGCGGATTGTGATAAATTGTAGGAAGACCTTGTGAGACTGGAAAATTGGGCATCCAAATGGCAAATAAAATTTAATGTGGATAAGTGCAAGGTGATGCATATAGGGAAAAATAACCCATGCTATAATTACACAATGTTAGGTTCCATATTAGGAGCTACCACCCAAGAAAGAGATCTAGGCTTCATAGTGGATAACACATTGAAATCATCGGTTCAGTGTGCTGCAGCAGTCAAAAAAGCAAACAGAATGTTGGGAATTATTAGAAAGGGAATAGTGAATAAAACGGGAATTGTCATAATGCCTCTGTATCGCTCCATGCTGAAACCGTACCTTGAATACTGTGTACAATTCTGGTCGCCGCATCTCAAAAAAGATATAATTGAGATGGAGAAGGTACAGAGAAGGACAACTAAAATGATAAAGGGGATGGAACAGCTCCCCCATGAGGAAAGACAAAAGAGGTTAAGACTGTTCAGCTTGGAGAAGAGACAGCTGAAAGGGGAAATGATAATCATAAGAGGTCTAGAACAGGTAAATGTGAATCAGTTATTTACTCTTTCGGATAAAAGAAGGACTAGGGGGCACTCCATGAAGTTAGCATGTGGCACATTTAAAACTAATCTGAGAAAGTTCTTTTTCACTCAGGGCTACATTTTTAAAGAAGCGTGCTGCCGCGCAAGGTGAACAAGTGTGCACCTTGCACGCGCAGAATCCTAGGGGAGCCCCGATGGCTTTCCCCGTTTCCTCCCCCCCACCTTCCCCTCCCTTCCCCTATCTAACCCACCCCCAGCCCTACCTAAATCCCTCCCACCTTTGTTTCAGGAGTTACGCCTGCCTCTGGCAGGCGTAACTTGTGAGCGCCGGCCGGCTGCCGGCACACCTTCCCCTGGCACAGCCTATGTGCCGGAGGCCTTGGTCCCGCCCCCGGACCGCCAACAGACCGGCACCACGCCCACGGCCTTGCCCCTTTCCCGCCCCTTTTTCAAAGCCCCACAACATATGCACGTCCTGGGGCTTGTACGCACCGCCGAGCCTATGCAAAATAGGCTCGGCGCGCGCAGGAGGGTTTTTAAAGGGTTACACGCGTATATTACGTGCGTAACCTTTGAAAATCTACCCCTCAATGCAAAATTAAACTCTGGAATTTGTTGCCAGGGGATGTGGTTAGTGCAGTTAGTGTAGCTGTGTTCAAAAAAGGATTGGATAAGTTCTTGGAGGAGAAGTCCATTACCTGCTTATTAATTAAGTTGACTTAGAAAATAGCCACTGCTATTACTAGCAACAGTAACATGGGATAGACTTAGGGGAGGCAGGGGTAGGTTTTCGGGGGTTGCACTCATAAGATATACGTGCAACCCCCGAAAACCTACCCCTGCCTCCCCCTGTGCGCGCTGAGCCTATCTTGCATAGGCTCGGCGGCGCGCGCAAGCCCCAGTATGCGCGTAAGTCCCTGGGCTTGAAAAAATGGGTGCTCTGGGGCAGGGCTGGGGTGGCACGCACAAGTTATAAAATCAAGGGTTGGAGTGCGCAAGCAGGTGTACAATTGTGCACCTTGCATGCGCTGAGCCCGCGCCAATCTGCGCTGCCTTCCCCCATTGCCTCCCAGGCTGTGCCGAAATCAAAGCGGCCTCGGAGGGAACTTCCCTACCCCCTCACTCCACCTTCCCTTCCCTTCCCCTACCTCCCTCGCCCTTTAAACCATGTGTGCACTGGGACGCGTGCACACATGGTTTAAAATCTACCCCTATATGTGGATTCCCACTCTCTTGTTTGCTAGGATTATTGACTAGGGATGTGAATCGTTTTTTGATGATTTAAAATATCGTCCGATATATTTTAAATCGTCAAAAATCATTAGGGCCACGATACAATACCAATTCCCCCGATTTATCGTCAAAAAATCGTAAATCGGGGGAAGGGGGAGGGCAGGAAAACCGGCACACTAAAACCCCCTAAAACCCACCCCCGACCCTTTAAATTAAATCCCCCACCCCAAATGCATTAAATTACCTGGGAGTCCTCCGTAGCGGCGGTCTGTGGCTAAATCGGGGGAAGGGGGAGAGCACGAAAACCGGCACACTAGATCGTGAGGTCTTCAGCCGGCGCCATTTTTCAAAATGGCCGCCGCAAAATGGCGGCGGCCATAGACGAAAACGATTCGACGCAAGAGGTCGTTCCGGACCCCCGCTGGACTTTTGGCAAGTCTTGTGGGGGTCAGGAGGCCCCCCCAAGCTGGCCAAAAGTTCCTGGGGGTCCAGCGGGGGTCAAGGAGCGATTTCCTGCCGCGAATCGTTTTCCGTACGGAAAATGGCGCCGGCAGAAGATCGACTGCAGGAGGTCGTTCAGCGAGGTCCGGAAATCTCGCGAGGGTTCCGGACCTCGCTGAACGACCTCCTGCAGTCGATCTCCTGCCGGCGCCATTTTCCGTACGGACAATGGCGCCGGCCATACGCGTATGGCCGGCGCCATTTTCCGTACGGAAAACGATTCGCGGCAGGAAATCGCTCCTTGACCCCCGCTGGACCCCCAGGAACTTTTGGCCAGCTTGGGGGGGCCTCCTGACCCCCACAAGACTTGCCAAAAGTCCAGCGGGGGTCCGGAACGACCTCTTGCGTCAAATCGTTTTCGTCTATGGCCGCCGCCATTTTGCGGCGGCCATTTTGAAAAATGGCGCCGGCTGAAGACCTCACGATCTAGTGTGCCGGTTTTCGTGCTCTCCCCCTTCCCCCGATTTAGCCACGGACCGCCGCTATGGAGGACTCCCAGGTAATTTAATGCATTTGGGGGGGGGTTCGGGAGGGTGGGGGATTTAATTTAAAGGGTCGGGGGTGGGTTTTAGGGGGTTTTAGTGTGCCGCTGGACCACCAGGTAATTTAAGGCATTTGGGGGGGGGATTTAATTTAAAGGGTCGGGGGTGGGTTTTAGGGGGTTTTAGTGTGCCGGCTCACGATTTTAACGATTATGACGATACTTTACACACACGAACGGCAACAATACGATTCCCTCCCCCTCCCAGCCGAAATCGATCGTTAAGACGATCGAGGACACGATTCACATCTCTATTATTGACTATGTGAATTCCCAGAGAAAAATCATGTGCTGTTTCACTTTTGAGGCGCTTTTTGCCTAAAGAGATAAAAGATTATTTAGTTTTCAGAATATATATAAAAGCTTGCCTCTTTACCACTGCTTTCAATTGACTGTGAGACCTAATGCTGTTCTGGCTTTTAATGTTTAATTAGCATGGATGGCTATTTTAGTGATTCTCTGTTAGGCTAAGAGACATTTTAGGTTATGAGTCACTGATTTATGCTGCTTTATTTACTGACTACCTGGATCTACCATGAGACCACTTCATTAGCCATTGCTTGACTAACTCACTTAATACACCTTTCACTATTCTAGTTCCTCAATCTTCCTGCATCCCAACGAATCCAAAATGTCCAATTATGAACCTCTGTCAATACCTACAAATACCCCTTGTGTTTGTCCCTATGCTACTGTTCACTCTGATGCAAATTTATTGAATATTTATTACAAATATGATTGTAATCCATCTTGAGACTAATTTGGAAAAGGTGGAATATCAAATTTTTATAAATAAATAAAATACATTGTTTACTCTATTGTTTTACTTGAATATATTTTATGTTATATATTATCTATTCTCTCCTTGGGAGGTGAGTAATAAGTATGAATTAATAAAAAAAGTTAATCACATTTCTAACTTTCTCCCTATCTGTCTTTGATATTATCTCCTCGCTTTCCATCCAATTGAAGTGAGTTCTAGCTTATTCTGGTCCTCAGAAAGTGAAGTGCACAAAGCAATTTGTTGCAAAAATTAGGTGCGCTCATGGTTTTCTCTCTCTCTCACACACACACACACACACACACACATACATACAGTGACTGTCTCTGAAGCAGATCCAGGTCTCAGGTTCATACCAGTGACATCCCATTCCCAATAAGTCTTCCTTCCTCCTTGTAAGATTCATGGACACTTGTTGCTGTGGAAGGTGGCAGGTGGCAGGCAAGAATGGTCAAGATCCAGGCTGAGGTCGTATCCAGAAGACGCGTGTCTAAGGAGACAGATGGCGGCGGTGTCCCCTTCGCCAAGAAGTGCAGAGTGCATTAGTGGGTCCCGGGGTCAGTGAGCTAAGAAAAGTAACAGTACCCCCCTCTTAAGCCCCCTTCTCAAGGTCCGGGGCTTCAGTTTTGTAGGGAATTGATGATGGAACTCCCTCACCAACAGGGGCGCTTTGAGTTTGGTTGCTGGCTCCCAGGAGTTTTCTTCTAGTCCATAATGTTTCCATGCAATGAGGTTTTCCATCCTATTGCATTGTCTGTGAGAATCCAAAATTTCTTGAACCTCATAGTGCATGCCTTTTGAGGATATCTCTGTGGTTTAGGGAGGCCTAATGGTCGGCCAGGAAGGGATCAGCGGCTTCAATAAGGATAATGGAATATATTGTGTATCTTCAATGTGTTAGTGAATTTAAGTTGACATGTTACTCGTCCATTTTGTCGTAAGACAGGAAAAGGACCTATAAAATGAGGTGCCACTCATTTTATAGGAAAAGGAAGGCATAGGTGCTACGTACTCAATCATGCCAGGTCCCCCTTCTGGAATTGTGGAGCCGGTCTGCATTTGGTATCCACGTTTTTCTTGGCCTGTGCTGCGGCTTTTGTGATTAACTGGTTAGTTCATATCCATAGGTCCTGAAGTTCTTGGGCTGTAAGCTGGGCTGCTGAGGAAGGCACTGAGAAAGGGAGTGGCAACTGGACTCATGGATGTTTGTGTTGCGTGCTCCGTCCGCGTCCGGTCCACGCACGGGCCTGCTCACCCCTCTGGTGCCTCTGCAGGTCCCGAGTCAGCCTCCCCAGCGGCAGCCGTGAGCACCTCCAGGCCTCGGCCAGGACTCATAAAATTGGCCAAATAAAATAGGCCATCCATTTTCACGGATTTATAAACTGGATGGCCCTTTGCCCTCACTATGTGGCGATCGGCGCCAATTTGAGTATTGGCATCGGACGGCCGGCGTGCAGGAGATCACTCCCGGACTCCCGCTGGACTTTTGGCAAGTCTTGTGGGGGTCAGGAGGCCCCCCCCCCAAGCTGGCCAAAAGTCCCTGTGAGTCCAATGGGGGTCCCGGAGCGATGGCCAGCGCCATTTTTAAAGATGGCGCCGGCCATCCAGTGCTCCTACCATGTGACAGGGGCCGGCCTATGGCACGGATACCCTGTCACATGGTAAGGGCAAAGGGCCATCGGCGCCATTTTTATTAGCGCAGTCGATGGCCTGACAGCAGGAGATCACTCCCCGCACCCCCAATGGACCACCAGGTAATTTTAAAACTATTAACCTTTCTTTTACTCTATTTTTCTTCCCCCTAAATGAGTACTGGCATATTGTGCCATGAATGTTGCCTCACAGTAATTGTAGCCACTTCTAGTCACATGGTACAAGTATGCAAGGGTACAAAATGGCTGGCATTCATTTTATAACAAACAAGTGGAAGCCTGAAAAAAATATAAATAAAGAAGTGGAAGGGGAGCGGGGGTGAAATTCATTTCAGCCACGTTCAGTTTATGGGACCCAGGGAAGGGATCCCCCCCCCCAGCCCCATGCACAGTGTCCATAATCCTCTATGGTTCAGGGAGGGAATCCCCTGGTCTGCACTAACTTGTGCCTCACTAAGGCTGTCCCTTGGCTTGTGCCAACTCCCTTCTCTTTGTGGGTCCCCGGGAACAGATTCTTCAGCCCCATGGCTCAGGGAGGGGAATAATAGACCCTCACTGACCTCCTTCTCCTCTTGAGCCCCACTGAGGTATCCCTAGGCTTGCGCCAGTTCATGTCTTCTCTTGGGGGATTCTCAGACCAGTGCTGAGCCTATGACAGAGGAGTTCACCTGCACAGCCGCCAAACACTTCATTTTTAGGCCAAATATATCTTATTTTTTTAATCTAAAATATTATTTTTCGGCAAAGCTATGCTTTTTATTCTTTCCAAAGACAAACCAACTATGTGCATAGCGCAATGGGAAGTGCTTTAACAGAGTGCCCACACAAATGGGATGAGCTCCATATTACTATATAAATGTTTCTTCCTAGGGAAAAAAAAAAAAAAAGAAAGTTGCAAAACTTGCCTGCTTGGTTTCCCATTATTTAATAATTTATTATATGAAATCCGTTGACCTTTCGGAGCTCAGCGTTTTGTTAGGTGAAGCAAGAATACTAATGCTGCTTTAGCTCTTTTATTGAGCAGCATTAGCATACAAATAGGCCATCAATAACCAATTACAATCTTCATCTTGAAAAGTAAGGCACAACAGCACACATTGAGACTATATAAGGTGCACCTCGATGGATAAAAAGTGTGATATTGAATAAGGCATGACTGAAGTATTCAAAGATAGGGAGGTGGCTAGACAGATTGATAGATATACTGACGGTAACTTTTAAACAGGGGAGCGGGCGCCCAGGGATGCGGCCATTTTGTAACATACATGCGTATATGCACACATATTATAATATAGCCTGACCACGTGCACATGTACATGCAATTTTAAGTGGACACATGCATATGTGCACAAATGCTGCTTCCAGCACATAAATGGGGGAATTTTAATAGACAAGTTTGCCCATGCATTCCCAGTTTTCCCAGTTCATTCCCAGTTCGCCCAGGTAAGGGATAGGACTTCCAAACACACACACACACACACACACCCCCCGAGCTTAATAGCCTCCCTTCTCCCCTGTTAGCTCCAACCCTTAAAACCCTGCCAATCTATATATTTTTCTTTATTTTATTACTTACATGTCCTCCATAGCAGAAGTAAAGTTACGTGGCAGGGGACCCCAGCGTGCGCCTGTGCGCGTATTTACGTGCAAACTTGAAGCTGATATCCAGGAACGCCCATGACCCGCCCAGACCATGCGCATGTCCCACCCCTTTTTCGGCACTTTTCATTTGTGTGTGCGGCAGGAGATACATGCATCCTGAGACTGCTTGTAAAATCTACTCGGCACGCGCTGTCTCGGTTTTGGCACGAGCCGGGCTTTTAAAATTCACCTTCAAGTTTATAGGCCAATTGATTTTAGCAAGGTCTCTAGGATAACATTAACCAGCTAAGAAGAGGATGCATAGGATTGCATTTGCTCATGCAATAATCAGGTTGTTAAAACTGAAATTAAAAATTGCGCACATATCCGCAGTTATCAGGTTTTCTTCACCAAAATACCTTAGAAGATATTGTAGTCTACTTGTGTAATCTCCTGGTTCTCAAAGATATTATTTGGGTGCCAGGGCTTATCTCCATAGAGGGGAAGCTGCTGTTCCAGGGCCCTACTGGTGCAGGCATGAGTTGATGGGTGGCCAGCATTGATATCAAGAGGCAGTACATAGATGATTGTCATTCCAAGGAAGTCTTTTTCCTCAAACCTCAAAACAAACTCAGTAGGAATAACTGGACATCAAGTGCACTTCAGGTAGGTGGCATCCAGGGTCCAAACCATTCAAATTAATGTTCAGAAACAGTTTTCTCCTAATACACAGTGCAACTTCATAGTGTCAGTGGAGAAAGCGCCACTATGGCTCTTCACTTCTCTGTACCCGCTACTGACCTAGAACAGTTGGCTAAATTTACTTTGCCCCATGAAAAGACTCTAAACATACTGAATGTCCATAGCACTTTGTAGTTTCACCTTCATTTTCCATACCACTTATCTTCTGTGCAGTTGCTTTGACACTGCTGGCTTCCCTCTGAATTCCTCCCTCAAAGATACAAGTGGCTGGAGATGCTCATTCGCACTCCTCTTAACCTTCAGATAAGACTTTTCACTTCACTGTGCCTTGCTGGCACTTAACTTTCTGACTTAGCTAATCAGAGTAGCTCCTTTTTCCTTTCACTAACAACAAATGTCTGCATTAGTATCCAGATTCAGGAACCTCTCCTTGCTCCTTTCCAACCTCACTCCCTTCTCTTAACTTCTAGATCAGGGGTGATCAGCTCCTGTCCTCAAGAGCGGCAAACAGATCCGGTTTTCAGGATATCAGCAATGAATATGCATCAGATAGATTTGCATACAATATGTTTCTGTAGACTTAGCTATTTATAGGTTTAGAACATAGTGGGTTGGTTACTGAACTTCTGGTTGTGGGTATAGTATTATTAAAAAAAAGTTTTAGAAGCAAATTAGACTGTTTGGCCATCAAGCAATATGAAAAAGTATAAAAGTATAGAAAACAATTTTATACAGAGACAGAAGGAGGTGTATATATATTTTGTTTTTCAGAGATACTGGTTGGATACACCTACGATACGAGCGAGCCTTTTTGTGTTAGGATATTCGTGAAGAACCCTACAACAGTCCACAGAGGACAAAAATGAAGTTCCCTACTTGCCACCAGTGAAGGGGTACTTAACAGACAATCAAGAGGTGAAACCCTCACAATAGCAAGGATTCAGCTTGAAAGAAAGCAACCTGGAATGACCTAGTGGAGCAAGAGTTTGCAATCATAAGACAAGAAATTCCACCCAGAATGAATGAAGCCTACTTTCAAGGAAGCGCATATGCCTGCATCTAAAGTCCACACAGATGCATGGATCCAGAGAAAGAAACACCCTGACAGAGTCTTCATCTTCCTCCCCACCCCCAATGTGTTCTAAAAATTTGGTATGAATAGGACACCAATCAAAAAAAAAGTTACTAGGTACACACACACAAACACACAAATACATAAAGCAGGCTAATAAAAAATGTTTTGTAATTAGCTATCATGTTATAGTTCTGTATCTGCTATTTTGTATTTTATATTTGTGCATTCCTCACAGTAAAAGATAATTTTGTTAAAATAAACAGGTAAAGCATCAGAAGATAAGGCAAATATATGTTCTAATTAATTTAAGGGTATCAGTTTGTTATTTAAAACATTACATTTTATAAAATGCCATTCATGTCTGCGTATGTCTTCGCTCCAAAGCGGATGCTGAAGTACTAAATTAAGTGCATTGTGAGATGAATACATTACGAACAGAGAACTGTGATCACACCTCGTACAGTGTAAATGCACTCGCTGAGTTCATGGTTCCTGCAGCATTCCTCACTGGCGATCACAATAACTGGCTGAGTGGCATGATCGTATTGCCAGTTCTCTTGTTCCTCAGAAGAAGAAATAAAGCCAAATTTACAAAATCTGGTGATCATTTACTCATTTCAACTTGATTAGCGCTTCACAGTCGTAATCTCAAAGCAGATACAGAAAAGATACATAAATACTCTCTATTACCCCTGCTTGCCTTATCACTATCATTTAGATCATCTTCTAAATATTTTGCATTGCAATCTCTAATCCAAAAGATCCTGAGAAGCATTTCTCGCACCACAACTGGCATTCAACCAGTAGCCAGCCTCCCTTCACCCCATTGCCTATTGGTACTCAATCACCAGCCATCCTTCCCTCTCGCTTTTAAAGGCTGTTACCTGCAGTGTATTTCACCATCTTATTGATCACATCTGAAAGAACCCTTAGACAATTGGGATTTGATACTCCAAGCAAACAGTAACACAAAAATAGGGGTCTGGGGTAGCCTGCATGGAGCAGAAGTTGCTATTATCCTTGGGGGTAGCCTGCACAAAGCGGCAGTTGCTACTACCCAAAAAAAAAAAAAATTTGCTGGGCAGACTAGATGGATCATTAAAGTCTTTATCTGCCATCTTTCACCTTGTTACTATAAAATAGGCAAGAATGGGATGGAAGTACACAAATGAAGGAGAATAGGGTGAGAGACTGTAGGACCTGAAAGAAGGAAGAATATTATCAATCTTTTTTTCACTTTGACCTCTAGTAGGGTGGAAGCAAGGTATCCTCTTCCCCAATACCACAGCCTCTCCTGTTGCTTCACTGGGGGACAAGCAGGGCCGGCGCATCCCAATAGGTGAACTAGGCTGTTGCCTAGGGCACCAGCCATTAGGGGGCAGCAAAGAGCAGCCATATATGGCCACAAGCGGAGCCCATCCTACACACGGCCAAGAAGAGTACAGACTCAGTGGGACGCAAGTGGAATATACTCGGTGGGCCGCGAGCAGTGCACATCCTGTCCTGTTCATGGCCAAGAGAAGCAGAGACTCAGCAGGCCACGAGTAGCACCTCTGTTTGTGTGTGTGTGTGTATGTGAGTGAGAGGGATTGTGTGTGTACGAGAGAGCAATGGTGTTAGTGAGAGAGAGGAAGGAAGCCTGTGTAAGAGTGCGTGTGTGAATGAGACGAGGGGGCCTGTCCGAATGAATGAGGTCAGGGCCGGAGCTGGGGCCTGGACTGGGGGGGGGGGGGGGCAGGCGGAAGGCAGAAGGTTCGTCTAGGGTGCCTAATACCCTTGCACTGGCCCTGGGGACAAAAATTCCCATTTCTCTCTGAGCCCAGACTGCAACCTTACAACTCTTGGTTTGCGGAATAAGGGATCTTCTTCCTTCCTTCCCCATGATGTTTACTGCTGTTGCCACTACATCTTCTGGTGGAGATGGGGGAGGGGGGGCAGGAAACAACGACAAGGGGTGTCATCTTTTTCTTCTAGATTGGGGAGAATGACCTGTTCTTTCACAACCTGAAAGACTTGCAGTGGGGGAATAGTAATAGAGGAGCAAATCTCTAGTCATGCTTCCTTCTCCAACACAGCGCTCCCTTCTTCATCAGTATTAGCTCTAACCCAGGACCCTTCTGGGCCTCGTGCTAGTGGGATTTTGCCACCCTCAAACGTTTGGAGCTCTAGACTGCTTAGTTTGCCTAATGGAAGCATCGGTCCTCGAGAGAGGTAGGACAAAAAAATTGCATCAGGAGAGGAAAGATATGAGGAGAAAGTGGGAGGAGTAGAGAACAGACAGCATTAGAGGGAGATGTGGCCAGGAGGGAAGATAAGAATGGGAAGAAGAGGAGAGTGGGAACAGTATTAAGGCTAAAAGGACAGAATGCAGAAAGGAAAAAGTGTCTGCAGGAAGGGAGGAGAGGGGAGAGAGAGAGCCCAAGAATAAGGGAAAAGAAGGACTGTGTGTGAGCAAACAGACAGCTAGAAGGGAGAAACCGATGACAGGATGGGAGAAGAAAAGAGTAGGACATGGATGCCTGAGAGAGAATAAAAGGAAATGAAGGCTGAGAGAGAAAGAGATAGATGCAAGACTAACAGTGAGGGTAAGAGATAAAGAAGAGGAATGCAGGAGGGAGAGTCAGAGAGGAAAAGGGAAGAAGTTAAGACAGATAGGGAGTAAGAGGAATAAGAGACAGAAGGGAAAAGTAGAGAATAATATAGAACAGGAAGTAGATGTGCTGTGAAAGAAAGTAAGGTATCAGAGAGAACAAGAGAGGGGATAACTAAGGAGGAGATGGAAGAAGAGATACACAGAATGAAATGTAATAGAAGCAAGAACCAGGGAAGGAATTAGAAGTGAGACAAGGATCAAAGAAGGGCATCCTGAACCCCACCGGGCAGGCAGAAGGGTGTTGGTATGTCACGTAAACAGGTTATGAAGGACAGACTGGCCGAAGATGGAATCTTGTCTTCAGGCTTTCTCCAAAGGTGTGGAGAGAACTCCAGGTAGCAGTCCTGCAAATGTCAGGAAGTGGCACCGAGCGAAGGTGTGCTACTGAAGTTGCCATGGCCCTCACAGAGTATGCTTTAACACGGTCTTGAAGTGGAATGCCCGCTTGCTGATAGCAAAAGGATATGCAGTCCGCCAACCAGGAGGAGAGAGTCTGCTTACCCACAGGCTTCCCTAATTTGTTAGGGTGGAAAGAGACGAACAATTGAGTGCTTTCCCTGTGGGCAGCTGTACGGTCTAGGTAAAACGCTAGAGCCCGTTTACAGTCAAGTGTATGCAGAGCCTGTTCTCCTTGGTTGGCATGGGGCCTGGGAAAAAAGGTAGGTAGTATGATGGATTGATTAAGATGAAAATCCGAAACTACCTTAGGTAAGAATTTAGGGTGAGTGCGGAGTACCGCCCGGTCCTGCAGAAGTTTAGTGTAAGGCGGATAGGTAACTAGAGCCTGCAATTCACTAACTCTGCGAGCTGAAGTGATTGCCAAAAGAAAAATCACTTTCCATGTGAGATATCGAAGGTCACAGGAGTGAAGAGGCTCGAACGGTGGTTTCATGAGCCGACCCAAAACCAGATTAAGGTCCCAAGAAGGGGCCGGAGGACGTAGTGGAGGCTTGATATGGAGCAAGCCCTTCAAAAAGCGTGTTACATGGGGATGTACTGATATAGGGACATCCCCGACACCTTTATGGAAGGCAGCTACCACACTGACATACATTCTGATGGAGGAAGTCTTTAGACCTGACTCAGATAGATGCCAGAGATAGTCCAGAAACTTCGGGATTGGACAGGAAAGGTGGTCAAGGGACTGAGAAGAGCACCATGACGTGAACCTTTTCCTTTTGTAAGAGTAAGATTTTCTCGTGGAAGGCTTCCGTGAAGCAATCAAGACACGGGAAACTGGTTCAGAAAGATTAAGTGGTTGAAGGATTAACCTTTCAACATCCATGCCGTCAGGGATAAGGCATGAAGATTGGGATGGCGTAGGCTCCCATCGTTCTGAGTGACCAGAAGCAGGTCGTTTCCAAGGGAATGTACCTGCGGATGGAGAGATCCTGAAGTATTGGAAACCACACTTGGCGTGGCCAGTGAGGTGCTATCAGGATCATGGTTCCCTTGTCCTGACGTAACTTCATGAGAGTCTTTGAGAGAAGAGGAAGTGGAGGGAATGCATAGAGCAGACCGGTTGTCCACGAGAGGTAGAATACGTCTCTGGGTCGAGAGAGTTTGCTGCGAATGAGAGAGCAGTAGGTTTCCACTTTGCAGTTTTGTGGAGACGCAAAGAGGTCTATTCGAGGATATCCCTTTGTTGAAAAATGGAGTTCACTACTGAGGGGTTGAGAGACCACTCGTGCGGTTGAAAGACGTGACTCAGCTTGTCTGCCAGCACATTGTCCACTCCCGGTATGTAGGTGGCCTTGAGGTACATCGAATGGGAGAGAGCCTCTGGTCATATCTGTGCAGCTTCCTGACACAGAAGGAAGGAGCCCGTCCCTCCCTGTTTGTTGATGTACCACATGGCTACCTGGTTGTCCGTCTGAATCAGGATAACTTGATTTGAGAAGTGATCCTGAAAAGCCCTGAGAGCATATCTGATTGCTCGAAGTTCCAGGAAATTTATTTGGTGTTTGGCTTCCTCTGGAGACCAAGAGCCTTGTGTCTGCAGATCGGCTACTTGGGCTCCCCACCCGAGGTTGGAAGCTTCGGTGGTGAGAATGATTTGAGGATTTGGAACCTGGAAGGGCAATCTCTGGAGGAGATTGGTCTGATTTTTCCACCAGGCGAGAGACAGACGGAGTGAGTCAGTGACGTGGACAATGGCCGACAGAGGCTGAATAGCTTGAGTCCATTGAGACCTCAGAGTCCAGTGCATGAGTCTCATGGCCAAGCAGGCCATTGGTGTGACATGGACTGAGGACGTCAAGTGTCCCAAGAGGACGAGAAATTGGCATGCAGTCACAGAGTGCTGAGACTGCAGCCGGTGAGCAAAAGATACAAGAGTCAGTGCTCATTGTCGAGGCAGGAAAACCTTTGCCTATAAGGTGTCCAAGTCTGCCCCAATGAACGACAAGGTTAGAGATGGGACTAAGTAGGATTTATCGTAATTGACGAGAAATCCTAATGAAATTAGAGTGTGTAAGGTTAGTTTGAAGGACGACAGAGCAGCTTGCTGAGTGGGAGCCCTGATTAACCAGTTGTCCAGATAGGGGTAGGCGTGAACACCCTGTGTCCTGAGGAAGGCTGCGACGACTACGAGGCATTTTGTAAAGACTCGTGGTGCAGACGCTAGGCCGAATGGAAGCACTCGCTATTGATAGTGCTTGGGGCCTACTAGGAACCTCAGGTACTTGCGATTAGCTGGATTTATTGCAATATGGGTCTATGCGTCCTGGAGGTCCAGAGAGCAGAGCCAGTCTCCTCTTTGTAGAAGAGGTAGAAGCGATCCCAAGGTGACCATCTTGAACTTTTCTCGCTGGAGGTACTTGTTGAGGGTCCGTAGGTCCAGAATAGGATGGACGCCTCCCGATTTTTTGGGGATTAGGAAGTACCGGGAATAGAACCCTAGGCCTTGCTGAGAGTATGGAACAGGTTCTATTGCTCTTGACTGGAGAAGGAGGGAAACCTCTTGATCCAGAAGAATGGAGTGTTCGGATGTTCTCCACGTCTGTAGAGGTGGGGAGTCCGGTGGCAGGGCGAGAAAGTTCAGATGGTAACCCTGAGCAATGATTGCTAATACCCATTGGTCGGATGTGATTGAATGCCACATGTTGTGGAAGTGGCACAATCAACCTCCCACTGGTATGTGCGACAGAGGAATCTGGTTGCTGCTCTCTAAGTGGAAGTCAAAAACCTGAAGCAGGTCCTGGTTGAGGAGCTGCTTGTTGTTTTTGTTTACGGACTTGACGAGACTGCGGTTTTTGATAAGGTCTCGTGGCAAGTGATCTGGTTGGTGGCGGGTAAGACTTCTTTGGGTGGAAGAATGACTTCTTAGAGTCCTTTCTGAAGGGCTGTTTTGAGGAGAAGTCAGAAGGCATCAAAGAGAGCTGTCTTAGGGTCTCACGATGGTCCTATAATTCTGCCACCGTTCGTTGTATCTGTTCGCCAAACAGATTATCTCCAACACAAGGCAGGTTGGATAACCAATCTTGTACTTCTGTGCGAAGGTCAGAAGACTTGAGCGAGGCCCACTGTCTCACTGAAATAGCAGCTGCAGACAGTCTGGTAGAAGTGTCAAAAATGTCATAAGATATTCTAATCTCATGCTTGCCTGCCTCAAAACCCTTGTTTACTAGGGTTTGTAATTGTTCTTGAAATTGCTGAGGCAGGGAGTCTGAGAAATCATGTATCTGCTTAAAAATGACCCTGTTATATTGGGTCATATAAAGCTGATAGGCGGCAATTCGGGTGATGAGCATGGCCCCTTGGAATACTCGGTGACCAATGTTATCTAGGAACTTCTGTTCCTTTCCAGGAGGAACAGATGAGTGAGGTTTCGACCTCTTTGCTCTCTTTTGTGCAGTCTCTACCACGACCGAGTGGTGATAAAGCTGTGATTTTTGAAAACCTGGGGCTGACTGCACCAAATAGGTAGTGTCAGCTTTCCTGTGAACTGGAGCAATTGATCCAGGATGTTCCCAGTTCTTCTTGAGGAGATCGAGAAGGACCTGATGGATGGGAATAGAGGTGATCACCTTAGGAGCATCCAGGAATTGGAGCAACTCCATCATCTGGTGCCTATCATCTTTTTCCACCTGTAATTGAAAAGGAACCAATTCATACATTTCCTTCACAAAGTTTATAAAGGAGAGGTCCTCTGGAGGAGAACGCTTCCTACTCTCAGTGGCTGAAGGTGGTGAAGGTAAATCATCAATGTCTGTTGAGGTATCATCAGCCCAGTTGTCATAAGGATCAGCACCCGTCCCTCTAGGAACTAGAGGTGGACAGGGTGGTTGGATACCTGAAGGTCCCAGTCTAGGCTCCGAAGGAATCGGGGGAATTATCGGAGGCACCGATGATGGCATCGAAGGTACCAGTACAGGCATCGAGGGCATCGATGGATGACTCGGTGATGCTGACGGACATATCAGCACCAATGGATGAGTTGGTGGCGAGGGACATATTGGCATCGATGACTGAGGCAGAACTCCCGATGGAGGGATGCAGAACGGTGTTTCTCCTCCCAATGATGCTGTCAGTGGGGAGGGCATCGGAGCCATCAGAGACCCAGGATCCATTTGTGGAAAAGCAGCCATAAGCGCTTCCATCCTGGATAGCAGCGGTGCCAGCGCTGCCGGAATCGGGTCGATGATTGGTTCCACAGGCGGTGCCGGTGTCGGTGCCGGAGGAACCTGAAGACGTTGCATCGCCTTGTCGATGGCCTCTTGAACCATCCGGTCCAGTTCTTCTCGGAGACCTGGAGCAAGCTGCCCCGGCTCCGGAACAGAAGAAGGAGGCAGAGGCATAGCCAGAGGGACCACCGTTAAAGGTGGAATTGCGGCTCCCGATCCCCGATCGGGTGAGGGTTGCCTCGGTGACCTGGTCGCAGGAATGGTCGGTGCCTTTCCTGAACGGGGTTTCTTCGACAGCGGCTCAGACAATGGCGAGGTCAATGATTTTGCTCTCTCGATGGTCCGAGTCTTATGGTGTCGATGGCGATGTTTCTCCCTGTGATCCCCTCGATCCTGAGAGGGAGTAGAGGGTGTTGATGGCCAAGAAGTCGTCGATGCCGGTCAGTCACCAGTCGGTGGTCGATGTTGACGCGAAGTTGACGGTGCCGGTTCCAACGACGTCTATGCAATGGACGGAGTCAGGGTTTGAGCATGGAAGAGAAGTTCCATCTTCTCCATTCTGGTCTTGCGACCCTTCGGTGTCATTAGGGCACATTTGGTGCAGGTCAAGACATCGTGCTTGCGTCCTAGACACATTACACAGACTTTATGGGGGTCTGTGATAGACATGGTGCAGGTACAGTCCAGGCACCGACGAAACCTCGACGCCATGGCATGGAAAAAATCAAGCCGCGGTACGGTCAACAGTCAGTAGGCCGCGAGGGCCAAACTCGACAGTAATCGACGGGAAATGGATAAAAACTTACCGGAATACCGCGGACTGAAAAAAGTTAGAGGAGGGATCCCTGTGGAGCAATTTAACTTTTAATAATTCTATGAGGAAAATTCCTGTCAGGAATCTCTTCAGAGCTCCTTTACCGCGAGGCTACTGCTGCACGGAAAAAAGAAGACTGAAGGGGGACCCCTACTGGCTGCAGGATTAGTGCCATGCTGGGCATACCCAGTAGGGGCCAGTCAAAGTTCTGGAAACTTTGACAGAAGTTTTCCGTGATTGGGCTCCATCCTGATGATGTCACCCATATGTGAGGACTACCATCCAGCTTGTCCTGTGAGAATATATGTTTCAGTGATTTATTGTTCTTATTCTACATTTTAGGATATTTACTTTATGTGTTTTAGATTGTTTTCTTCATACTTGTATGTTTTAGGATACATTTACTCTGCATGATTGTTAATTATTGTATGCTTATCTGTATTTATTAATTTGTTTTTCTACAGTAGTGAATTTTATGTTAACTTATTTTGTTATTAATATTAATTTATATTTGATATTTTAATTACAAATCACTTTGATTTTCTGCTAGAAAGGCAATCATGAAAATTCAATAAACTATACTAAACTAAAATAGTCTGAAAAAAGTACCTATACAAATAGCAGGTGCAGGTCTATGCACACACTTTTTCCAATTTGATTTTCAAAAATAGTTTTTTCCCTTTGAAAATTTGCATAAAGTCTAAGGCTAAAATAATCCATAAACTTTATACTTCTGTGCACAGTTTGAATGTTGTCCCTAGAGATTCTGGCTTCTTGGGGTTCCCATTTCAATTGGCAAGTTGAAAGGGGAAATGCCCTTATTCTGCTCTCCAGAATAGGTCAAAATATTTTGATTTTGACAGTGAGATACATGAAGATTAAATTTTTTTTTGAAAAATAATACAATTTAATAACTTTCATTTCAATAACAACTTGCAGAAAATTTAATTCTGTTAAGTATATTTGATCTTTGTTTTGTATCATTTCTAACACTAAAATAAAATTTAGGATTTTTTCCTAGTTCAGCCATGGCTTTTAGTGTTCAATGTAGCATGCACTTGAGCACTATTTATCAGGTGTGTCACAATGGAAGAAAGTTTGAGAACCACTGAACTAGAAAACACACTTGGCTCTTCCACTTTTTCCATTCTCCCTATACCCATCCCTACCCTTATAACAGCAGCTTGTCAGCTCAAGGACTCTATATAAACAGTGTATTCTCATGGTCTCTATAGAAACCTCTTCCCTGTGGTGTCAGATTTGCTCTAAAAAGGAAGTTTATGGAGGAGGAAGAGCAACCACAGAGTCCTTGAGCATGCTGTCCTTCATTGTGCCCATGCTGCCAGTCTAATCTACTGTATCTTTTGCTGCTATGGCCTGAAGTGGCAAGGAAAAGGGTTGGTGGAGGGAGATTGCATATGTCATGTAGTGATATAGAAATGTTAAGTAATAGCAGGAGGAGATTAAAGAGTGCTGGAGCCAGAGACAGATTTAAATATAGACAACATAGGCACATGCCTTGGGTGCCAAATTCTGAAGGTTCTTAAAATCTGGATATCCCTACCATACACACACACATACACATTAGGGATGCACAGAAGAAGAAAAATGGTTTTGTTTTGTTCATTTGTTTTGTGGGGACTTTGATTTGTTCATTAGTTTCAAAACAAAAAAACTATTTGGTTATTAATTTAATTTGTTTTTTGTTTGTTTGTTTGTTTGTTTGTTTGTTTGCCATTAAAGTCAATGGGGGAAGTATTGTATCCTATTTTTGGCTCCAGAATTGGGCTTTCTCATCAGTTCTCATGAAACTTGTAGGAAGAAATCAACATAAGAGGGAAAGAACTGTGGCAAAGTGGCACAAAAATGCCATGAATAGCCTAACACTCTATAAAAGAGAAAAGGGTACCAGCAGTGGCAGGAGTTCTCCAAGGAATTGCTAGAGAGGCAAAGAAGCAGCGTAAAAAGGATAAAATTCCAAGGCTCCAAAACAGGGTGCCCACAACAATGGCATGTAACCTTGAAGGTGCATGAGAAGCAACATGCTACCAAGAGTGGCATCAGCATCCTAAGAGTAGCAGGAAGAACTTCAAGGTGTGAAATATGGGTATGGAAGCAAGGCTAAGTGGTATAGAGACTCCTAAAGTGTAACATGAGGGGTATTGCATGGGAGATTTCTGTCTTCCTGTGGAAGTTCTTGCCACTTGTCAGATTTAGTGCAAGACAAAGAGCTGATGTCAGTATAATAATTATGAGGTGAGCTTTTATTTCATTCCTTACTTGAGCATGTTCTTACCACTGGATAGAATTATGAGTTTCTTGTGAAGTGGGCTTTCTGAAGGAAAATATTATCACATTCAGAACATGTAAATGGTTTCTAACCAGTGTGATTTTCCTGGTAGGTTGTAAGATTTGCTTTATTAAGAAAGCTTTCCCATATTCTGTAGCTGAACTCAAGCTGATCCATTTCTTGATTTTCTGGTTTTGAGCTCTCTCTGCCTACAGAAGAAGTTACCACATTCTGAACATCAAAATCGTTTCTCTTCAGCATTTTTTCTCTTGTGCCAGTATTTCTTCCTTCTGGTTGAGTTTTGTGTACAAACCACATTCAACAAACAAACAGGGCAGGAGAACTAGGCTCAAACTATGGAGGCATAGAAAAATAAAGAACTATAAACTGGTGCTGTGGTAGGAAAGTCTTATATCTTTTGACTTTTTTCACATTTTTGTTCTGGACACAAAACGCCCCAGTATAAAAAAAAACAAAGAAGAAAGCTAGAGTGGAAAGAACACCCTAAGGGTACCAACAACAAAGGCATGAACAAGACAACACCAAAAATGGAATCAGCATCTAAAGGCATCATAAAGGGGGAATGAAGCAGAAAAGGTTGTAAGTAAACCCCAAGGCACTGATGAAGAGGCCAAGCAGCACAAAGAGTGGCATCAACATATCAAAATAACATGAGAGGTGCAAAGCAGCCTCCAAGAGTGGCAGGAATATGTCAAGGTGTAAGGTCTGAGGGATGGTAGCAAGATAGAGTAGCAAAAAGAACCCCAAGATATAAAGTCTGGGATGGCAGCAAGACTGAGTGTTATAGAGACTCCCAAGATGTGACATGAAGGGTAGAGCAGCAAGGCAGAGTGGCATGGGAGATGTCAGTCAATCTGCTGAAGCAGTTGCGACTTGTAAGATTTAGTACAAGAGAATGAACAGGGATAAGTATTTGTTTCATGACATAAGCTTTTATTACATTCCATACCTGTGCAGCGATCTTGGGCTTCCCCATGGACTGCCGTCCTTAATTCCAGCCCAGCCCAACTTGCAGTGGGATGCTGCCGATCATGTTGCGGGTTGCCACCGCCAGTTTTCCCAGAGTTGTCCACTATTCTTCACAGCAAGATGTCGCTGATGGATCCTGCACAGAGCACCCCCCCCCCCCCCACCCCTCCAGGCATGCGCACACATCCCTCCTATTGCTTTAAAGGGACTGTGGCAGGAAATGCTCCGTGGCTCCTGAAGATGACATCACTATTTTCAGCTGTTAAAATGGCCGTGCTCCCATCAATCCACACCTCAGCAATAGATTGACTACCTCTGATAGAGTGTATTGCCTCAGCGTGGTCCTGATCTTCGTTTCTGTGTTCCTGGTCTTCTTTCCTGAATTCTTCAACTTTGTCATATGGTCAATCTTCAGTTCTTTGTCTTCATCCTGTGGTCACTCCAGTTCTTCAGTGTCTACTTCTACCCGCCTGTCGGGTCCCTTGGATGGACCTCTGGTTCTGACTTTGGCTTGACACTTGATTATGAATAAACTCTGCCTGCCACTGACCACTTCCTGGCTCTCATCCATGATTGAACTCCACCTGTCACTGACCATGGCCTGATTCTCATCCATGCTTGATCCATGTCTCTGATCTCTGCCTTACTCTTGACCTTGCCTGAATGCTGCCTGCCTCTGACTTCTGCCTGATTCTTGACCTTGCCAGAATGCCGCCTGCCCTGTCTACTGCTTGCCTCTGACTATGCCTGTGCTCAGCCTGCCCTGTGACACTACCACCTCCACAGATATCCACCTCAGCAACAGAGGCCCATGCCTAAGACCTGCCAGCCTCAGCACACGAGGACTCAACCTAAGAGGAATGAGGGCTAGTATAGGTGAAGTTCCAGTTGCGTCTCTCCACAGCCAGCTCCTTCTGCCGATGGTGGAAACTGTGCAGATTGTACCACTCCACCTCAGTCCATGGGTCCATGCCCACAACATTGATCTCAAGTGGAATTATGGGTTTCTTGTGAAATGGGGTTTCTGAATGCAACTTGTATCACATTCAAAACATATATATAGTTTCACTTTTTAATCAGTGTGGTTTTCCTGATATGTTGTGAGGATTGCTTTATTAAGAAAGCTTTTTCCATATTCTGTAGTTGAACTCAGGTTGCTCCATTTCTTGACTTTCTGGTTTTACATGAGCTCTCTCTCCCTACTGAAGCTTTTACCACATTCTAATCATCAAAATGGTTTCTCTTCAGCATCTTTTATTTTTCTTTTGCCTGTATTTATTCCTTCTGACTGAGTTGTTGTTGGCTTTTTTTTGGGGGGGTGGGGGGGGTGTTGTGAGCTTTTACCATCTATAGGTGAACTCAAGCTCTTCCATTTCTTGATTTTCTGGTTTTCTTGATTTTGGGGGCATGGAAAGTAGGCATGTGGTAGCAAGTCCCCTATGGTGGTATTAGGGATATGACAGGTAACAGCATCCTCCCAAGATAATGTCCACACAAGAAATACACAGTACATTTCATGCTCAGTCTTCAAAAAAGCATCACTGGATCCAGAGAGCAGTATAGGCAGGGTCACTGTAATATAGTGTCTATGTGCTGTGGTCTCCTTGACAACAGCTCATAGCCTTACACCTGAGTCTCTGAGAAGAACTGGCTGCTAACATGTTATATAGTTATAATTACTAATTGACACTGCTCCCCATTGATTGCTATGGTTCATGGACTTCAGTGGCCCATAGCAATGAATGAGGGATGAAATAAATGAAACAAATAGGATATGTTTCATTCTTGGACTGGTCTCCATTTGTTTTGGGGACCCTGTGAATGAAAAGAAAATGAACTATTCATTTCAGATGTTACATTTATTTTAAACAACTGCATATCCCTAAGATATTTCTCTCTGCTTTCCAGGGGGATGGGAGAGAGGGAACCCCTTGTCCTAAATCCTCTGTCTATAGGCCCTGTGGTCTTAAATCCAGCTCTGACTTGAGCATGCCCTGGCAGAGGTAAGAACAGAGCATTGAATGCAGAGGTGCAGTCGCTTAATGTTGTTCTCTGGGAAGAAGGTGGAGTGGAGGCACAAATAGGGTGATGTGCATGTGACTGGTTGGTAATTTTGTTTTAATTCCAGATTAAAGATTTGGCATTAAATCACACAGCAAGAGTTTTCAGCAAAAGGCATAAGGTGTTAATTTCTCACAAAATGTTAAATGGAAATTAAATTATATTTTGCACCCGCTTAGATGTCCGAGAGATATAAACCAAAAGGAGACAGAAAATGATGAGGCTCCTGGGAAAAGGAAGATCTCCCCTCCTCCACACAGTTTTCCTGCAGTCACTCCAGTCTCAGCAAGTTAGTTGAGCCAGCCCTGGTTATTTATTTATTTTGATTTTTATACTCCACTTTTCGCACACTTCAGCACTTCAGAGCGGATTACATTAAGGTACTGTAGGTATTTCCCTATCCCCAGAGGGCTTACAATCTAAGGGTTATATTCCCTTTGTATCTCTGGGACTTGTATTTCCATTTTCTTAAGTCCTCAAGACCCCTGATACGGCAGGAGTAAGAAGAAGGCGGCCAGGACTGGCTCAGCTTGGTCTCTTTAGACACAGAGCAATTTAGTCACTCTGTTGGTCATGCCCATGCCTCTGAGTTCCCAATAAGAAAATAATGATCTAGTCCTGGTCTTACCCCATGGTAAAAATAAGAACTAATAAGTCCATATGTGCCATGGGGGTAAAGCCTGTGCATCATCCTGTCCTGAAAAAAGACAATGGAGTCAGTAGACAGGTCTAGCTCTGCATCATTTTTCTGTCATGTCGTGGTTATTTCATAATGTGCAGCTGCATTTTGAGTGTTTTGAGTGAGACATTAGCACAGCCAGTCACCAATTACCAACATACATGTTCCTACCCTTTTGAAATGTGTGTTCCCAGAAGTAATAGCAAATTACAGTGATAATAATGCACCATGCTATAAAATGCTATTCTAGAAACCTAATTAAACATAAGAATACTGTATGTATTAATTAAAATAAGTCCCGCAGCAATCTTTGCAGAAGCTTTATGGCTTGCACAGGTTTTTCTGGTGGGATTTAGTTTTTTTTCCTATCCAGAAGTCAAAGGAAATTAAGGTCTGGGGCAAAAGGCAGACACGCCACCTCGAAATTCTGCGAGTGAGCTGGCTTGAGGCTCTTTGCATTTTTATTTCACTCAATCCTTAAACCTGATTTGACATATGCATCTCTCATGAAAAAAAATAATAATAATCAGTAATGAACTTCACTCACGTAACTGGATGCTTTGCTAAATTGCATGCCCTTTGGGGTAGGAACCTGCAAGCTGGTTAGCTGTCATAGCCTTGGTTGTGTATCCACCATCTGTTGTCGTCAGTGTTATGTACATCAAAGGCATTTTATGCCTACTTAATACTTTAAAAAGATTGTGGTATTATTGCAAAAGTCTAGAAAATGTTTTGGGTTTTTTTTTCAATTTCTCACCTGCTTTCACGTAATAATGTATGTTCTGTTTTCATGATGTGTGTTCATTACATCGCTGTTGCAAAGTCGGTATATAATTTCCCTGTATGGGATAATAATGCAATGCAGTGTTCCCTACTCTGGGAAAGATTCTGTATGCAGTCCTCCATGGTTTTTGTTGGAAATTGCAGCCAAAGAAACAGCAATTCCCTAAACTGATTTCTCTTACCCCTCGGTGGCAAGGTGGGCAGCAGAATTCCCAGGTTTGTAGGACCTGAGCAGGGGCTCTATTTGTGAATGCTTCTACTGTGGCCCCTGCACCTGGTTCTGAGAGACCAGCTTCCTTCACAAGGAAACTTTTGTTAATCCCTAGCTGGGTTTGAGCTGGTGACCTAAAGGTGAAAGGCTTTGTAAGAGTACAGCGAGTCCCTTGAGCCATCCTGATCGCCTGCAAATGTGTGCTGCATTCCTCTGTTCTTAAATAACAGATAGAGCCGAACGCATTGCTGATTCTGAATGCCCTGCAATGCATCAATGGTGATGCATAAGGGCTGCTTCTCTCTCTAGGGAGAAGTTGTGAGCGATGTATGCTGTCCCCATGGCATTAATGTGTTATTGGCAAACAGAAAATCAGCAGAAATACTTAAAGTGTCAACCATGTCATTAATTCATGGGAATATGGAAATGCGATTACCGTATTGTTGGTTGGGAAATTGGGGGGGGGGGGGGGGGGGGGGGAGAGGAGGAATGACCTCCATACATGTGCATTGCCCATTTTTTGGACCATTGCTGATCTGTACACATCAGCAGAATGGTGTTCCTCTCATACAGCAGCGGGTGCTTCACACAGATTCTGCCTCGGAAAGATCAAGCACAATTAAAATGACAACATGAAACCCAAAAACAAAAATGACTGGTGTCGCCTTAAAGAAAAAAAAAGGCCTCCTACGAGAATCTGGGTTGACTTGCTGAGCATTATGTGCATGGCATCGGGGGGAAAATGTCAGCGTGCCAAAGTTTCCCCAACAAGTCAGCAGCTCCTGGCATGCTCCTCTTTTAGCTTCTCCCTGCCACGTTATAAAAGCACAGCACAGTAGGTAGGGCTGCCATTGCTGCCTATATGTATATCATTTATTGTTTTGTTTTATGTGATCTGGCAGTTTCCTCCCGCTCCTGTCTACTTCCAGTTCAGTAGAAATAAGGGCTTAATCTGGATCCATGAGCCTTCATTCACAACCACCCGGGGAATTTTCCCATGCTTTATGCCTCCCCCCAACATGTCTCTGCAGTGATACGTCCTGGATCAGGAGCCACGCACGAAGGCTACTGCCGGGACCCTGCAAGCATGAGCCTTGAATCTGGCCAATAGGTGTGACTCTCTCCCCCGGCTCGGCTCATAGTCAATGAAGACTGGCTCATCTATCACCACTCTGGTTTAGAGATCAATAAAATTTGAGAGGGACAGGCCTCGTGTTTCACTGTGGAGCAGGAGATTTGAGTCTGAGTATCCTGGCCATTAGGGCCAAGGCGAAACACTCTGCAGATGTGGCACACACTATACTGGAGAGAAAGGAATGGTACCCGCTACTATTGTATTGACTTTTATTGCTTATTTCCACAGCTCTACTAGACTTAAGCAGTGCTACTGGCCAATGGAGCAGCACTGAGGGACAGTCTTGATGGCTAGGGTTACTAAGTGACAAGTGGCTCCATTTTAAGACAGATCGGTTCAGTCCTCATTTTATCCCACTCCATGCATGAATTTGTAATTTAGATTTTTTTTTTTCCCCAGCGCAAGCAGGACTAGATCTGCCTGCATGCAAAGGGGGAGAAATCAGAACTGGATCAACCTGTCCAGAAAGGATGGAGTCAGTTGGCAACTCTCTTTAAAGGAGAATTTCCGCCAGCCTTTCTGGCCAGCAAGAGATCCTATGCATCACCTGGGCATACCATCTGGGGCAGAGGGTTTAAAGTGAGAAAAAAAAATGGAGAAAATAACTTATTTTTAACTCAGTTTCCCAGAGATTTATTAAAATGTATTAGTTGAAAAAATGGAGAACAAGATAGCTGCCATGTATAGACATTAGTAAGATATTGTTCTCCATTAGCTGAATACATGGTGAAATGTAAAGAGGAAATAAGGGGATTCCCCAAGATAGGTTTAAATACCTCACATGGTCTCAGCTGAATACTGGTTCCAACCCTCCAGTACAGCCTTTGCTGCAAACACATCTTCAATGTACTTCAGCCCTCTAAGCTGCGCTCACAGGCAGCACTCAATGTTTCCAGGAAAGGAGGGTGGAGGTGAAGGGGGGTGGATCTCAGTCATTGCACAACAGTGACACCCACTGGCCAGACTCAGGTTGCATGTGTTCCAGAAGGAGCCACAGTCAGCAGCCCCTAGTCAAAGATGGTTGCTGCGATAGCTGGACTAGATGGGAGGAAAGAGGGTATATCCCGACTACCATCCTCCCATTCCCAAGTAGTTGAAAATGAAAACTCACAGCACCAAAGCCCAGTAGAGACCAATTCTGATTGAGTTAGGAGTCTAAAGAAGGAGGAAACTGCCAGACCAATAAATACAAAGAGTTTTAATGCAGATAATGAACTTACAAAAAGCTTATACTTGATTTTTTTTTCTTTTAGGTTCTGTTCATTTGCAACTGAGAATTAATATTTCTCTGCTCTTCTGTACATATTGGGAGAGTACTAGATTAAAACATGATATAACATTCCAGGTTAATGGAGTACTACACCCTCCCACTCCCAACCCCAGGTCACAAATAAAGACACAAAGCAAGTCTGTACCTGTTATGTTCAGCGGATCAAAGGCCCATCCCCCAGTCCACCGCCGCTACCTGCTGTTCGGGCCTAGCTGCATGGCCTCCCGACACCTCATCAACTCCACCTCTGGCAGGCTCACCTCAGTGTCTTCTGTACATGGCAAGAAGCCGTGATGCTCCAGTCTTTCTCTCTCCTCGATGCGGCAGGATGCCATTGGGGCATCAGGGCCCAAGCTGCCTTCCAGCCTGCTGCTCTGCTGCCTCCCTAGGTGCGCACATGGCCATCTTCCCCACTTTTAAAGGGCCAGTGGCAGGAATGGTCTGGTGGCGCCCTCTGATGACCTCACATGTTTGGGCCTATTTAAGACCATTCCACACACTCCTCCAGTGCCTTGGCAATAGGTCATCTTGTCTTGAGAAACGCATTGCTTGTGTTCCTGTTCCTCGTTCCTGAGTGGGGTCCTGTGTTTGGCTCTTTTCCTGGTTGGTCCTTCCTCTGTCAGTGTTCACTGTCTCGTCTTCACCTTCCCTCTTCGTTCCTTGCTTTGTGGATTGGCTTCTTGACCCCAGACTGCCTCCTGGCTTCTTCTTCTTGGATTTCCCTTTTGGCTTCTGATCTCGGCTTGGACCTCGACACTGCTAGAAGTCCGCCTGCCTTGATCTTTGCCGGAACCTCGACACCGCGTGTTCACTGCCTGCCTAGACCTCAGCCTGAACTTGACTTAGATTGTTCTTCCTGTGCTGGCCCATCATATCCTAGTCTCAATGGATCTCCATCTGCCCAGAGGCCCACACCTAAGTCCAGCCAGCCCCAGCACCTGAGGGCTCAACCTAAGGGAATGGGGACTGGTATTGGTGAAGCTCCAGTTGGGCCTCTGCTTCAGCCAGCTCTGCCTGCCAAGAGTGGGGACCTGCAGGGCTCCTCCTTGCAGGTTGCGCCCATTCCACCTCAGTCTAAGGTTCCACTTCCCCAACAGTACAATCAGAACATTCAATAATTTCAGCACCATCAATCCCCATGTCATGCATTATTACTTCCTGTACATAGCTGGATTGGACAAACTTCTTTCTAAAGAAAGGAGAGGCACCATACCCGCAGCTGTGAGAAACACAAGACAAGCCAGTGGTATAATGGACTACTGAATAAATAATAAATAATGCTACAACACTGATAGATAATGAAAATGTAGAGACAGATGAAAATAAATTAGTACAGTTTATTATGCATCAGCATATTAACCACCACAGATTGTTAAAATACATAAACCATGATTTATTAAAATACATAACCAGATACCATATGATACCTTCTAAAGCGCCAACAAAAGGGAAGATAGTACAGGAGCTTTCAAGACCACACAGGTCCTTTCTTCAGATATGATTACCTCTTTTGTTGGTCACAGCCTACAACCACTCCCAATTTTCTCTTCGGTGAAAACGGTTACAAGAGGTCTACTCTATTAGTAAAAAAACTGGACTACAGTTTGAAGCATAGCAAAGTTTTGGAGGCAAACTGCCTTCTGATATATTTCAATAGGTTCCAAAGTTCTTTCCTGCACTTAGTGCCCAGGTGTTCACAACTTATTAAACTGCAATTCCTTTAAATCCCCTTCAGTCAATGCAGGTCATTCATTAATATACAGCTGATGGTTATTGCTCAGTTCACCTGTGTGGCATTACAGTTCAAACAAAGCAGATTAGCAGGAAACTGCAAATTCCTTAGCATTCTGACAGGGAGGGGATCTGGACAACCGAGAAGACAGATGTTCTTAGTTCCAAGGCTAGTTCAGCAATCATAGTTCACACCTGTTTGCAGAAAGAAAGATTACAGATAGGAATTGTTATACAAATCATGTAATTGAAGTAGAGATTAATGATAAGCATGAGCGTTATTTAGAGCCAAAGTGTGTGCATGGCAACAAACAATAAGGTTTTGATTTTTTTTTTGGGGGGGGTGGGAGTGCGATGTTTGGATCTGGCAGGTTCCTCCTGCTGTTTAAGGCAGCTAGCTGAATCAGGGCCAGTTTCTGCTGGGTTGTGGTGCCATGAGCCGTTACTCGCAGATAAGCACCGACACACAGTACTTAGGACGATAGTGTAGAATAGTCTATGAACCCCACATCACAACTAGCATATTGATAACACTATGTATGATAAATTTACCCGTAAAAGTACCTTCAGTACACTCGGTCATGACCCACTTCTCTAAAAATTATTTTGTCTAATGATATATTGAAACCGAACCTTTGACGGCACCTGTTAGAATGTACTATAGTACACTTTTACCTACATTAAATATGTGCCTACATGTAAACCGTTGTGATGGTATTTAACTTAGCAACGGTACAGAAAAGATTTTAAATAAATAAATAAACTGCCCAGAAATGGATAGGGAACAAGCTACACAGCTGCTTCCCGAATCCAGTTTGCATGTTCCCTGAGTCTGGCAACCACGTATTTCCACTTTGCAATTGTAACCCCTGGGCTGAGGTCCTCAAGGAGACTCCAAAGGTGCTCTTTAGTTTCCTGAGTTTATGATGTCCACATTTCCATAAACCTTCCATAAACCTGCTATTTTCCAAGATACCCTGTCGGGTGGGTGAGATTTCTCTCCAAGGCCCTGGAGATTGTTATTACAGTCTTTAATATCAACAGTAAAAAACATTCTTGGCTCAGGGTACCATTCCAGCATAATTTTACTGATAGTTGATTTTAACTTGAAGTATTTGACAATTTATAAGTCTTCGTTCAATACAGTTAATTTCATAATCCTCTTCCAATAAATCTATGACTCTGTAAAGATGGTTTAATCTGATCTTTCATTCCTTAGTTCCCTCCCAGAAATATTGGATATTATACTTGCACTGATCTAGATGACATAGCTGAAAGTACTACTTGTCAAATCTTAATTCAAATATTTTGAATAGACTTCTTACATCTTATCCAGCCACTTCCCAGAATATCCTGATGAAGGTCTGCAACATATCTCCGCTGCACCTCCTCTCTTCAAGGGTATACATATTTAAGTCCTTCCGCCTCTTCTCATAAGTTTTCTGGTAGGGTCTCTAATTCAAATGCCACACCGGATCTAGCCCTAGTCTCTAGAGCAGGATCCACCCACCCACTCAGCTGTCTCTAGAGGAGGAGCTGCCAAATGGTATGCCCTCTAGCTGGTTATCATTTATAGGGCCAACCCGTGGGGGTGCCGCAGAGAGACTGGTGGATTCCTGGAATGCCCTTCCGGAGGAGGTGGTGAAGACAAAAACAGTCAAAGAATTCAAAGGGGAATGGGATAAACACTGTGGATCTCTAACGGCTACAGGACAGAAATGGTGCAAGGGGGTAACCTGCTTGGTGTATTATTATTTATTTATAATATTTCATTATATATACAAAGAATTACCTTTGCATGGAAATATATGGACAAAAATATGAAAATATCATTAACAATGAGAAATAGAGAAATAATAAAGCAACTATAACATTGTTATCTAAAAATACAAATTACAGCAGATGAGGAGAATATACAAAAACAATATAAAGAAAATAGCATAACATGAGATCAGATTGTATTATTCTATACACAACATACACTAGATTCCCTTAGCAGAAGAGGTTAACAGCCTCTTGGAGTCCAGGAATGCTCTAAGTTGCTCAGGAGCAAAGAAAATGAAACAATCATTACTAAACTTAATATAACATTTACAAGGATATTGGAGGGAGAAGGAACATCCTATTGAAATTGCCTCTTGTCTATAACAAGAAAAGCCCTTCTTCTTTCTTGAATTATATGTGCTAAATCAGGGAAAACATGTACCAACTGACCATAAAATAAAGTAGACAAATTCCTGAAATAAGTACGCATAATCTTACTCATATCAAGTGATGATACAAAAGTCACTACTAAAGTAGAACGTTCAAGAATTTCGAGCCTTGATGCTTCTGACGAAACATTGGATGGCAGGGGGGGAAAACGGGGAATCGGATTCAGATTTCAACCAACACAGGCTCTTACTTTCACAGTCTGAGGTGGACAACGTTTCCACAGACCTGGACTGGACACTTGAGGGGGGGGGGGGCTCATCATTTGCATAATTTGCTCCCAATGCCCTAAAACCTGGATTCATATTAAGTACCCTCCAGCTCCTTCTATTCATTCTCTTACATACATACCATTTTCTCTCTCCCTCTCCCCTTTCTTTCTCATAGAGAGGCAGGCACATGCTCACGCTCCATTTAGACCTGGCCTCCCTATACAAAATTCACTTGCACCCAATGACAAGTCAGAGACTGAGTACAAGTCCACCGCAGCATTGATTCAAATGCCTGCAAATGTTCCTCCATGATATCCCAGCTCCATTAATCTCATGGACAGTCAGACATAAATTCCAATTCCAGTCTGCACCTCCTGCCATTGGCTTCATGGCACCATGGCTGATTGGCTGATGCATCTGCCCTTCACCCAAGGGGAGTGAAATAACTGGCAGGAATGCTTGAGTGACAGGTGTCTTCCTCCTTTGGCCACTTTCATGGGGTGGGATGGAGTAGGCCAATCATCCCCTCTCTTTCTGGATGGTGGGTTAGGCACCAGACCAGACATTACAGTGTCCGGTTACAAAGGTAACCGGACACTGTACAATTAGTTTAAAAACCAGACTGTCCAGTCCAGAACCAGACAGTTGGCCACTCTAGATACACAGACATAGGGAAAAAACACAGGACTGCTTCTGTGGCCAAGTCCAAAAGCAAAGCACATCAAGCAGCTTTGTCTGAATTTTCAAGAAGGCTCATCATCCAGTAAAAATGTTGCTAAGGTAGCAGTAATTTTTTATGGGTTTGACAGTTGCTTGGTTTTGATTGCAAATATTACTACCGTTATCATAAGGCTTAGAGATAACTGCACAGATTGCAGTTAGAAACATGGGAGTTTAACCTGCACGGCACAGCAGATATTACCTTAAGAAGCTTGCTGGGAAGATTGGATGGACCATTTGGTCCTTTTCTGCCTTGATTACTATCAGGCCGATACAGTACAGTGCGCTCCGGAGCGCACTGTTAACCTGCCCTTGGACGCGCGTTTTCCCTTACCCCTTATTCAGTAAGGGGCGGAAAACGCGCGTCCAACCCGCGGCACCTAATAGTGCCCTCAACATTTCTGTATCGCGTGGGCATACCTAATAGGGCCATCAACATGCAAATGCATGTTAAGAACATAAGAACATAAAAAATTGCCATACTGGGTCAGACCAAGGATCCATTAAGCCCAGCATCCTGTTTCCAACAGTGGCCAATCCAGGCCATAAGAACCTGGCAATTACCCAAACACTAAGAAGATCCCATGCTACTGATGCAATTAATGGCAGTGGCTATTCCCTAAGTAAATTTGATTAATAGCCGTTAATGGACTTCTCCTCCAAGAACTTATCCAAACTCTTTTTGAACCCAGCTACACTAATTGCACTGACCACATCCTCTGGCAACAAACTCCAGACCCTTACTGTGCGTTGAGTGAAAAAGAATCTTCTCCGATTACTCTCAAATGTGCTACTTGCTAACTTCATGGAATGCCCCCTAGTCCTTCTATTATTCGAAAGTGTAAATAACCGATTCACATCTACTCATTCATGACCTCTCATGATCTTAAAGACCTCTATCATATCCTCCCTCAGCCGACTCCTCTCCAAGCCGAACAGCCCTAACTTCTTCAGCCCCTCCTCATAGGGGAACCGTTCCATCCCCTTTATCATTTTGGTTGCCCTTCTCTGCACCTTCTCCATCGCAACTATATCCTTTTTGAGATGTGGCAACCAGAATTGCACACAGCATTCCAGGTGCGGTCTCACCATGGAGCGATACAGAGGCATTATGACACTCTCCGTTTCATTCACCATTCCCCTCCCAATAATTCCTAATGTTCTGTTTACTTTCTTGACCGCTGCATCACACTGAGCTGACGATTCTAAAGCATTATCCACTATGATGCCCAGATCTTTCTCCTGGGTGGTAGCTCCCAATACGGAACCCAACATTGTGCAACCACAGCAAGGGTCATTTGTCCCTAAATACAACACCCTGCACCCGTCCACACCAAATTCCATCCGCCATTTGGATGCCCAATCCTCCAAGGTCCTCCTGCAATGTATCACAATCCACTTGTGATTTAACTACTCTGAATAATCTTGTATCATCCGCAAATTTAATAACCTCACTCATCATATTCCTCTCCAGATCATCTATATATACACCGAAAAGCACCGGTCCAAGTACAGATCCCTGAGGCACTCCACCGTTCACCCTCCTCCACTGAGAAAACTGACCATTTAATCCTACTCTCTGTTTCCTGCCATGTTGATGGCCCTATTAGGTATGTCCACGCGATACAGAAAGTAAAATGTGCAGCCAAGCCGCACATTTTACTTTAAGAAATTAGCGCCTACCCAAAGGTAGGTGCTAGTTTCTGCCGGCACCGGGAAAGTGCACAGAAAAGCAGTAAAAACTGCTTTTCTGTGCACCCTCCGACTTAATATCATGGCGATATTAAGTCGGAGTTCCCGAAGGGTAAAAAAAGGAAAAAAAAAAAGGAAAAAAAATTTTAAATGGGCCGGCGGCTGTCGGGCCAAAAACCAGATGCTCAATTTTGCCAGCGTCCGGTTTCCCAGCCCGTGGCTGTCAGTGGGCTCGAGAACCGACGCCGGCAAAATTGAGCATCAGCTGTCAAACCCGTTGACAGTCGCCGCTCTGGGTCAAAAGGAGGCGCTAGGGACGCACCACCTAATTTAAATACAGAATCACGCACACAGGCAAGTGGCCTGTGCGTGCACCGGGAGAGCGGGCGTTCATCCGCTCTCCCGCAGACTTTACTGATTCGGCCAGTATGTTACTAGGTTCCTTCTCTTCCACCTACACAGATGGAATATTCCTCTTAGTAGAGTTCCAGTGGGAATCTACAAAATGGTTAGACTCCCTCCCACCAGGGGGCAATAGACATCCTCCCCCAACCATTGGCCAGCCCACATACCATAAGATGGGCTGGGAGAAAAAAACCCAGATTTCAAGCTTCAGAACATGCAACATTGTCAGTGAACCACTCAACCAGCTCAAGAAATATAAAATAATAAGAGAGATCCATATTCAGTAGGCCAGCGAGTGGCAAAATTTTTAGTTATAGAGCTGGATAACTTTAACCAAAAAGGGAACTAAAAAAAAACCCACTTCTCTTCCTTAGACTTTTAACTCAAACATCCACAACTCCTAGGGGTCTCTGCATCAAACAGACACAGGAAATGACCATTGCAGCAGCTTCACTTGGTGGTGCTGTAGCATAGATGGCATGGTCCTCTCTCCTGTAAATGCATAGCCTTTCTACAAGTCACACCTTAATAGGGGTCCCAGGGAGTACCTACATGGGTAAATGTACCCAAATATCTTTGCACCCGCTCTCTACCACAACCAGACCTACCGGGCTAAATGTAGCTAGCTTGATAAGATTATACCCATCTCTGGAATACACCATGCCACTTCTTTATCAGGCTGATACAGGACAGTGCGCTTGGTCGAGCGCACCGTTTAGCCCCCGTTTGGCCGTGCGTTTTAGACACACTATTATTACCCCTTATATTGTAAGGGGTAATAGTGCGTGGAAAACGCGTGGCGAACCACCTGGAAATTAGTAGCGCTCATCAACATGCAAATGCATGTTGATGAGCCTGTTAGTTATTTCCCCGGAATACTGAAAGTAAAATGTGCGGCCAGGCAGACGTTAACCATTGACGGCACCGGGTAAGTATACAGAAAAGCAGAAAAAACTGCTTTTCTGTAAACCCTCCGACTTAATATCATAGCGATATTAAGTCAGAGGCCCCAACAATAAAAAAAACCCAAAAAGTTCTTAAAAAAAAAAAATCTGCCTGGACGCTCAGTTTTGCCAGCGTCCGTTTTACGAACCCGTGGCTGTCAGTGGGTTCGAAAACCGACGCCGGTAAAATTAAGCGTCGGTTATCGGACCCACTGACAGCTGCCGCTTCGGCTAATAAGAAGGCTTCCTTATTAGCACGGACCCTAATTTAAATATAGACTCGTGCACCCAGGAGGTGCCTGGGCGCGTGTCAGGAGAGCAGGCATTCAACACCAGCAATCCCGCGAGTTATTTTGAATCGGCCTGTATATGGGTAAGTTTCATCCAGATAATGACTTACCAGCTAAAACTCATCCAGACAGTAAGGGGAAGGGGATATTTAAAAACCCAGGTTTGTCTAGCTAAGATGCTAGTGTTACGCATGCCATCCGCGGCAGACCTGCGGCGTGGCTCCCTCTCCTCACACAGACTCCAGCTCCTGTTTCCTCCTCGCTAGCTGCAGTAGGCCGCCGGCTCCGACCTCGGGCCACCCCCGGTGCCTCCAGCTCTGCCTTGGTCCCCAGTGCTGCAGCTCAGGATGACATTGCTTGTTGGGCCTCTCCGCATGGTCCACGGAGAGATCCCACTACCCGCGCTGCGCCCCTCCCTACGCGCAAGCGTGCACATCTCTGATCCTTATGAAGGGCCCACAGCAGGAACCTTACCGCGGCCCTGGATGATGATGTCAAACTCTTCAGTGTATTTAAGCTCAGGCCTCGCTCCATAGCATGGCCTTTGCAACAGGTCTCCTCGCTACTCAAGTACTCATTCCTGCTAGAGAATCCTCTCTACTCTTCGTTGCAGACCTCCGTTGTTCCCGGTTCCTGTCTTCTTTATTCCTGCCCTGTCTATGTGTTGGACTGACTCTACGGATTTCAACTTTGCTTTGTTTGACTACGCTACAGCCAATCTCTAGACCCAGACCTCCGCTACGCCTGACTAAGCTACTGCCTATTTCCAGATCCAGACCTCTGCTACGCCTGACTACACTATTGACTTCTCCGTGATCAAACCATTGCTTGATTGACTAATGCTATTGACTTCTCCGTGATCAGACCATTGCCTTGATTGACTAACGTTATTGACTTTCTCTGAGATCAGAACTCAGCATTGCTTGCCACGACCTCCACTTTGCCGCCAGCCTTGATCCAAGCCTCTCATTGACGCCTCCTCTAGCCTACTCCCTGGATGTGGACTTAATAGGCTTCGGCCTACCTTTGCTCGAGTGTCCCCAGCTAATCTCTGTTCCATTGGCGCCCGAGTTCCAGTACCGTACCCAGTCCAGGATAGGACTACGCCACCTATCATCTGCTGTTTCTGGGCTGAACCAACCTTTCTTGTTAACCAACCTCGAGGCCCACTAAATCCTGACGGCTCCGGCACCCAAAGGCTCAACCTGCGGGGAATGAGGGCTGGTATAGGTGAAGCTCTAGCAGCCCCTACCTTCATCCCACTCCACCTGCCGATGGTGGGGACCCGTAGGTCCTCACCTATGGGTTGCTTCAACCCCACCTCGGCCCAAGGGTCCACCTCCAATGCAACAGGTTGCAAAGGCCATGGACTCGGTGGAGCCACGTGCCCTCCAGGCCATTCCAGGCCTGGCTTCCAAGATACAAGAACAGCAGCAGTTTCTAGAGGCATTGGCCTCCTTTATGGATCATCTTCACGTCCGGCTTGATGCCCTCACTAATAATCCAGTTCCTCTTCTGGCTCCTCCTCATCCACAGCCACCTCCATCAATACCTCAAGCCTTGTTGGCACTCCCAGCGCCACCATTCTTCAACAGTGACTCCAGACTCTGCAGAGGGTTTATTAACCAATGTTATATGCAATTCACTCTGCAGCCCTCCATCTTCCAGGACGAATTGACAAAGGTCACATTCATCTTATCCCGCCTTGAGGGGAAGGCGTAGGCTTGGGCTTCCCCCCTGTGGGAATGCTCGGATTCCTTGTTTAAAGAACTGAATCAGTTTGTGGCTGTGTTTCGACGGACCTTCGATGATCCGGGTAGATATGCCATGGCAAGCACCAGCTTACTACATCTCCGTCAAGGTCAAAGAAGTCTCTTTGACTATACCATCGAGTTTTGGACTTTGGCTACTGAGCTCGCTTGGCATCTGCCTCTGAGCCATCTACCTGGATGGACTCTCCTCGCAGCTGAAAGATGAATTGGCTGCATGGGAACTCCCTTCCTCTCTTGAGGACCTTATAGACCTGGCAGGCCGAATCGACCATCATCTCCAAGAGCATCACCGGGAGAGTCGGATGCCCAAGAAGCCTTCGCGGGTTCGCTCCCGTTCACCACCTATTACCAACCCTGCTCTCAGCAGTGATACTAAGGTGGTCAAGACAGAAGAACCTATGCAGTTGGGTCGTGGGTGGCTGACACCAGAAGAGCGCCTCTGGCAAAGACAAACCGGTCTGTGTCTGTATTGCGGAGCACCTGGCCACCATCTACAAACTTGCCCTATTCGTCCGGGAAATTCCTCGGCCCGAGTTCAGTAGGGGTCCTGAACTTGGGCGCAACTTCTCTGGCCCCTCAGTTATCTGTACCCATTACCCTGATCTGGGACTCCCGGGCCTTCCTGGTTCTTGCTCTGGTAGATTCCGGAGCAGAAGGTAATTTCATTCTCAAGGACCTTGTACAGCTTTTGGGCATAAAGACCCACTTGCTTGAAACTTCTCTATGTATTGCTTCTATCTACGGAGAGCCGTTACCCGGACAAATTTTCCTGACTACGGAACCTGTCCAGTTATGCCCTGGTGCCTTATACACCAAGGAACTCGAATTGCTAGTGTTAGGGAAATCCATCCATCCCATAGTTCTTGGACTCCCTTGGCTACAGAAGTATTCTCCCCAATTCAACTGGGGTTCGTTGCAACTGGTGGCATAGGGTCCTGCCTGCCACCAGTCCTGTCTCCAGAAAGTGATACCGCCATCCGTGGTTCCTCTGGCTACTACGTCCTCAGGCATACCTGCTCCCTATGCAGCCTTTGAGGCCAACCTCCTTCCGCCTCTTCGAAGGTTCGATTTTCCAATCGATTTCCTTTCAGGAACCTCGCCTCCTTGAGGACGCACCTACCCTCTGTCTCTGCCTGATATGAAGGCAATGATGGAATATATCCAAAAAATCTCACGAAGGGATTCATCTGCCCAACTACTCCCGCTGGGGTGGGATTCTTTTTTGTGACCAAGAAAGATGGATCACTTAGGCCGTGTATTGACTACAATGGCCTGAACGCCATCACCCGTAAGGATATCTATCCCTTGCCAATAATTTCTGAATTATTTGATTGCCTCTAGGGTGCCTCCATATTTACAAAATTGGATCTACGCGGAGCGTGTAACCTGGTAAGAATCCGTCCCGACGACATTTGGAAAACTGCCTTTAACACCCGGGATGGGCACTAAGAATACCTGTGATGCCCTTTGGCCTCTGTAACGTGCCCGCAGTATTCCAACGAATGATGAATGAAATCTTCAGAGATCTACTGTACACCAGTCGTGGCTTACCTGGACAATATCCTCGTCTTTTCCAAAGACCTTGATACCCATCATGCTGACATCCAAACTGTTCTTCAGCGCCTTCATGAGAACCATCTGTTTGCAAAATTGGACAAATACTTGTTTGAGAAATCCAACCTACCTATCCTGGGTTATATCATCTCCCAGCAAGGGTTCTCCATGGATCCAGCTAACCTAAAGGGAATCCAGGATTGGCCACAGCCGGTGGGCCTTAAGGTGCTCCACTGCTTTTTGGGATTCGTCAACTACTATCGTCATTTCATCCCACATTATTCTACCCTGGCTGCTCCATTGACGGCCTTGACTTATAAAGGTCAAGACACATGAAATTGGCCTCCTGAGGCCGTTACAGCCTTCCATCATCTGAAGGAAGCCTTCCAGAAAGGGTTCTGTCTGCACCATCCCGACCCGAATAGTCCTTTCTTTGTGGAAGTTGATGCCTCCACCATTGGGACTGGGGCAATTCTGAGTCAACGCACCACTTCTGGTACCATAGTTCCCTGTTCTTTTTATTCCTGTAAATTTCATCTGCAGAGCAAAATTACAGCATCGGGGATCGTGAGCTGCTCGCCATAAAACTGGCTCTCGAAGAATGCCATTCGTGGCTAGAGGGTGCACAACACAAATTCACTGTGTTCACTGATCATAAGAATCTGGAACATTTGAGTCAAGCACAATGTCTCAATGCCCGTCAAGCTCGATGGACCTTGTTTTTCTTCAGATTCGATTTTGAACTTCGCCGACAAAAATCTCCGGGCAGATGCCCTATCATGCTCCTTCGAGCCTGAAGACACTCCAGAAGAACCTACTCATATAATAGACCCGGCCTGTATTTTTTTATCTGCCACTCATCCAGTTCCTGCTGGAAAGACGGTCGTATCCAGCATGGCAATTTCTTATGTTCTTATTAGGAGGAGCAATAAACACAAACAGATCCCATGCAGGAGAGGTTAAAATAGGAAGGCTAATACCTGTGATAAGGGAATCTCAGTCTGATTAAAATGAAAGGTATAGAAGACAGTAATAAGACTAGCATTATTCTATGGAGCACAGTTCTGGAATTTCAGAAAGAAAGAACAAACAGGCCGATAAGATACAGTGCGCTCCGATGGAGAGCACTGTTAGCCTGCTCTTGAACGCGCGTTTTCCCTTACCCCTTATTCAGTAAGGGGAGGAAAACACGCGTCCAACCCGCGGCACCTAATAGCGCCCTCAACATGCAAATGCATGTTGATGGCCCTATTAGGTATGCGCACGGGATACAGAAAGTAAAATGTGCAGCCAAGCCTCCGACTTAATATCATAGCGATATTAAGTCGGAGGGCCCGAAAAGTAAAAAAAGTAAAAAAAAAAATTAAAAAAATTTGAATTCGGCCCGCGGCTGTCGGGCCGAAAACCGGACGCTCAATTTTGCTGGTGTCCGGTTTCCGAGCCCGTGGCTGTCAGCGGGCTCGAGAACCGACGCCGGCAAAATTGAGCGTCGGCAGTCAACCCCGCTGACACCTAATTTAAATAGAGAATCGCGTGCTGGGAGAGTGGGCATTCGCCCGCTCTCCCACGGACTTTACTGTATCGGCCCGAAAGAGAGGTGGATTCTACTGTGTATGATCAGGATGATATGGAAAGAAAAGGTCAGAAATAAAGTTAGGGAAAGGATGAAGATGGCTGATACCACAGAGGAGATGAGAGAAAGAAGATTGGTGTGGTTTTGTGGAAGTCGAATAAAAGAAATGAAAGTTACATTGGTAGGAAGGTCCTAGAAATGCAGGTGGAGGGGAAAAGGCCCAGAGAAAGAGCTAGGAAGTTATGTATCAATGCTGTTCACCAGGATATCGAGGCCCATGGTGCATGCAAGAGAACTGCACGTGACTGGGCAGTATGATCATGGCTTTTACCTATGGGCAAAAAGGGCAGCTGCTCCGAGCCCTGCATAGCGGGGGCCAAATTGTAAGAGCACACAGGGCTCTGCCTGGATGACAAGAATGGCCTTCTGCTCTCCTGCTCCAGCACCTCCCCCCCCCCCCCCCCCCCAGGCAGGGCTCAGGGAACAGGAGAGGGAGCGGTGATCCTGGAGTAGACAGAGCACAAAGCAGTGCCCAAAGGGGCTACTCTACAACTTAATCCAGTGCTTTCCTTCCTGCTATTCAGGGAAGGAGGAGATGGGGGATGGGGGTGAGTCTGGAGGAGACACTGCAGAGCAAAGAGTAGCCACTCTGCTCCCTAATCCAATCCCTCCTCTCCTCTTGTCCCTCCCCCCATTGCTTCACTCCTGTCTGCATGAAACTGGAGGGGAGGGGTTGAAGTTGGAGTGGACAGCACAGCAGAGCACAGAAGAACTGAGTTTGTGTCTGTGTTTTCTGTTTCTAATTTGTGGTCACTTGTATCTGGTGAACATCTGTGTTCCGCATGGGTGACCACGATGAAAGAGTCTGCTTGCATGTAGGTTCTGTGTAGGCACTTGCAGGAGTCAGGCTTGCTCTATATTTCCAGTAGGAGATGTAATTAGTGTTTTGGGGCTCAGTGGATTATTTGCGTGTTGCTTTTTCATATAGGGCTATCACTGTTTGAGTTCTGGGAGTTTGTGCTTTTTCGGTATGGCAGGCATAAAATAGGGGTTCTGAGTGTGTTTTTGCAGGGCTTTGTGTTCCTTCACGAAGTGTCTGGTATTGGAGGGACTCTGTGTCACTGTTACTGAGGTGACAACAGCATTTGAATTTTTTTTTTCTCTGTGGTGACTAGGATGGGCAAATAATCCTCCTTCAGCCCAGCCAGTCATTTCAGAGATTATTTTTAGCCAGTGCAGTAGGGATTTATCTTAATTTATAATTTCTTGGGTTTTGTGCAGACTACTCCCAAAAATCACAGATGACCAGTGGGAAACCAAGCCATCCAAAAATGCAGTAATCCAAAAGGAATGGTAATAAATTCACTTCTCCAAGAAAAGATGAAGGCAACATTTTTAATTAATAAATTGCCGGTAACCTAGAATACAAACTTTGCATATGAAAGACTGTTCAGCTATCTAGCAATTTATTAATTAAAAATGTTGCCTTCATCTCTTCTTGGACAAGGGAATTTATTACCATTTCTTTTGCAACATGAGCCCTGGAGTGTGGTAATTAATGGGCAGCATGTATGGCAGGGATAGCCAGTTCCCTATTTGTGCGGCACACGCAGCAGTCCCTACTGAGCTTCGTCCTTTGAGCCTTTCCATCATCTGTCTTATCCCCAGGCTGAGTGAGACAAAAAGGGTGGGTACGGAGCACGGGATGTAAGTTATTCTTAGAGGCCTTCATGTTCGGTTTGTATTTTATTTTTCTCTGGAATTTCCAACTTTTTATTAATATACAAACAAAAATGGGAGAAAATCAATTGTGAAAAAGATGAATTTTTTTTTTCCACTGATTTTCTCCAATTTTTGTTTATCGTAATAGCAGTTCCCTTGAAAAATAAAATAAGAACTGAAAACAAAGGTCCCTACTCATTCTGAGTGTTGAGAGCAGCACAGCAGAGTAGATCTGGGGCAGCCAAATGCAGCAGTGAAGATAACTAACCGAGCCAGCTGCCTACATCTTTTTTTGTTCTGCATTTATATATAGAAGGCACTGGCCCATTGTGGTAAGTTCATGTATTTCTCTGCCCCCTCGCTCCCTTTGTTTTAAAATGTGGAAGAGATATTGACGGGACCTTAGGTGCTTCTGTAGCTCTGGTTTGTTTTGGCCATACGAGTTCTCTCCATGTCTGAATTGCCTGCCCCATGGAGTTTGGTGTGCCATAACATTTTTTGTTAACGCAGGTGCGCCTTGGGCTTGAAAAAGTCGGGAAACGCTGCCCTAGAGTAGGTCGGCAGCGCAGGGCCTGGGGAACCATAAAAGCAGAAGCCCCCGCAGCACGCAGTCAACGGGAATGCGCTGGAGTGGAGGCGGAGGCATGGAGAGATGCAGGCAAAGCTCCAGCCGCAGGCAGGGATGGGGTGAGCCAAGAGGAAGCGCCCGGGCAGTGTTGGGGAAGGCGACTGTCTGCTGGGCTCTCCTCGGACAGGGTCCAGGAATGGGAATGCCAAGAAGGGGTGGAGGTGGGAAAGAGAAAGGGAGAGGGCTGCTGCAGGCACCCATACACTGGCAGGGAGTCCCTGGGTGTCTTAGTGTCAGAGAGAGAGACACACACCCACACACACCCTGTCCCAGACACCGACAGGCCAATTCAATATCGGGCGCTCAGATCAGCGCACCGCTAAACGCGCGGCTGGACGAGCGTTTTGGACGCGCTAGACTTACAGCCCGATGCAATGCTGGGATTAGCGCGTGCAAAACCCCGCATCTGAACCAGCGCAGAGCTAACAGCACTCGTCACGTGCAAATCCCATGTAGATGAAGCTGTTAGCTATTACCCCGCGGTTCAAAAACATTCCCGCGCGGCCAATGCACCCATTGTAATGGAGCAAATTTAACAGCAGCCCGGAAGCTGGCGTTAAGGCATGCTGTGCTCAAGGGATCAACCAAAAAAAAAAATAAAAATACTGCTTTCTGTGGTTCCTCCTATAAGTATTTTCGCGATACAAAGTAGGAGGAACCACAGAAAACAGAATCTTGCAAAAATAAAAAGTCTTTGAAAAAACATAAAAATTCTAGAAGCCAAATTATACACGCATAGGGGTAGATTTTAAAAGCCTGCGAGCGTAAATCCTGCCGCCGGCACACCTATTTTCCATAGGCCGCCAACGCGCACAAAGCCCCAGGACGCACGTAAGTCCCGGGGCTTGCTAAAATGGGTGGTCTGGGGGGGCGTGTCTGCAGTCCGGAGGCGTGTCCTGGGGGCGTGTCTGCGGTCCGGAGGCATGGCCAGCGGCAGGCATAACTCCATCAAACAAGGTAGGGTGTGGATTTAGGTAGGGCCACGGGGGTGGGTTAGATAGGGGAAGGAAGGAAAAGGTGGGGGGGGAGACAAAAAAAAAGTTCCCTCCGAGGCCGCTCCGATTTCGGAGCGGCCTCGGAGAAAACGGAGGCAGGTTGCGCGGCTTGGCGCGTGCAGGCTGCCGATTTTGCGCAGCCTTGCGCTTGCCAACCCCGGATTTTAAAAAATACGGCTATACGCGTATCTTTTAAAATCCGGCGTACTTTGTTCGCGCGCGCGTATTTTTTAAAAATCTGCTCCATAATATACACTGTCCAGGCCGTGTTAGGAAAGCAGGTGCTCAGTCATGAGTACCCATTTTTTGCACGTCGATATTTCATCGGCCTGAAAGTGTGTTTGTGTCTGAGAGACTGTGTGGTTGTCACATTACTTGGCAACTGGTTCAAGAGCTGATTGGTTGGCAAGATACTTTAAAACCAGACCTGGAATACAAGATCTAGAGAGAGAGAGAGAGAGAGCTCTTGGATTCCTGGTCTGGTATTAAAATCTGTCATATATATTTGAGAGATGGAGCCAAACTTGGGGGCGGAAGACAAGTAATTGCATGGATGGAAAGTGACTGAGACAAGATAGGGGAGATATGATAAAGACATTCAAATATCTCAAAGGTTTCCATGCACAGCAAGTGAGCCTTTTTTAATGCAAAGGAGGCTCTAGAATGAGGGGTCATGAGATGAGGTTGAATGGGGATAGACTCAGGAGTAACCAGGAGGGAGCACTGGATGGCTGACGCCATCTTTAAAAATGGCGCGGGCCATCCAGTGCTCCTACCATGTGACAGGGGCCGGCCAATGGCACGGATACCCTGTCACATGGTAAGGGCAAAGGCCATCGGCGCCATTTTGATTAGTGGCAGCTGACGGCCCGGGAGCAGGAGATCGCTCCCGAGACCCCCACTGGACCACCAGGTACCTGTAAAAAGTTTTTTGGGGGGGTCGGGAGGGTGGGAGAAGCTAAGGGATTAGTTTTAAAGGGTCGGGGTGGGTTTAGGGGTTATTTTTGTGTGCTATTTTTCCCGCCCTCCCCCAAAACAATAAGAGAACCCCCACAAACAATATCCTGGGATTTTCCTATCATTTTGGGGGAGCCCCCGATTTCTGATGATTTTGAAAATACCGACGATATTTTCAATCGTCCGAAGCCCGATTCACATCCCTAGAAACTAAAGACTGGTTAGCCTGACTTCAGTGCCAGGAAAAATAGTGGAAACTGTTCTAAACATCAAAATCACAGAACATATAGAAAGACATGGTTTAATGGAACAAAGTCAGCATGGCTTTACCCAAGGCAAGTCTTGCCTCACAAATCTGCTTCACTTAATTGAAGGAGTTAATAAACATGTACACACAGCTATACTAACTGCACTAACCACATCCTCTGGCAACAAATTCCAGAGTTTAATTGTGCGTTGAGTAAAAAAGAACTTTCTCCGATTAGTTTTAAATGTGCCCCATGCTAACTTCATGGAGTGCCCCCTAGTCTTTCTACTATCCGAAAGAGTAAATAACCGATTCACATCTACCCGTTCTAGACCTCTCATGATTTTAAACACCTCTATCATATCCCCCCTCAGTCGTCTCTTCTCCAAGCTGAAAAGTCCTAACCTCTTTAGTCTTTCCTCATAGGGGAGCTGTTCCATTCCCCTTATCATTTTGGTACCCCTTCTCTGTACCTTCTCCATCGCAATTATATCTTTTTTGAGATGCGGCGACCAGAATTGTACACAGTATTCAAGGTGCGGTCTCACCATGGAGCGATACAGAGGCATTATGACATTTTCCGTTTTATTCACCATTCCCTTTCTAATAATTCCCAACATTCTGTTTGCTTTTTTGACTGCCGCAGCACACTGTACCGACGATTTCAATGTGTTATCCACTATGACACCTAGATCTCTTTCTTGGGTTGTAGCACCTAATATGGAACCCAACATTGTGCAATTATAGCATGGGTTATTTTTCCCTATATGCATCACCTTGCACTTATCCACATTAAATTTCATCTGCCATTTGGATGCCCAATTTTCCAGTCTCACAAGGTCTTCCTGCAATTTATCACAATCTGCTTGTGATTTAACTACTCTGAACAATTTTGTGTCATCTGCAAATTTGATTATCTCACTAGTCGTATTTCTTTCTAGATCATTTATAAATATATTGAAAAGTAAGGGTCCCAATACAGATCACTGAGGCACTCCATTGTCCACTCCCTTCCACTGACAAAATTGCCCATTTAATCCTACTCTCTGTTTCCTGTCTTTTAGCCAGTTTTCAATCCACGAAAGGACATCGCCACTTATCCCATGACTTTTTACTTTTCCTAGAAGCCTCTCATGAGGAACTTTGTCAAACGCCTTCTGAAAATCCAAGTATACTATATCTACCGGTTCACCTTTATCCACATGTTTATTAACTCCTTCAAAAAAGTGAAGCAGATTTGTGAGGCAAGACTTGCCCTGGGTAAAGCCATGCTGACTTTGTTCCATTAAACCATGTCTTTCTATATGTTCTGTGATTTTAATGTTTAGAACACTTTCCACTATTTTTCCTGGCACTGAAATCAGGCTAACCGGTCTGTAGTTTCCCGGATCGCCCCTGGAGCCCTTTTTAAATATTGGGGTTACATTTGCTATCCTCCAGTCTTCAGGTACAATGGATGATTTTAATGATAAGTTACAAATTTTACTAATAGATCTGAAATTTCATTTTTTAGTTCCTTCAGAACTCTGGGGTGTATACCATCCGGTCCAGGTGATTTACTACTCTTCAGTTTGTCAGTCAGGCCTACCACATCTTCTAGGTTTGCCGTGATTTGATTCAGTCCATCTGAATCATTGCCCATGAAAACCTTCTCCATTACGGGTACCTCCCCAACATCCTCTTCAGTAAACACCGAAGCAAAGAAATCATTTAATCTTTCCGCGATGGCCTTATCTTCTCTAAGTGCCTCTTTAACCCCTCGATCATCTAACGGTCCAACTGACTCCCTCACAGGCTTTCTGCTTCGTATATATGTTAAAAAGTTTTTACTGTGAGTTTTTGCCTCTACAGCCAACTTCTTTTCAAATTCTCTCTTAGGCTGTCTTATCAATGTCTTACATTTAACTTGCCAATGTTTATGCTTTATCCTATTTTCTTCTGTTGGATCCTTCTTCCAATTTTTGAATGAAGATCTTTTGGCTAAAATAGCTTCTTTCACCTCCCCTTTTAACCATGCCGGTAATCGTTTTGCCTTCTTTCCACCTTTCTTAATGAGTGGAATACATCTGGACTGTGCTTCTAGAATGGTATTTTTTAACAATGACCACGCCTCTTGGACATTTTTTACTTTTGTAGCTGCTCCTTTCAGTTTGTTTCTAACAATTTTTCTCATTTTATCAAAGTTTCCCTTTTGAAAGTTTAGCTCGAGAGCCTTGGATTTGCACACTGTTCCTTTTCCAGTCATTAAATCAAATTTGATCATATTATGATCACTATTGCCAAGCGGCCCGACCACCGTTACCTCTCTCACCAAGTCCTGTGCTCCACTGAGAATTAGATCTAAAATTGCTCCCTCTCTCGTCGGTTCCTGAACCAATTGCTCCATAAAGCTATCATTTATTCCATCCAGGAACGTTATCTCTCTAGTGTGACCCGATGATACATTTACCCAGTCTATATTGGGGTAATTGAAGTCTCCCATTATTACTGCACTACCAATTTGGTTAGCTTCCCTAATTTCTCTTAGCATTTCACTGTCCATCTCACCATCTTGACCAGGTGGACGGTAGTATACCCCTATCACTGTAGTCTTCCCTGACACACAAGGGATTTCTACCCATAAAGATTCAATTTTGTATTTAGTCTCATGCAGGATGTTTATCCTGTTGGACTCTATGCCATCCCGGACATAAAGCGCCACACCTCCTCCCGACTGCTCCTCTCTGTCATTGCGATATAATTTGTACCCCGGTATAGCACTGTCCCATTGGTTATCCTCTTTCCACCATGTCTCTGAGATGCCAATTAAGTCTATGTCATCATTTACTGCTATACATTCTAATTCTCCCATCTTACTTCTTAGACTTCTGGCATTAGCATACAAACATTTCAAAGTTTGTTTTTTGTTTGTATTTTTATTCTGCTTTTTAATTGATAGGGATAAGTTAGAATTTTTTAGCTCAGGTGAGTTTTTAGTTACAGGCACTTGGACTACTTTTCTAATTATTGGAACCTCACTGTCGGGATGCCCTAATTCTAATGCATCATTAGTATCCTTTAAAGATACCTCTCTCCGAACCATGCGCTGCTGAGCGACTGTCGGCTTTCCCCTTTGTTCTAGTTTAAAAGCTGCTCTATCTCCTTTTTAAAGGTTAGCGCCAGCAGTCTGGTTCCACCCTGGTTACAGTGGAGCCCATCCCTTCGGAAGAGACTCCCCCTTCCCCAAAAGGTTCCCCAGTTCCTAACAAAACTGAATCCCTCTTCCTTGCACCATCGTCTCATCCACGCATTGAGACTCCGGAGCTCTGCCTGCCTCTGGTGACCTGCGCGTGGAACAGGGAGCATTTCAGAGAATGCTACCCTGGAGGTTCTGGATTTAATCTTTCTACCTAAGAGCCTAAATTTGGCTTCCAGAACCTCCCTCCCACATTTTCCTATGTCGTTGGTGCCCACGTGTACCACGACAGCCGGCTCCTCCCCAGCACTGTCTAAAATCCTATCAAGGTGACGCGTGAGGTCCGCCACCTTCGCACCAGGTAGGCATGTTACCAGGCGATCCTCACGCCCACCAGCCACCCAGCTATCTACATTCCTAATAATCGAATCACCAACTATGACGGCCGACCTAACCCTTCCCTCCTGGGCAGTAGGCCTTGGGGAGATATCCTCAGTGCGAAAGGACAAGGCATCACCTAGAGAGCAGGTCCTTGCTACAGGATCCTTTCCTGCTACACCTGGTTGGTGCTCTCCTATTATGAGACCTTCTTCCTCCAAGGCAGCACCAGGGCTGCCAGTCTGAAGTTGGGACTTGACTACTATGTCCCTGAAGGTCTCATCTAATATACCTCTCTGTCTGCCTCAGCTCCTCCAGGTCTGCCACTCTAGCCTCCAGAGATCAGACTCGTTCTCTGAGAGCCAGGAGCTCTTTGCATCGCATGCACATGTACAACTTCTCACCGGTGGGTAAAAAATCATACATGTGACACTCGATGCAAAAGACTGGGAAGCCCCCCTCTTGCTGCTGGACTGCTGCCTTCATCTCAATTTTGATCAGTTCCTAGTTAAGTTTTAGGTTGCTATGGGAGTAGGAATGTGTCTAACTTCCTTTAAATGTATTAGTGAATTCACTATGTGTCTGGTAGTGGCCTACCGGGGTCTGATCGAATTCTCAATAAAGTTTTTGTTGATGTTTTGTTTTTTTTTTTGTGAAAGTGGCACCTGCCTATAAATTAAGGGATGAGCTAGGGGTGGGTAAGCGAGGGGTGGGAGGGTTGGCAAATACAAACAGTCTAACTTCAGTTAGTCAGCCTGAGTGACTCACTGCTCCCTTGATTAACAAATGTTGGTCCCTATTCAAACCCAATCACACTACCTCAACACCTTTCCAAGGTGAGTAACTGAGCTGAACTATTCAACTTTTTTACTTTGGTATATACTGCTCCTAGCTTATTTCTAGCTTCTGGCTACTTTTTTGTGGGGGTTTTTTTTTCAATACAATGCACTCAGTTAGTATTAAAACAAACAGTCAGCTCTTTAAAAGTCTGGAGAACACTCAGTTCTGCAGACTTTTAAAAATAAACACACTATCTACTGCTACCTTATTGAGTGACTAAAAATACAGACAGTCTAACTTGTTTATTCACTGCCTACCTACTGCTACCTTATTGACTGACTAAAAATACAAACAGTCTAACTTGTTTATTCACTGCCTACCTACATGATATTGACTATTATTGTTTCTGTGAAACATATGTAATTTGTGTGTTATTGTATCTGTTATACTTTATGGGGTAGATTTTCAAAAAACGCGAATAGGCTTACTTTTGCTGGCGCATCAGGCGCAAGCAAAAGTACGCTGGATTTTAGTAGATACGCGCGGAGCCGCGCGTATCCACTAAAATCCTGGATCGGCGCGCGCAAGGCTATGAATTCTGTATAGCCGGCGCGCACCGAGCCGCGCAGCCTACCCCCGTTCCCTCCAAGGCCGCTCCGAAATCGGAGCGGCCTTGGAGGGAATCCTCTAACGCCCTCCCCTCACCTTCCCCTCCCTTCCTCTACCTAACCCACCCGCCCAGCCCTGTCTACACCCCCCCTTACCTTTCTCCGGGGATTTACGCCTCCCGGAGGGAGAAGTAAATCCCCGCGCGCCAGCGGGCCTATTGCGCGCTGGGACGCGACCTGGGGGCGGGTACGGAGGGTGCGGCCACGCCCCCGGACCGCCCCGGGCCATAGCCACGCCCCTGTACCCGCCCCCAAAACACTGCCGACACACCCCCTAAATGCCGCGATGACCGGGCCCGCCCCCGACACGCCCCCCTCGGAGAACCCCGGGACTTACGCGAGTCCCGGGGCTCTGCGCGCGCCGGTAGGCCTATGTAAAATAGGCTCACCGGCGCGCAGGGCCCTGCTCGCCTAAATCCGCCCGGTTTTGGGCGGATTTAGGCGAGCAGGGCTCTGAAAATCCGCCCCTATGTTTTTATTATGTATGTTAATGATGTAAATCGCCTAGGCCTCCTTGTGGTAGGCGATTAATACATTTTAATAAATGAAATGAAAATGAAAATGAAATCTTTTAATGCAGCTCTTAAATTGTGTCAGCCCACACGTAGCCTTAGGTCGGCCTTGCAGGGATTGTTATGTATTCCATCCTTAAACAAGTGAGATTGGATAAGTCCCATGACTGACTTTTCAATATACAAGGGCCAATATTTTGGAATATGTTGCTGAAAGAAATTAAAGGCGAAAATTCTTTATTGAAATTCCATAAGATGATAAAAACTCATCTATTTCAGCAAACATCTAGCTAGAGGCATGTTTTTAACTGTTGTAATCCTCTCAAGCAGAATTTAATGAGGCTTTGTGGTTGTTTTTAGATGGTCTTAAAACAGAGGTATGGTGAGGTAATGTCTTAATGTTTATATGCAACAATGTGATTAGTTTTTAGTATCTTAAAACAGAAGGGCCGTGAGGCAATCAGTTTGTTTTATGCTTGTTTTACTGTTTTTATGTTTTTTAATGATATGTGATTTTAAATTGATGGTCCTTTTAGTTGTATTATTTTATTTTGTTAAAATGTATTTTATGATTATGAATGTCTTACATAAACTGCTCAGGATTGTTGAGAGGCAGTATATAAATGTAATAATTAAATAATTAAATAAATAAAAATGGATCATAGAATTGAATGGTAAACATAAATGAAACAAATATTTTCATTTCATTCATTTCAGAGATCCACAAATGAAACAAAAATGGACTCATTTGTTGCATTTTACCCACTCATTTCAAACAAATGCACATCCCTACTGCTTTGAAATACATATAATTTGCCTTTCCTATGCCATAACGAGATACTTTTCAGAACTTGTGTTTTCATTCCTTATTCCTTATTTATTTCAGTCACAACCTATTTCCTAGTAGCCAAGAACACTGAAGTGAGCCACTACGATGAGCAAGGGCCCAGATTTACCTTCCTTTACTGGGCCTCGTATTGCACACCACTGTTGGTGGAAATCCTGAGACACATAGGAGGCATATTTTTGTTCACATTGGAAAAGAGACCATAGGTACTTTTTGCCTGTGGATTTTGCACAAATTTTCAAAGACAAAGTAAATGCTTGCTTTCACATTGAACCTTGCCGCAAGTACCTGCTTTTTAATACAGGCAGATGTTATATGGAAAACAACCTGCCTAGACTTGAAAACATGATCTATGTCCATTTTTTCCTATTTTACCCAAAGATGGCCTCTCCTAATTATGGCTAAAAATATGTGCCCTTATTTATTGCATTTTTTAAATTTGTAGGCTCTCATACTTCAGAGTGTAGGAAGTGTTTTTATTTATTTTCACTACTTAAGCAATTTTCAAAGCCATTTACACATGTAAATAGCAATTTACATGTGCAAATTGGCCCATTTGAAAATTGACATCCATTATTATGGTATTCTACAATGCACATACTTTTATCCATAATTAGGGGAGGAAGTCTTTGAGCATAATCATAAAAACCTCAGCATTTGGTGTCAAAAGAAAAGAAGAGGATGACGTAGGAGCAGCTGCAAAGTCTCTGGGCCGGGTTGTGGTATTGGGCCTAGGTCCGGGCTCCAGCCTAGTCCCAGGCCCAGGCATCAGGACCAGGCTACAGGACTGGGTTGCGGCATCAGGCCTGTGTCCAGGCCGAGGCCCTGGCATCGGAACCCAGCCTGGGTCTGTAGGCTGAGGGAGCCATATGCTGCTGCAACTTCAGCCTACTCAAGGCCAAGGCTTCGGCCTGGGCTAGGCCTCGCCAGCAGATCCCCACTGGACTGGGTAAGTGGGGATCTGGCATTTTTCCAGGCATGTATATGGGTGGCCCTGGGAAGTCTCATTTTCATTTTTTTGGGCATTTTGTTTGTTTTTTAATTGTTTGATTCGTTTATTTCTCACAAATGAAATGAATCAAACAATCCACGAAACAAAATTTGTGGGTAAAAAACCTCCTGAAAACATAAATGAATCTTTTTCCCCTGCACATCCCTACTATAGACCAAGGATGGTGAATTGTCGTCCTCAACAGCCAGAAATAGGTCTGGTTTTCAGAATACCCACAGTGAATATGCATGAGACAGAGTTGCATGCACTTCCTCCACTGCATGAAAATCTATTTGATGGATATTCATTGTGGGTATTTGAAAACCAGCCCTGTGTGTAGCTCTTGAGAACCAGAGTTAGCCATCCCTGCTATAGAGGCTTGCAAATATAATGCAGAGTAGACTATGTTTTAGGGGGTTAAGGGACCAATTTTCAGCATAAAATCATTTTTTAAGTATTTCAAAATTGAAATACCTAATCTTTGCCTTCCAGTTCTATTTGACATTTATAGTCCGAATCAGAGGCAATCTGAGCCAAAAGAGATAAAATCTTCCATTTGTTTGAAATGTTTGCCAAGGAGCTGCAGTCATTTCACTAGCTCAGGCCCTAAGCCATGTCTGCAGCAGAAATAGCTCTCTGGGGAATATGCTGCAGTGCACACGAGCCATCAGGCTTAGAACCTGCTAAATGTAGCATTAAAACCTATTTCAGAGGATGGCTAGGACAGCAATTTTTGTTTAAAAGCAAGCAGTTTCTACTGGTACAGCCCAGAATAGGAAGAACTGGCTGCAAATACAACAACAGAAAGTTAATTTAATAATGAGATTGGTTTAATTTTGCAGTACTTCAGTCCCTAGGCCAGGAGTGGGCAACTCCGGTCCTCAGGTGCTGCACACCAGCCAGGTTTTCACGATAGCCACATTGAATATGCATGAGATGCATTTGCATGTACTACCTCCACTAGAGTCACCTACCCCTGCCCTTGACTATGTAATGCTTAATACAATTCAATATGAACAAGCATAAGGGCAATTCTTTGCACGAAAAAGAAGGCAATACTTGAATACTGCACTGGATAAGGCTTTGGAAAGATCTCTGGAACCTGGGTTGTGGTTTAATCCACTTCTGCTGTTTCAGTAGTACCTATCCTGGTCAACCAGCAGTAGTGAGGGTGCACCTTGGAGAAAGTGCCCCTCTAGCCCTGGAGCTCCTGACCATCTGGGGAAGGGTGGGGGAGGGAGAAACCGCTGACGGCTCTAGGAGGCAAAACTATAAAAACAGAAAAAAAAAAACCCCACCCCCAAAATGAATCATAGGGGGCTAGGAAATGAGGAAGAAGTTTTGTTTTAGATTTAACATAGTTCATGCCTTATCTTTGGTAGGCTCAAGACAAGTTACATTGAGGGACAGTAGGTATTTCCATGGCACAGAGGGGTTACAATATAAGGGGATAACTTACTAAGATTCATTAGAGCTTTGCTGTGCAACAGTGTTTACGATGCAGTAATTGGCCTATCACAGAAAAACCGTGCATTATCTTCATTTTAAGGTGATGTATTGTATTATTTTTCATGTAATTTTATGTATATAATTGTACATTGCTCAGTCCTTGGTTTATAGGTGATACATAAATCTTATCAAAGAAAGATAAAGATAAAGATCCCCATAAACTTGGTGCACTGTGGGTATTTAAATGAGCTGATTTGCATGCAAATACATGCAAATAAGCTCACTACTAGGTAATTTTATGGTAATAAAATAACAACTTGCATCAAAAGCTGAATTATTTTCTGGAAAGTTAGCTACACCTCAACAGATATAGCTACCTTTCCCCATGAGCCCTGGGGCTGCTCTTCAAAGGAGCAAGCGGCCAGAAGGATTTCCCCCCCCCCCCCCCAAGTAATCCAAAAACCCTGCGAGTCTCAAAAGACCTTCTGTCCCATCCCCCAACACTCCCTCCCCCACTACCACCACCATTTCTTGAGGTAGCCAAAGTATAAAAAAAAAAAAGTAATAAAGTTTTGAATGTCCAGTGCAAGCCCTCCCTCCCAAATTCATCCCTCTTTTTGGAAAAAAATCACCAGACTTCCTACCCCCTCCTTTCCCCCCTAGCCCTAGTGGTCCAGTAAAACCTGGACAGCACCCTGGGGCTCCGGGCCCTGCACTGCCATTTTCAAAATAGCACCAACTGACCAATTCTATATCTTTGCCCCTAACACATGAGGGGGCAATAGCCACTAAGCAGTCATCTGGCACCATTTTGAAAATGGCAATGCTGGACCCTAGGGGGCACTTTGGGCCCCAGTAGACCACCAGAGCTATTTAGATAAAGGCCGGGAGGTGCCAGGGGGTGGGGGAGGGGGAAGTCGAGGGGTTCCAAAACAGTTTGAGAGGAGGAAGAAGAGTGGGGCGAGGCCTGTACTGGTCATTCAAAACTTTTATAACTTTTATTTTATAGCTTGACCGCCTCAAGGCAGGGGGGTGGGAGGCGGAGAGAGCAGATGATCTCCTGAGACCTTCCAAGGTTTTGGACTACTTGGTGGGGGCCATCTTCAGGCTAGTCGGGCGCTTTAAATAAGGGGATCCCTGGGCTGTGGGGCCACCATTGCACGACGGATACATTCGGGGCTCCTAAGCCCTGGCATTTATCCCTGTGATGTTTTACCACCTTTCTTTTCTTCCCCCTTTATTTTAATCATAATACAGGTTACTTTGGCAATATATGTAAAATTGCCGTGCCAATAAAGTTATCGGAGTCTGAAGGTGCTCATTTTATCCTCCCCCCCAAAAAAATGAAAGGCCAACTCGCTGGACCTGCTGAGGTTGGAGTTTAGGGAACCCCAGGCGTGTGCAGATGCTGTCAGCCGATCCTGTACCCAGAGGAACGCCCCTTGCAAATCAGAGAAGTGGTGGAAAAGAGGGGAGAGACGGGTGAGCAAACTGTCTCTGAATTTAAATGAAGAAACGTGTAAAGTAGGGACAACAAGTGTAAGCTGGCATTAAAATCTTGAATAATGTAGCACTGTGTGCAAAGGCTACTGAGCTCGTCTTCTGCTGAGGTTATCCATGAGAGATTTTAGATTGCAACTACTGTTCATTAAACCCAACATCAATTGCAGCTTCAAGGAGTTATTGCAGAAGCTGAAAGGTTTAGGTATCAGAACGTTCTTGACTGCATTTCATGGCACGAGGATTTATTTATTTATTTATTTATTTATTTATTCTTGTTCTATACCGACATTCATGACCCGTCATATCATATCGGTTTACATCAAGCACAGGAGAAGTACATTGAACAGGGGATGAAAGCTTGGTTGGTAATGGGGTATTAACGTTTTTCAAAACCATTTAGAGTATTAAGAACTGAAAGCTGGGGTGGGGGAGAGGGGGGAGGGTGACAGGGTAACTGGCGAGGAAGGGCTGCATGGGACCGGGGGGGTGAAAGCAGTCTAAAATAAAGGGCTGCTTGGGACCGAGGGAAGAAAGCAGTATAAAATATAACAGTATATAATATAGCAATATAATACAATATGAAACGATGTAACCATAGTAGCAATTAACAATATAAGAGGGGGGAGGGGGTGGGGGGTGACGGGGGAGGTGGGGGAAAGGTAAAACAAGGGGGGTGGTCGGGAATCAAGTGGTAAATCAAGTGGGGTGGTTGGGAATCAAGGCTGATCAGTAACGTCGGCCGGGACGGTTCTACAATCTAGAGTTCCATAGTGATATTAGGGAAACGCTTGCTTAAAAAGCCAAGTCTTTCCTTGAAAGTCAGTGGGCATAACCAAGCTTGCAGCAAAGGAAACATTTGCATCCTCGAACTTCTTTGATCTCCCAATGCAGTCTGATGTTAAACAGAAAGGAAGAGAAAGGGTCCCAATGTGGTGGAGGAAAAAATAATTTCTGGTCACGGACCCGTATTACCTGACTCCATGCAATGGCAGAGACGTTTCTCCCCCACCACCCCCATAGCTGACAGCGCTGATGTGTGAAAATGTGACCTCAAGAAGTCATGCCTTAGTCCTCAACACCTCAGCTCCTCTCCCCAATCATTCCAGTTTTTAGGACTCTGCTATAGAAAATACAAGAGAAAAATGTGCATGAATTGAACACTGGGAGGGTTCATATAAATAAATAAATATATATATATATATATATATGGTTTTTTGTTTTTCATTTCTTATAGGTTTATTTCAGTTTCTTTTGTTTATTTGAACTGGAATAAACATCCAAGTGGAAAAAAAATGGGAAAATATACAACCTCCACCAGTGACACTGAAATAAAACAATTAAACCTCCCTTGGCCTTTCCCAATCCACTCCTCTCTTCACCCCCACCCCCAACGCATTTTAACCCATCCATGGCGTTCCGGCAGACCAAACGGGGCAGGGATGATGATCCCCAATCACTCCTACCCTGCAGGGCCCTGGTAAGAAAATAGCTCCGGCAGCCCCAGATATAAAAGTCAAAGTATGCCCATGCAGATGAGGAAGGAAATAATTTTAAAAGTGCAGCAGTAGTAAAGAGGGGAGGAGGAAAAAGAGTTGATAAGATAGGGCGAGAAAGAAGAAGAGATAAGAGGAATGTGAAAGAAAAAAGAGGGTTGAGAGAGAGGGAGGGCAGGAGAGGGTTGGGGGAGAGATACTGTGGTGCTCATGGGCTGCGAGGGGGAGAGGGGCAGGGGAGAGGAGACTGTGGGGATGAGCTGGGGTAGGGGAGAAGATTTACTGGTGCAACTCTGTGTGCATCCCTAGCTTTTGTTTTGATCACCTGAGTCTTCCCCGTGTCTGCATGACCTTCTCTTCTCTGGACATTTGGGCATTGATGTTCAAAGACCTTCATGCACATAAAATCTTTGTTTCATACATATAAATGGGACTTTGAAAATCAGCTGAAGACTCTATGGGTAAAGGCACGTGCGAAATCTATTTCCCCCTCCAACTATCACCCACACTCGGAGAAGGCGTTAACGGGGAGGCAGCGTTGGAATTTAGGGGCATTCTTTTGATTTTTGATCTGCACACAGAAGGTTACAGCTGCTTCGAACAAGGCGCTAATGTTCTGCATGTCCGTCCATGTGCGTACTGGGAACCACCCATAGAATTTCAAAGCAGACTTATGCGCACAAGTCCGCTTTGAAAATTCAAGCTAAACTCAGCAGGTAAAAAAATGGGCTGTCTGAAAATTACCCGCATAAATACAGGCTGATCAGTTACACTTCACAATCCACCATGCTTTGTTTTGTGGGTTGTTTTTGTTTTTGCTGGAGGGAGGCTGTAATTTTGCATTGAGTTCAGTATCTCCAATCATTTTCAAAAGCTGACTCCCATAATGATGGGTGGAATAATGAGTAAAGTCTATGCCAGTGAGCTGAGGTAGCAAAGGGGGGAGGGGGAGGGGGGGGAGGCAGGGGGTTCTAGTGCTGGATGAGGGACCAAGACCATAGATGCATTTGTAAGCAAAGGTTAAGAGTTTTTGCATGATCCTTTAGTTAACAGGGAGCTGGAGAGAGCCAATGAACAACACTGATGAAGATACACTTCAGAAATGGCACCCCTCCAGGGCTCAGACTAGCAAGGATCCTTAGGGTTGCCCAGCCATGCCAGCCAGGATGGAAGGAGCAAAGATAAAAAAGGGGGAAAGGCCAAGAAAACAAACAAAAGTGGGACTCAAGTCAGCTAAATGGCTCAGACTGTAGAACCATCAGGACCATAGGGAGTGACAATGAGGGAACCCTCCAGCCATCAGTCCTCAATCCATGAAGGGTTCCCATAAGAACATAAAATATGCAATATGGGTCAGACCAAGGGTCCATTAAGCACAGTATCCTGTGTCCAACAGTGGCCAATCCAGGTCACAAGTACCTGGCAAGTACCCAAACATTAAATAAATCTCAAGCTACTATTCCTTACTGATTAATAGCAGTTTGTTGATTTTTCCTCTAGAAATTTATCCAAACCTTTTTTAAACCCAGTTACACTAACTGCTGTAACCACGTCCTCTGGCAATGAATTCCAGAGCTTAACTATGCACTGAGTGAAAAAGAATTTTCTTTGATTTGTTTTAAATTAGCTACTTGCTAACTTCATGGAGTGCCCCCTAGTCCTTTTATTATCTGAAGAGTAAATAACAGATTCAAGTCCTTTCATGATTTTGTAGACCTCTATCATAACCCTCCTCAAGTGTCTCTTCTCTAAACTGAACAGTCCTAACCTCTTTAGCCTTTCCTCATAGAGGCCGTTCCATGCCCCTTATCATTTTGGCTGCCATTCTCTGCACTTTCTCCAGTGCAACTATATCTTTTTTGAGATGCGGCAACCAGAATTGCATACAGTAGACACTCAGACATGCTCTCTGGGGAGATGGGACAATGATGGAGAGAGGGAACAGGAAAAAAAGATATGCACATCCATAAAAATAAATGTAGGACTCACATAGCTTCTTCAGTTGAAATGACTACCTAGAAGAGAGGTACATAATCTTGGTGCTCAAGGGCTTAATTGGTCTGGTTTTCAGGGTAACCAAGCTGTACAAATTAACCTGGTTTGCAAATGCATAGAGATAAACCTTTTGAAATTAGATTAGGGATATCCTGAAAACCAAAGACCAATGTTGTGTGCCTCACACCAATGGTAATGCTTTCAAAAGTGTTATTTATTTATTTGAATTTCTTAAATGCTAGGTCCCTACCCTACGTGATAAACACTAAAGCACATATAAAATTAAAACAATGCATACTCATAAAGACAAAGTTAACAAATCATACATAACAGAATAAATCAATAAATCTGCAATACCAATTAAATAAAAAAAAAACTAAGGCTTTATTGCCAAGCCTCTAGCAGCATCCAACACAGTTACATTTCCTGTGAATAGAATAGGAATTATTTATGAAGGTAATTCATTCAGGATGGAGCTTGTAGCAAAGCTAACTGCATACATGTTAATATGCGCAAATAAGATTTATCAACACAAAGGTCTACTGAGCCCAGAATCCCGTCTTCGAAAGTAGCCAATCCAGGTCAGAAGAACCCTGCAGAGCCCAAAGAGTAAATCCATTCCTAGTTGCTCAAACCCAGGAATAAGCAGTGGCCTTCCCCAGTTTACCTGCCTAATAATTGTTTATGAACTTTTCCAATCACCTTTTAAACTCAACTATGATGCTCGCCTTGACCCCCATCCTCCAGCAACAAATGTAACAGCATGATTTGTGCGTTGAGTGAAAACAAATTCTTTCTCCGATTTTGTTTTAAATCTGCTACCTGCAAGTTTCATAGAGCGTCCCCCTAGTCTTGGTACAATTTGAAAGGGTAAATAACCATCCCTTATTTACCTGTTGCACCCCACTCATGATTTTATAAAATTCTATCATATCCTCTCTCAGTTGCTTTGTCTCCATGTTGAAGAACTCTAACCTTTCTTCATAAAGGAGCTATTCCATTGACTTTATCATTTTTGTTGTCCTTCTCTGTACTTTTTCTAGTTCTGCTCTATCTTTTTTGAGATGGGGGTGACCAGAACTGCCACAATATTCAAGGTGCCGTCACACATGGATTGATACAGAAGGATTAGGATATCCTCTGTTTTATTTTCCATTCCTTTGCAAATCATTCCTAACATTCTATATGCTTTTTTGATCACCACCGTACACAGAGTTGAGGATTTTAACATACTCATATTCCAGTGTTTTTGGCCATAAGAGAACTAGCACCATGCGGTCATTTATGAGCAGACTAAAAACCTGCAATTCATTCAGAGTCAGACAGGATCCAAGAGAAAATAAAAAAACAACTCCCCAAAGGACAAGGTAGTTCATGCCTACTAATAGGTTCGCCCATATGACTAAGTCGCAGACTACTCGAGCCCTGCCAACTCAGTCAGTGCTAGCTGCCAAGCAGCCATCTGCTGCCACTTAAATAATCATTTCTACAGTAGCCTGCTTTCAGCTGATTGCAATTTAAGGAGAATAAGGGGAAGGCTTGAACAGCGTGCCAATTTAAATAGTGATCCTTCACTTTAGCATCTTAAAATAACAGCTAGATTTTTAGAAAGGATGCATATGTTACTTTTTATTGAGAAGATGATTTATTCAAAGCGTATTCATGAATTAACATGTTAGCATTGTAACATGGTAACATAGTAGATATGGCAGATAAAGACAAATTGGTCCATCCATTCTGCCCAACCAAGATTCCTCCTCTATGGTTTTCTACCACTTTTGAGATATAAGTAAATAAATTTCCATATTTAAACCAACATAAACTCTCCCTATCCATCATGTTTTTTACCAACGCTCTCAACCTTGTTCCTAACCCTGCCCTCCATGTTTGTCCCAAGCACATCCAATTATTGTTACAGTGCTGTTCTTCCATGCCTTTCCTGGTAAACTATTTCAGGCTTTGTAATCTTCCTCTTAGATGACTACAAGACCATTACTTAATCCAACATCAAGGCCATTTTCCTCAGTGGAGGGGGGTGGGCAATGGAGTGCCTCAGGGATCTGTACTAGGACCCATGTTTTTCAATATATTTATAAATGATCTGGAAAGGAATACGATGAGTGAGGTTATCAAATTTGCAGATGATACAAAATTATTCAGAGTAGTTAAATCACAAGCGGATAATGATAAATTGCAGGAAGACCTTGTGAGACTGGAAAGTTGGGCATCCAAATAGCAGATGAAATTTAATGTGGATAAGTGCAAGGTGATGCATATAGGGAAAAATAACCCATGCTAAAGTTACACAATGTTAGGATCCATATTAGGAGCTAACACAGAAAGAGATATAGGCATCATAGTGGAAAACACATTGAAATCGTGTACAATTCTGGTCGCCGTATCTCAAAAAAGATATAGTTGCAATGGAGAAGGGACAGAGAAGGGCGACCAAAATGATAAAGGGTATGGAACAGCTCCCCTATGAGGAAAGACTAAAGAAGTTAGGCTTGTTTAGCTTGGAGAAGAGACGGCTGAGGGAGGTGTTTAAACTCATGAGAGGTCTAGAAACGGGTAAATGTGAATCGGTTATTTACTCTTACGGATATAATAGAAGGACTAGGGGACGCTCCATGAAGTTAGCATGTGGCACATTTAAAAATAATCGGAGAACCTTCTTTTTCACTCAACGCACAATTAAACTCTGGTTAGTACAGATAGTGGTTAGTACAGATAGTGTTAATACAGATAGTGTAGCTGGGTTTAAAAAAGGATTGAATAAGTTCTTGGAAGAGAAGCCCATTATCTTCTATTAATTAAGTTGACTTAGAAAACAGCCACTGCTATTACTAGCAACAATAGCATAGGATAGACTTAGTTTTTGGGTACTTGCCAGGTTCTTATGGCCTGGATTGGCCACTGTTGGAAACAGGATGCTAGGTTCGATGGACCCTTGGTCTGACCCAGTATGGCATGTTCTTATGTTCTTATGTTTGGGATTGGGGGTGGGTTGGTTAAGGGGGTTTTCTTGTTTAGTCATTGACATGTGGATACATTGGGATTTGTCCACGGTTTGGAGGGTTTTCTGGGGGTTTAGCGGGGTGCAAGAGAGGTTTAGGGTATATTGTGTGAGGGTGGATAAGGGGAGGGAATGGGGTTTTTATTTGTGGGGTAGTTAACACAGCTTACAATAGGGTTATTATGTATGCAGCTTATACAGAGTTCAAGTACGCTGGAGTGCAGAATTATAGTTATACTTTTCTGTCTCCTTTGTGGTTAGGCCCACATTACTTAGTTAATGAATGTATATTTGGGTCTGCAACTGGCAAATGTCTCATTTTACAGAGCTTATGTTCACCATATGTTTTCTTTTTATGGTTATGAATGTTCGCTGTCTCTCTCTGAATGTCCCGGGAATTTCTTCCCCAATGAAGCAGTAGCGTATTCTTCAGTTTGCTAAGTGTTGCAATAATCAAATTTTGTTACTCCAAGAGACGCACCTTACTGACTCCAAACATGAAAAACTAAAGGTGGGTTGGGTTGGGCAGATTTACTATTCTTCCTATAATTCCAGAAGTAGGTGTTGCGCCGGTGGTGGACCCTTGGGCTGAGGTGGGGTTGACGCTACCCGTAGGAGGGATCCTACAGGTCCCCACCATCTGCAGGCAGAGAGGGCTGACGGACGGAGGCTGGCTGGCGCTACCAGCCCTCGTTCCCCACGGGTTGAGCCTTTGGGTGCCGGGCCCGGCTGGACGTAGGTGGCCGTTAGTGGCCATAGGTGGCCGTTAGTGGTCATCGATGGGTGGATCGAGGTCAGCCCAACCAGTATAGGTAACAGTCTGTACTGGAAGAGGTGGAGTCCCGGAGGTGGACTGGAAGAGGTGGAAGAGGTAACAGTCTGTACTGGAAGAGGTGGAGTCCCGGCGCCAATAGGAACACAGTCTGACAGAGGGCGTCCGAGCAAGAGCAGGCATCTTTAAGCAAGCTGGGTTCAAGACTGGAGGCAGGCTGGAAGCAGTGGCAAGCAAGGCTGTGGTCTGGACGAGAAGAGAGTCAAAGAAGGTCAGACGAAGTAGAAGTCCAGGGCTAGAGAGAAGCAAGTCCAGGGCTGGAGAGACCCAGACGCCAATAGGAACACAGTCTGACAGAGGGCGCACGAGCAAGAGCAGGCATCTTTAAGCAAGCTGGGTTCAGGACTGGAGGCAGGCTGGAAGCAGTGGCAAGCAAGGCTGAGGTCTGGACGAGAAGAGAGTCAAAGGATGGTCAGACGAAGTAGAAGTCCAGGGCTGGAGAGAAGCAATGGCACGGTCAGGTGATGCAGAGGTCCGAGGTTGGAGAGAGGCAACGGAGTAGTCAGGCAATGCAGAGGTCCGGGGTTGGAAAGAGGCAATGGAGTAGTCAGGCGATGCAGAGGTCAAACCAGGTTAGCAATCCGAAGGAGAGATGAAGGAACTCAGGAACAAGGAAACTGTTATGGGGAAGCGCTGGGAGAGCAGTCCCCCTTAGAGGGAGTGTACCCTTGGGCCCCTGGCATGACCCCGCGCCAAGGGTAGGTGTAACGTGGGTGGCGAGAGACAGCCCGACCCCAGTCGGACCTGTATGCCTCTGGAACCAACTTGTGGAGTGTTGGTGATGAACAGTCCTACGACTGTTCCCAGCCCTTTCGGACCTGCCACTGGGATGCCAAGAGCCAGCAGGCCAGACTCAGGGCTTGGGCAGACGAAGGATCAGGAACAGGCGACAAAGACTCAGGAACCACAGACTGTAGACGTAGGCTCGGAAGCTTGGGAGGTACAGACATTGGCACTGTCTCTCAGGGCACCCTACATAGCCAGTACCACTGGTCTGGTCACAGACCACCCCATCCCACAACAGCGGGTGCGGAGCCAGTGCAGGAAAGGAAGAATACTGCAAAAAGCAGTCCAGGGTAATGTACTGCACACCGGCAGTCTGAAGCAGGAGGCTGCACACCGGCAGTCTGAAGCAGATTACTGCACACCAGCAGTCTGAAGCAAGTTAAAACATCAGGGTCAGGAACAAGCATCAAAGAACATCATGAAACATCAGGACGTGCAAGACATGGACACCAAGCTGAAGCAAACAATGAAGGCCTGACGGAGATCTGGAAGAGGAGACATCCAGAGAGGTGTAACTCCAATGCAAGGCAAAGCATGAGTGCTGGAGCAAAGCTTTTATAGCCCAGAAGCAGGCAACTCCCTGGGAGGAGTCCAGATGGGCCATCCCTCGCTGGCTCAGTGGAGAGGAGTCGCGGGCCCGCCCCTTAGGAGAAGGGCATGGCCCACATCAGAGCATCCAGGCTGCAGAGGAACAGGCCTCGAGTAGGCCCCAAACAACACTGAAGGCCTCCCAGGCCGTGGAGCAGGATCCAGACAATTGCTCAGGCGAGGCCCTGGCTTCAGAGTGGCCTCCAGAAAAAGGTGAGATGCCTCCTGTGGCGCAGCTACAGGAGGAATCGTAACAGAAACAGGAATGAAGGCAATCAGGATCAGGAACCAGGAACAGAAGAGGCAACGAGCACTCGACTAACAAGGGGACCTGTTGCAAAAGCAATTTGAGAGAGCGGAGCCTGGCCTTATATACCGGAGCTTAGCCAACATCATCATCTGGGGCTGCGGCCAGGTTCCCGCCGCGGGCCCTATTAAAGGATCAACTGTGCGCGCGCGCACCTAGGGAGGAACGCGGCGTTGGTCGGGATGGCGTCTCTTCGCAGGCCACGCAGAGAGGCCCAATGCGGAGCATCAGGAACTATAGCAGAGCCAGAGGCCCCAGGGGCGGCCCGAGGATGGAGCAGCGTCCAACAGCCGCCAGAGATGAGGGACCAGGAGCTGGATCACTTTGCGAGAGGTGAGGGGGCCGAGCCGTGGGTCTGCCGCGGCCGGCGCACGTAACAGTAGGAGTGACTGTATCCTTATTCACTTATATCTGCCTTTGGAAATTTGACGCACTTTTGCGGATGCAGAAGGCAAACTCATTATTTTGGGTTTACTTCAATAAGGGCGAAGATCAAAAGGGCTTCAATAAAAGAGCACCGCGAACAAAGGCGAAGCTTAATAAAAGCAACGATGAAGAATGGCGAACCTCATAACGGCATTGAGATTAAAAGCCCGAGCTAATAAAGGTGGTGATGAATATGGGCGCCTCTAATGGTGTTGAAGTGTGGCTTGTCTTGTGTGGATAAGCTTTCAGTAATGACCTTTCTATGGCAACGCAAAGGCTGGAAAATCTCCAGCTAGCAAGCAGGAGATGAAGAGCAGGGAGGTACGGAAGCGCTGCATGGCTCGGGCAGGGGTCAAGCATGCACAAAAGAGGGGGAATTTGGATTTGGGTGACGTGTTTTGGGGCTGCCATGATGTCAGCAGTGTGAGCAGTGACAGCTGGAATACCCATGACACAAGTGTTGCCTGTGTTTACGGTGTTCCTTGGAAGCTCTCGGGGCTCCTGAAAGGAGGAATCGAGCACGTGAAGAACATGGGTGCCCTAGATGGTGCCACATGCAAGCTCTCGGCAAGGGCAGCAGACGTGAGTACCAGAGTTTTCAGACGAAGTTTCTATATGCGTTTTGCTCATGCTTTTTTTTTGGGGGGGGGAGGTGGCTGGCAGTTTTCTCCTACTTCTTTCAGTTTGCAATAACATCAGAACTGGCCTTCATTCGGCTATGGCACCATGAGCTTTCCTTTGCAATTTCTTGGTGGGTTTTGTCATATTTTATATCCCCCCCCCCCTCAAAAAAAAGTCCTTTAGCTCAGCCATTGCCGTGATAATCCTTGGCCGAGAGCTGCAAACCTCAGCTCCCTCTGCAATGTGGACAGTTGCACGATGACTGAGACTCCTTCCCCCACTGCCAGGGGCCAGGAATGGCATCTCCGTAGCGTCCCCAACCAGTCCAGGGGCAGTCAGAGGGTGATGACTCCTTTATTGTTCCTATTTACGAAAACCCTAATCTTTCTGGGCTTACTTTCACTCCTGTCTGTTAGGATCGTCTTGTGTATGATGCTCAGCTATGGGATGATGATGGATTTCTTAAGTTTCAGTCCTTAAGTGAGGCCTATGAACTGTCTCCATACTCTCATGTTTCTACCTTCATTTGAGGGGGACCTTAGGGGAAAAATTCGACCTGACTCAGCCTCTGCATAAACAAGATGGGCTGGAATCCTTTTTATGCAATCCAGATGCCTTTAGGAAGGGTATTTCCCTTATATATTTAGATATTTTGTGTAGTAAGTACAATACCCAAACACCACAGTCTATAACTGATGTTTGGAATACTGACCTGAGCCTTTCCTTGGATCCTAAAGCCTGAAAGCGCATTTGGAATTCTGGGCATCGTGTTTCTATATGCGCTAAGCCGAAGGAACTAATGGTCAAACTATTGAACAGAACCTATAATACACCTATCTTTTGCTCTAGGTGCTTCCCAAGTGCTGGGGTTGGATGTTGGCGAGTTCCTATATATACATGTGGTGGTTCTGTCCAGTGGTAGCCACATTCTGGCAGCCTGTTACTCAGGAGACAGCAGATATTGTAGGTATCCTGGTACAAGTGACACCTGAGCTGGGGCTGCTAGGTCAGTAGCATCGGTCTTTAATTCCTGTCAAGTGTAGGCCATTGGGGGGGCCAGCTACTTTTAGCAGCATGCTTTACAGTTGTCACTTTTTGGAAGACGTGTCCTCAAATTGCCTACTGGAAAGCATAAGTTAGGGACATTCGCTGATTCTGAAATGTTAAGGTTCGATCTTAAAATTGACCATGCTAAATATGTCACAATCTGGGGCCCCTATCAAGCTGAGTAAGTTCGTATACCGGTATATGTTACTGCCTAACCAGATGCCTGAACTCTATGATTTTGTACTTTATTATTTCTTTATGGAAAGATAATGTGTTTGTGTTTTGTGGAGGTGCTCCTCCTTTGTTGCCTGTATTTGCAAGCTGTGACAAAAGTTTAAAATAAAGAGTTATAAAAAAAAGAAAAAAGGGAAGCTGTCAATTGTACTACAAGTTCAAGTAACCACAAGTATGCAAACCCTGAACTTCAATTTGTGCTAATTGTATATTGGTTTCAATTAACCGCAAATATGAAACTCTCTCTGAATCACTGGTGCTCCTAAAACTTTCGCTCCACATTTCCTGAGTAAACAGAACTGCATTTTAAATGTGCATGGGCCAAATTATGTCACAAAGCTTGCATTTGTGCCAGAGTATAATACCAAGACTGACGAGCTTAGCTAAAATGTGAACAGATTTATAAAGCCAATTCTTTATTCTTACCATTAATGTTGTCTTATGAGACCTCTCGTCTTACTCCTTTCCATACTGCTCTCGTTGCACATATATCTCGTTGCACAAATCCCCTCCCCTCGCATAGGTCACAGGCTGCAGCAAACCCCTTGGGGGTCAGATGAAGCGTCTGCAGAGTTTCAGCATCTTGCAACCACCTTCGAAGGTCCATAGGCCGGAACCATCTTCTTCTCCTAGTAACCTGCAGGTGCTCCATCTGTCGAAAGCGTCCCCCGAGTTTCTCTCGCCATTTCCAGGACAAGAAGAGGAGTATTTTCTCTCCGAGAGGTTACTTACTGCTGAATGCCAGGATTTCCTTCCTAAGAATACATTCGATGGATGCAAAAAAAAAAATAATGCAGTGCTTGGGCTAAAAGTCAGAATTTGTTCTATCGAGCAAAAAGGTCACCAGAGATTAATGGAAGAATAATGGGATAAAGCGAAGGGACGGTCTAAAATTCTTAATTTGCCCATCCTTTGGGGGTTTTTTTCCTTTCATCCACGCACATCATGTCAGTTCATATTCCCAGATCCCTCCCGGGATGTTTGTCTATTGCTTGCTGCAACTCGTAGAAATGCACCAAAAAAAAAAAAAAATGTGAATCACAACCCCACCTCTCAGTGTTATCTTTGATTGTGAAAGTCTGATCTGATAAAAAAATCAGGAAAATGAAAGCAAATGCCCAATACAAGTAGGGAGCTGCCTGGTTTTAGTTCGGGGCTTCCCAAACCTTTCCTGGAGACCCCACAGCCAGCCTTAAGTTTCCAGACTTAGCCATAATAAATATCCTTGAGATACATTTGTGTACAATGGAAATTGAACACTTGTACAGAGTGAAGGAGTAGCCTGCTGGTTAGAGCAGCAGGCTCTAAACAAGAACTGTGTGCTGAAATCCCACACACAGTTCCCTAACACACAAGCTAATTTTTTTTATAACTCCCAATGCAGTATGCTAATGCAGCGAGAATTTTAAAATGTGCACAAACCCGAATATCTGCACCAAGAAAAGGCTTAGCACACATCAAAGCATGATTTATGTGCATATATCATACTTTATGTACAGACAACATGGTGTATGTGCACCAATCATGCTTTACACATATAAAATATGATTTATAGGCACAAAATGCCAACTACAGGCCTGGCATCGGAACTCCAAGGTCCACCCGTAGACTCAGTAGCCCTGGAAACTTTACTCCACCTCAGACTGTGAGTTAAGTTTCCAGTGATATGGAAGCATGAGGTAAACCTCTCTGCATTGGGGGCAATAGCTAATGCCATCATTAGTATGAAATTTACATATGAGGGCGCTAACTTAAACTCACATTGCTGTGCATAAAACTCCTTGCTACACCAAAAGAATGTGCAGAGAACTGAGGGTTAAACTGTGCGCTGTGCTGAGGATGCCTTATTGCATCGGCCACTTAGATTGTGAGCCTTCCGGAGATAGCGAAATACCTACAGCACCTGAATGTAATCTGCTTTGAAGTGACTGACCGGTTGTGAAAGGTGAATTATAAAAACAAGATATGTGGATTTATCTCCTGCATAATTTTCATTGTGGAGAACTTGAAAAACACAACTGGTGGTTTGGTCCCCAGAACAGGTTTGGGAAGTCCTGTTTTAGCAGAGTGTGTTCTTGCATTGCTCTCCGATAAACCCTACCTGCTTGGAAAAACTCAGGACTGGAGGAAGAGTTCTGGATCACAATAAAAGATCAGACTTTATGTTTTTTTCACTTCTGTCTATTAACTTAGCGGGGATCAGGTCCGGATTTCTTATTAGGTAGAACAGACAGACACCTGTCTAAGGGTGCAAAGATGAAAGGGGCTCTGCCTCCTCCATTCCCGCAGCCCTGTTTACAAAACACCGCTCAGCTTAGGCTGCAGCCTTTGCCTTCTTAATGGCTCAGGGGCTCGTGGGATGGCGATGTTCAGAGCACTCCAAAATAGAATTGCTGTGCCCTAATCTTTAAGGAAGCGGATCCAACAGGATGCTGCCATTCAGGTTTAGCAGTGCCTGAGAGAGAGCCCTGGGGATAGAGCAGGAGGTACCTGGCTTCTTCATCACAGTGCATCTCTGGAGGAGGGACCCCCCACCTCCCTTATCGTTGTAGGGTCACTTTCCCATTATCACGCTTAGTGGGTGGCACCAGAGAGATTGATCCAGCCCTGGTGGAGCTAGAGCTTTCTAAGATGAATGGAAGTATATGGCAAGTCTGTAAAATGATAAAGATCAGTAAGTAACACAGGTATCAACATAAATCTTTACCTGGGATCAGGCAACTCCATTATTGCTCTCTGCTTTAATGGCAGGGGGAAAAGGGGAATTAGATTCAGACAGCAACCAACAAGGGCGTTGAATTTTATGGTCTGAGAAAACAAGTAACTTGCTGATGCAGCTGTTACTACCCTTGACCAATAAGCCTGATACTTTTGATGCAACTCCAACATTGCTCTAAGCTTCAACGGGAAGAGGTAACAGGGATTGGACTCAGTCAACTCCCAACAAGGGCCCTGACTTTGACGGTTTGGGAAACTAAGGATGGGGGTGACCTGTATGGCACGGCAGACTGGATGGACCATTTGGTCATTTTCTGCTGGCATCTTCTATGTTTCCTTTGAGTCGTTTGAAGAGCCAGGCAGCACAAGTGACCACCCAAGGCACCAGGCCTAGGAGGCACAAGCATGCCTTGGCAAGGGGGCAGGATACCAGCATACCATACCAATGCTACTGCTGTAGCGCATGGTATGCACCGTCATCTGTCACTCAGCCACTAGCGTGCAGTCATAGAGTCATCAGAGGAAGACCCAGCCAGATGTATCATTGGGTGATTGAAAAGGCCTCTCCTGCAATTGGTCAGAACTTTGGAGGGGGGGGGCATGCATCCCCTCCTCCCTTCAAGTTGTAGGCCTGCCTGGGATCTTCTTTAAACACAATCTCCTCTCTTCAGGCTTTTCCCATACGGACTTTTGCCCTAACTAGCTAATTAACTTTTTAGTACTTCCCATTGGCTGGCAGTTTTGTAGGTCAGTCCTTATAGCCATCTGGGGACTCTGAGAGATCTTTTGTCCACCAACATTGCGGGCAATCACTACTATGTGAAAACATTTAGAATAAAAACATTCTTACCTCTGCCCTCCCCCAACCCCAACCCCACCCCCCAGGGCTGTGAGCATTATTTCTGAAACATTTCCAGTCCCAGGCAACAGGAGGATCAGGAGCATGAGCAAAGAATGGGGTCAAAGTCTCCTGCTTGGCAGCACAGAGCATCTCTCTTGCACCATCCTTTTATTTCCCATCTCATATATAGTTATTCTAGCAGAGCAGGAAACTACCTTCCTACTTACACTTTTAAGCCTGTATGATATAAACAGAAACAGAGAAACTTAATGGTAGAAAAAGACCATTACAGCCTATCTAATCTGCCCATTCATACCAACTATTCAGCTTTATTCATTATAATGGTTAGATATTGGTAAAACCCCTGTAGGGAAGCTACCCAGTGATTGGGTCCAGAGCGAGATTAGGTAAGAGGGAAGCAGTACCAGAGGGATCTTGCAGGAGGTAAGGGAGAAAAAAAGTCAGCACGGAGCAGGTGACTGCTGGCTGAATCCCTGGCAGGGTTGCTTCAGATCCTGGTGAGGATCACGATATCCCTTGAGAAGTAACTCTGTATTTTGGAAGGCAAGTCTACCCCCAAGAGATGTGAGTAGGAAGATCTTCTGGAAAGGCAGAGGTAATCACTTCCCAACAACTGTCAGATTGCAAACCTAGAATCCCTTAAGGCAGGGGAATAGTCAGATCTGAATTTTTTTTTTTGGGCGGGGGGACCCAAGGTTATCATGAATAGACAATGTGGCCAGGTCCCACTAGCCCAACCCCTTCCCTTACCCCATCCTATGTGAATCTTTACAGCAGTTGTTACAAAACCCTTTCATTTCTGGCAACACTTTTTCCTATCTCGTCACTGTCTCCTGTCTCTGTGGTTAAGACAACTACTCTGTACAGGTACTACTCTCTCTCAGGCTGCTGGAAAAGGGCTTCTACCCAGCCCAGGCATCCCTGAGCTTTGAAAGGGAGGGGGGAAAAGAATTAACTTCCAAACATAAACAAAGACTTTGATGGCCTCGTACTTTTACTAACCCAAGGCCAGTGATGTTTCCCATTCAATGTAGCCTCCTTAACGTTGCAGGGGATGGTTGACTGGCAGTGATTCCAGTGCCCTCTGACTCCTGCACCTTTAAGGAGATGACTCAGGTGGAACATGACCCCTGTTGCTAGGGGTGGAGGCCTGAGCCAAAAGTGATGGAGCGTACGACCCCCTCCCAAAGCCCACCCATGGCTACACCTTTGGCTTAAGAGTGAAATGGATAGAAGAAAGCTGGAGATCTGAGCCATTGCTTAAACAGCTCCTAGACCTATTCACAGTTGCTAGTGGTGTGAGATACAGCAAAATTGACCGTGCTCTGAAATCTCCTTTTGTGCAGTCGAAAAAGCAGGTTATTCTGCCAATAAGTGGGGAGGACTTGCCCAAATTGCAAGTGCTAGCGTGTAAGAATTATTGAAAGTACTTGCAAATACTTTTCTGAGTTGATCCTGTTATGAACTTGTATTAAATAAAGACAGCTAAATTGGGAATATCACCACAGGGTAATCTGCCTTCTAGGGAGTATTTAACAAGACTGAGATCAATAGTGCTGAGAAAAAGTTTATAAATCCCAAGTATTACAAGTTCTTTCCATGATACCCTTGTTTAATTGAAACGAGTCTTTTCTTAGGCAATAAAAAGAGTACAATTAAACAATTCTGTGTTTTTTGAGACACAATAATGTACAAAGTAGGAACAATAACACTAATTTAGAATCAGTGTGTGCGAAATAGTAAGTAAACCCTTAGTTTCCTTAGCACAATTAATTAGCTAATTAGAATCAGGTGTTTAAAAAATTGGGTAACAAGTAAACCACCCTGCATGACTAAATTTGGGCATCCTGTCCTATATAATGTTCCAAAAGGTTATGAGTTTGGTTTTCACCATAAAAGATAGTAGAAATGCATCATATCACGATCAAAAGAGATTTCATAGCACTTACAAGAAAGCCTGGACAGGGTTACAAGACAATTTCTAACCATTTGGGGAATCCACTGTCAGACTAATGGTCTACAAATAGAAAAAGCTCAAGACTACACTGACTCTACCCAGGAGTAGTTTTCCTTGCTAAGATCACTCCAAGAGCAAAGCAGAAAATCATCCATGAAGTCACAAAGAACCCCAGATTAACATCAAAAGATCTTCAGAACTCTCTCACTGCAGTCGATGATGCAAGGGTCAACCATCAGAGAAAAAAATGATCGGTAATGGTGTTCATGGGAAGTAGCTAGGAAAAAGCCATTGCTCTCTAAAAATACCATTTCTGCCTGCCTAATGTTCACTAAAGATTATCTAGATCAGTGGTCCCCAACCTTTTTTGCACCAGGGACCGGCTTCAAGCAAGACCATTTTTCCATGGCCCAGCAGGGCGGGGTGGGGGTGGGACAGGGGTGGGGCTTTGTTCATATGGGGCGGGGTTATGGAGGGGGTTGGATTTTAGTGCATACGTATCATTTAATTACGACATTTATAATGTGAATGCGACTCAACTCACCATAGGTTCTCACATGCATGACACACTGACCCATGATTGTCACGGGGCTAGATGTAAAAGTACAGTTTGCATCCACAGGAACCCCCCTGACCCACAATAATGGATGTAAAGCAGAATTATGACATTCCCCATACAACTCACCCTACAAAAAAGATGTTCTGGTTCTGGTGTCATCTCAGTAACAGCAACTCAAACTCCTTCTATTCCAGGCTCAATAGCCCTACTTATGAAAAGACAGCAGTTTACCACCAATGCATGTCCTCTTGAGAAAACACAACAAATAAGACTGATACAAACGCTTACATGCTAGTAAAATATCTCATCTCGGTAACAGACACAGAACCGACCTAACATACTCCCAGGATCTGTAGTAATGCACATAAACTAATCCGCACACAGTTACACCTGTATTATGGAATGCACTCAAACAGTAACAACCCTACCTATGAAAAGGCAACACTACAAATATTAAATCAGGCCCTAAACACCAATACACCTCTTATTAGGAAAACAGAAATAACAAGCAGCTATAGATCCCCACACAAAAATAATTGTAAAACTATACTAATAAGCAGAATAAATGTTTCAAAACAGCTATGAACAGAATAGCATCCAACAATTAAAAACTCATAAAAACTATTAAACATTCTCCAAACACCAATAAAATATTTCAAAAAAGCAGACATCACATAATTAAAATGGCAGTCAATCAAGAAAAATAAACTTAAAAAGCCACCTTTACTTACCCCCTCCAGCAGCTCTCCTACTCCCCTTCCATGCAGGCCGTGGCACAAACCAGAAGCAGCATTTCCATGCTCGCTCTCTACGTGCAGAGAATGTCATTCTCTGAATCACATTCTTTCTCTCACATTCACACACACCAGTCTCTTTCTCTCACACACACACCTTACCAACCAGTCTCTCTCTCTCTCATGCATGCACACACACACAGGCTTCACACTCCCATGCTCTCTCTCACATAATCAGGCTTTTCACTCCCATGATTTCTTTCACCCCCCCCCCCCCCCCCAACACCAGGCTTCTTACGCCCATGCTTTCTCACATACCCAGATTTCACACTTCCATGCTTTTTCTCTCTCTCACACACACACATCAGTCACAGTCCTGACTGTCTCACACTCTCACATACACATCAGTCATCTCCCTGAGCAATCACTTTCATTGTCTCTCATATATACACACACATTAGCTCTCTGACCAGTTTCTCTCAATCACACACATGCTTCAATTACACACAGGCAGGCAGGCTGTCTGGCTGCTTCTCTCTCTTTCTCTCCCCCATTTCCTTTCCTCCCCCCCCCCCCCCCGAGCACAAATGGTAGCTGCAGCAGCCGCCTCCTCCAGCCCCCGCAGGCCAAGAAAGAAGAATCCCATTGGCCGCGGGAGGCTCATGCTGCTGTCTCCTTTCCCGATTACCGTCTGCTTTGATTGCTCGGGGGCCAATGCTGCTGCTGCCACTGCTACTTTTCCACGCGGCACGGCCTTTCTCCTTCCCATGCACCGCACTGTGTATCACTTCCTGTTCCAGGTCACAGGGGGGGGGGGCAGGCGCGGGAAGAAGAAAAGGCCAACCACGGGTGCCACAGCTTCTTCTAGCACTGCTGCCGTTCCCACTGGGCTTGAACATGCTGATAGCCCAGCGGCAACGGCAGCAGGGAAGGAAGAGCAGCGGGAGAGACCGGGAGCACGTGACACACCAGCTGGTGCTTGGCGGCACCGCGGACCGGCAAAAAACCCCCAACGGCCCGGTCCTGGTCCACGGACCGGTGGTTGGGGACCCCTGATCTAGATGACCCACAAGATTTCTGGAATAATGTTCTTTTGACAGATAAGTATGGCATAACCTCACGGTCTGGCCACTAGATGCCACTATCCCTGTCCTTAGAACAAACTTAAATAGAAGCCATCCATACTCTTCTGTCCCTCCCACCTAGAAGTTCAGATTGGATGCCTCAATGCTATTTAGCCCAGCCATTTTCACAATCGGGGGTTCAGTTAGAGAGAGAAGCCTGGGGCATGTCTTTGGCCTTACAGAAGTGGAGCATTCAGTACCATATCAAGCAGGCCTATGAATGACGTTCGCTGTAATGAGCGCAATCCTCGTTGTCAAATATGTAGCTTGTCGGGTATTCCAGAGGCCCGAACAGGTTTTCACCCCTTGTTACTACTGCAAGGGGATGATTCTAAGATGTCGGCATGGGACCTGGGATCACCATCAACTGGCAAGGAGACCTTTCCGCTACAAGTGTGTTTCGTCAGATAGCAAGAACCCAAGTGGTGGTCACATTTCCCCAACTGGGTTGAATGAGAACAGTGGTAGTACCAGAAAAGAGAAGGTGGTTTCAGTGGCAAAAGCACTATTGCCTCTTGCATCAGGCAGTCCTGCAGTGGTGTGCACAGCCAAGCTGGACACTGGGGGTGGCCAAGTCTTCTCGAATAGAGACAGCCCCAATGTAGTGATAAAGGCCTACACTGAAGACTCCTCCAGGGCCAGGATAAGTGGCAATGCCAGACAGCTCTCCTTGGCCAACCAGATGGAGGCCCTGGATTTGGAAGAATAGAAACTGCTATGGCTCAGAGCAGAGCACCCCTATGGGACAGAGCAGAGAACCATCTGTGGATCTTCTATCAGCGAGTTCTGAATCTTTGAGCCGATTGCAACCTATCTCAAGTTACCAATTCTCCAATAGGAAGGATTGGAGCATTGCAATTACTGCACAGCAGGCTGAACAGTTCTACAGAGGACCCCTAAGTCTTTTAGAGAACATTGTTTGATGGCCATGGAGGTGTCACTGTTGCCATTCAGCACTGGGGTCTTGTCAGGAGGAGATTCTGCATTGCCAGGTAGTTCTGCATTGCCAGGTAGTTCATTGCCAGGTAGAAGAAAAACTGATACTTCACACATCCAGCAGAGCTCTCTGCTTCAACGGCAGGGGAGAAGAAAAGAGGGTTCGCACTCACAAAGCGGGGAGTAGCTGGCTTGTTACGGCGGTTACTACCCCAAACCAAATGTGCCTGATACTTCACTTTCGATGCACATCCAGCATGGCTCTCTGCTTCAACAGCATGGGAGAAGACTGATACTTCACGCATATCCAGCATAGCTCCCTGCTTCAACGGCAGGGGAGAAGAAAAACAACCAATAAGGGCTGTATAACATAGTCTGGGTAAAACAAATAAGCATGGGTGTAGCTTGCTTATTGCGGCGGCTACTACCCCTAACGAATCAAGCTAGATATTTCACTTGGATGCAGCTCCATCACTGCTCTCTACATTAAAGGTGGGGGTGGAAGGGAAATAGAACCAAGAGCTAAGAGAAACAGATAAGTATGAGAGAAAAAATGTGTGAAGCTTGCTGGGCAGACCGGATGGGCCATTTGGTCTTCTTCTGCCGTCATTTCTATATTTCTATGTTTCTATGTTTCACTTTACTCTAGAGGGAGGATGCCTCTGCCTCTAGAGTTAACTGTGCCATCAAGAGTCTCTGAAGCTCTCAGTGGAAAGGACCTCCTAGACCAACCAATGCATTGGAGGTCTGGGATCAATCCTGGGCTGTCCCCAGCCTCTTGAGAGACAGGCCCAACTTGTACAAGTTTCTCTCAGCCAGCATCTGCTAGAACATCATGTATAGGCCATGTTCAGGCTACAGGATTCTTATGTACCCATTCATGTGATGAATTCATAGAAGAGAACCGGGAAGCCTGGCTAGCAGAATATGCTGAACGCTCTATTGTGAAAGATTCTGCTACCCCAGAATACTGTAGGGAGCACCCAGATTATTGTCACTCTAGAACGCAAGATTGCTGAACTGCAATGGGGCCAGAACATTTATAAGCACACAAAGGTTTAACATTATAGGGGTGGGAATCAACATTCATACTCAATGAACTGTATCCTGCCCAGTGGAGTCACTGTAAGGAATCTCAACCCCCAACCACTCTGAGCCCTGGAGACTGCCAAAGCCTGAGGATCCTCCAGTAAAGGAGCTGATTGTACTTTGAAGTGGAGCTGACTTCAAAAGACTGTGCAGACACCTCTGAAGAAACATATTTTTGCATGTTGTGTGGCTGTGCTTTGTTCCAGATGTTTGACTTGTGCCCAGAATTTAAAAAAGTTAAAAAAATGGTTGCCAGCCTTCCATGGAAGGGTGAAGTTCCAGATACTTTCAGGGTGTGGGGGTACCTTATTTTGAGAGACTTTTAAAATGTTTAAAGTTGCCACCGGAAGACCTGCAACCTGCCTGCCCGAAGACCAACAGGCTCCCTGTATTTTCTCCGCCCTCCCGCTCGCTCCTACCGACCCTCACCTTCTACCCTCCTCTCCCGCCCGACCTTATAGCTCACTAACCTCTTATTTCTTTTATTTCTGCCTTTTTTTTGCTCCCTCCTCCTGTCTCTTTTCTTGCAGCCCGGCGCTGGATCGCGAAGCCCGAGGAAACTGGAAGACCAGCACCCTTGGCTGATGCAGCTGACGTCACCGACGCCGGAAGCGCAGCCAAGAGGGAGGATTTAAAACGCAAGAAGGCCCCGAGGCGCCGCGTGCTGGCATCGCACACCAAAAGGGTGCAACAAAGGGGCATGCCCCTTCGTTCGCCCATTCGCACCCCATTTGCACTTCAAAGAAACTAAGATCAACCGTCCTAACCACACAACGAATGCAGCCAAGCTGAAGCATGAAAATGAAAGGAGAACAATCGTATGGGCATCCAATATCAGTCTGCCTGAACAAAGGTAAATACGACAAAAATCACAATAAGAGTAGAACTAAACACAGTAAAAAAGATGCACAGGACTCATTTAAAAATAACAATCTGATACAGATAACAAGAACCACCAAATCAAGCAAAACAACTCTAAATAACCTACTAATGCTTACATTTATCTTAGTAAATGCACAATCAATAACAAAAAAATTCCCAATCATCTCGGACTTACTGTATGACAACAAACCCAACTTTATTGCAATAACAGAATCATGGTTAAAAAAAATCTGATGTAGTATTAAAGAATCAAATAGCACACAAAAATTACGAGGTTTTCTCAGTCCCCAGAATAAACAAACGTGGAGGGGGCTTACTACTGATTATCGAAAAAGCCTTGAAATGTAAACTAATCCCAATAATGCCACCACCAAATCATGAAATTGCCATCTTTAATACCAACAATATACAAATATGCCTTATATACTGTCCCCCTAGTTTACTAGATCTAAATATTTCACCACTGATCGAGTTCCTTACAACACAGCTAAATACCTCAAAACCTACTATAGTGTTAGGTGATTTTAATCTACACATGGATACCCACCCCCTATCCAACACATGCCAGACCTTAATGGATATACTTCTAAATACCATCATATTAGACCGAAAATGATAGCCATAGCAGAACCAGTAGGCAGTTTTGGGAATCTATTGGCATAGCGCGGCCCCTGAAGAAGGTTCACAGAAACACGAGCCGTGTCGGGCCAACGCCAGTGTTATATCCCTGCTGCCTACTTCGCTACGATAAGTGCATTTTCACTGCCTTTATCATTGTGTAAACTGACATAAGTTGTCATTAGCAAAACTCTCAAAAACCTGACAGAGAGACCAATGATTAGAATATTCAGACGGTGTATCAGTGAATTTATCACCGCATATCTCTGATAGTGGCGTTTCGGGGCAATTGCTTTACAAGCCCGCCACAATATATGAGGTCTCACTGTCTATAAATAACATAGGCTATGGCTATCATTTTCGGTCTAATATGATGGTATTTAGAAGTATATCCACATAAGATTACATCAGACCTTAATGGATGCCATGACAGCACTGGAGTTCACACTAATTACCGATAAACCAACACACAGAGCCGGAAACTCTCTCAACCTAACTTTCATAAACAATAAATACTTAGAACACCTAGCAACTAGCTACACACAAATTGCTTGATCTGACCACCTCCTTATTCAGTCTAACATTAAAATTCTCTATCCTCAGACCATACTAAATCAAAATCCCATAGAATTTAAATATCGACCACCCTATAACTATGATGAACTAAAGGACAAATTAGAAGAAGAACTAACTGACATAACACTTACAGACTGTTGCCTAGCTACAGAACGTTGGTTAGACTCAACAGAAAAGATAGCCAATGAGATAAACCCCATTAAAACATTACATATCAAAGAAACAAAACAAAATAACCACTGGCATAATGTAAAAATAAAGGATGCAAAAAGAAAACTCAAAAAATTCAAAAAAACCTGGAGAAAACACAAAACAATTGAAAATCTAACTAAATTCAGGAAACACCTAACTTACTACAAACAACTAATCCTTAATACTAAAAAAGAATACTATAATAACAAAATAGAAAAGTTTGCCAATAACCCAAGAACCCTATTCTCTATAGTAACAAATCTCACAACCGACAAGCAAGAATCACCTCAAAGCATGCCTGAAACAAAATGTAATGAAATAGTCCAATTTTTTAGTGACAAAATATTAAACTTAAGAAACAAACTCCCAAAAAACACCAAACAAGCGATCACAATGCAAAAAAGAGATGTTAACCCATGGTCATCATTTATAGAAATATCAGAACTAGAAGTAGAGTCAATGATAAAAAAATACAAACCCCGCTCCTCACATAATTGATACTATACCTACAACAGAGATAAAAAAAGACCAACAAGTTAGTAGCCCCAACATTAACTAATATCATAAATCTATCCCTAACAGAAGGAATAATGCCAGATATACTGAAAGGGGCAATCATAAAACCAATAATCAAAAAGAAAAACAGTGACCCTCTAATTCTCAATAACTACCACCCAGTCTCAAACCTCCCATTAATAGCCAAATTAATAGAGAAAACAGTACAGGAACAGCTAGCCGAACACCTAGACAATAATAACATACTGTACCCTTCACAACACGGCTTCCGTAAACACTACAGCACTGAGACATTACTTCTCTCACTAACTGACAACATCTTAAGAGGTTTTGATAACAGCAAACACTACATCCTTATAATGCTAGACTTATCCGCAGCCTTTGATATGGTAAACCACCAAACATTACTAAAAAGACTTGAAGAAATTGGATTATGTGACAAAACAATAAACTGGTTCAGATCATACCTCAGCAATAGGTTCTTCCAAGTCCAGATAAAAAACACACTATCAGAAAAATTTAAACTCGAAACCAGAGTACCTCAGGGTTCAGCTTTGTCTGACACCCTCTTTAACATATATATGCTGCCCTTATGCCATCTGCTGGCAGGCCTAGGGATAATACATTACATCTACGCAGACGACATTCAGTTAATTCTACCAATAGATGACACAATTGAAAAAACACTAGGTCTAGCAAACATGTACCTAGACATAATAAAACAACTACTAACGCAAATGAAACTGGTTATTAACATTGACAAAACTGAATTCCTACACCTTGAAAGAAAACATACTGAAATTATTCAAACCCCAATAACTCTAAGAAATAACCAGAAAATAGAACTAGCCGAAAAAGTAAGAAATCTGGGAGTAATAATGGATTCAGAAATCAATCTAAAGCAACACATATCCTTAAAATTAAGGGAAGGATACGCAAAACTTATGATCCTAAAAGATTGAAACCATTACTCACACCTGCCCACTTCAGAACAGTTTTACAAACACTTGTTTTTTCCAGCACTGATTACTGCAATGCATCTTACTACGACTCCCCAGCACATCAATAAGACCACTCCAAATACTTCAAAATACTGCAGCCAGAATACTGATGGGAAAAAAAAGGAGGGACCATATAACTGAAACTTTAGCAGACTTACATTGGTTGCCAATCGAATACAAGATAAAATACAAGGCCTTATGCACCACACACAAACTAATATATGATAAAGAAGCAGACTGGCTAAACACAGCCCTACGAGTCCATGTCCCACAAAGAAACCTTCGCTCAGCTAACAAAGCACTACTAACAGTTCCTTCAGTAAAATCAGCAAAACTAACCCAAGTAAGAGAAAGGGCCTTATCACTGGCAGGGCCCAATCTATGGAACATAATGCCCACCCAAATCGGATTACAGAGTGATATCAAATCTTTTAAGAAAACCTTAAAGACATGACTCTTTAAACAAGCCTTTCCTAAGGAGACGGGAGGGTAGAGAGGTAGAGAGAAAGCAAGTACAGAGAAGCGCAGTTGAGAAAAAAACAAGAATTGGTCCACCAATCCCACTGTAAATATGTTTTGAACTGTATATGCTTTGAATTATACTTCTTTTTGCTAATCATGTTTTGAATTGCATTCCACTGGGTTCTCTGTAAGTTTCAGTTTCAACCATTGTTTCAATGTATCCGCCCCTGAGGCGACAGTTCAGTTCTCTGTAAACCGGTGCGATATGTATTCTATACAGGAACATCGGTATATAAAAATTAAAAATAAATAAATAAATAAACAATATTAAACGTGCATGATAATACAGCTAAGAAGTAAACTAAAATAAAGAGTAACTCAATAATACACCTGGACTAGATCATCACTACTCAAACATTGATTTTATTAATGAGTTTGTAACCGTACTTACTTGGCACCTGTTAGAATGTACGATAACCTACCTATACATACCTTATTTTGTGCCTATTTGTAAACCATTGCAATGGTACATAACTTAGCGACGGTATAGAAAAGTTTTTAAATAAATACAGAAAGAAAGAAAGATGACTATGTGCCTTCATATCTCAGGATAATAATATTGTTCCATGCTATTATATTGTTTCACTTATTGAGAGTTTCCCTGCCCTATATATATATAAACTTTTAGAAAAGTTATAAAAACAGGTATTTTGATGTATTTCTTGCCTTTTTGTGATTAACTATTGTTTTCCTTCTCAAGTGGAGTCTCCTAATAAGATTCAACATCTTTCTCTCGAATTCATTATTTATTTATTCTGCATGTGAAATCATGATCCTGTGTTCCTGCCTTTTAAAGAATTCTGTCACTCTATGTGTGATGGGAAGGAGAGACAGAGTCAAAAGAGAACATTTCAATGTAGAGCTATAAAGTATCTCGAAAGAGAAAGAATTATGATGGGAAATAAAGTATCCCAATGTATTTCAAGGTTGAGCAGTGTCCTCTTCATGGGATGCACTAGTAATAATGGGCAAAATGTTGAATTCATGAAGTTTAATTTACTTTCCATTATCAGCCCAAGGAATGAGATAATTACTATCTCATAACCCGTTTTATATTATTTATTTGTTGCTAATTCCGCTCTACCTTTCTTCCTGGCTACTTTAGCCCCCAAGTTCAATGCCCTTGTTTTATGTAACTTTGCTTGTTTCAGCCTTCTTGTTTGGTTACACTTGTTTATCCCCTAAGTTCCATGTAAACCGGCCTGATGTGAATTCTATTCGTGAAGTCTGGTATAGAAATAAATATTAAATTAAATTAAATTAAATAATGGATAAATATGTTTCATTACAATTGATGGTGAGGGAGTCTACCTCACTTTGGGTGGTGGCATCACCCTCCAGTTTTCCCCAGCAGTGGCAGTGCTGGGCAGTTCAGATTAACCACTATTCATCCTATAGGAGTACATGCAAAGGATATGCACTCAATGTGATGTATTTAATGTGTGTGTATTGGGTTCTAATGTAAGGCTCATTAGTCTCCTTCTATGCTGGTTATAGATGCCCTAGAGATGGTGTAACATCTTGTTAATATTGTATTTCTATGTCTATCTGTGAAAATTTTACATAAGTGTCCTTCCTCTCAGACACTTTGTTTTTGAGGGGGGGGGGGGGAGAGTATGGCAGACTCTCCCGGTCTGGCCACTAGATGCCACGATGCTTGTCCTTAGAACACATTTAGACAGGAGTCATCCATACCATTTAGTCCCTCCTATCTAGAAGTTCGGTTTGAAGGCCTCTGTGCTATCTAGCCCTGCCATTTTTTTTTTTTTTTTTGTATTTAAAGATTTTTATTAAGGAAAAGTCATCCACAATACAATGGCGTATAAACTGAGACAATACATGAATAACAAAGTGCGAACGAAGGCTCATAACAGAACAATTGGATAACCCTCCTAGTACATAATAAGAGACCTCCAATCCCCCCACCCCCCCTGGCAACGAGTAGCACAAAGTAACTTAAGAAGAACAGTACAAATAGGAAAAAGAGAGAATTAGCTAAAGCATCCTATTATGTTGGGGCGAAAATCAGTTATCACAATGGTGAGGGAGAGAGCAGACAACAGCTAACAGCCCCAGTGCTCCAGTGGTCCCACTCAAGGAGTCAGAAATGACAAAAGAATGCACAACACCCAATGACGTCAGTGGAAGGTCTCAAGCCACTGAATGTAAGGGCCCCATATGTTGTAGAAAACACCCAGCCGGTTATGATGTACAGCCGTGAGTCTACCCAATTGATAATAATTATGTACTCTAGATTGGACTTGAGCTAAACTGGGGAGATACCGTCTGTTCCAATGCTTGGCAATCTCTGTCCTAGCTGCAATAAAAACCTGTTGGGCAAATCTTTGTTGGTCTTTGTGTAATTCCGTTAGGGGGAGGTTCAATAAAGCATTCCAGGGGTGTACTTGTAACTGAACCTGCAACATACTAGAGAGCCAGTTTGTAATCACTGGCCAATATTGAGTAAGCTGAGGACACCGCCACCAGACATGAAAGTATGATCCAGTCTGCCCACATCCCCTCCAGCAATGGTCAGAAAAAGAAGGAGCAAAACAGTGCAAGCGCACCGGAGAATAATGCCATCTATACAACATTTTGTAACAGTTCTCCTGGAGCCCCGAAGAGATGGAACATTTGTAAGCATTGAGAAATACACTGTCCCACTCCTCCTCCTCAAGAGGACGGGCAAAGTCCACAGCCCATGCCTCCTGCTGTCGGAATAGACCCTGGGTTCTTCCATTCAATAAGGAGTAAATCTTAGTAATAGCACCTTTCATGGAATGAGCATTTATACAAAGATGTTCAAATAAAGAGCCGGTTAGCCGAGAAGCGCCCTTCCTGGCGGAACTATGTAAAAAATGATAAATCTTTGCGTAAAGGAGAAAGTCCACATTTACCAGCTGGTAGTGAGACTGTAAGTCAGTCGTAGACATCATCACCCCCTGGGACTGGACATGCTCCAGTCGATAAATGCCTGCTTTATACCAGAGCTGAGAGGCCGTAGAGGAAACAGCCGGTGGAAGGATAGCATTGGTGAACAGGTGAGTGAGTATAGTGTACGTGCCAACCCCCACTAAGCATTGTTTCCAGAGCTGCCAGATTTTCAGGGTGACCTGTAAAGTCGCAGGAAAATAAGGAAAGAGCCCCCAGGTAGAGCGAGGCTGCCATGGCAATGCGGATATTGGCATAGAGCCAATGAGGGCTTGTTCTAAAGAGACCCATCGTGGAACAGCCTGAGTCTGATGCATGACCACCAGTGCACGTAACTGTGCTGCACAAAAGTACCAACTCAAGTTAGGCACTCCAAGTCCTCCCCGGCTCTTAGGTAAATATAAAGTGGACCGAGCAACCCTGGGAGGCCTCTTACGCCAAATGAACCCAAAAATCAACTGTTGCCACTGCTTTAAAATGCCAGTGGATAGGTAGATGGGTATAGTGGTGAAAAAATAAAGCAAGCGGGGCAAAACGTTCATTTTAACTATAGCAATGCGGCCGAGCCAGGTGTGCGTGTGACGCGACCAATTGTCCAAATTTCCCTTAATATTTTTAATGAGAGGGACGTAATTTAGCTGAAATAGTTGTTGCAATTGAGCTCCTATACGGATCCCTAAATATTTCAGAGCCACAGCCGCCCATTTAAAAGGGAAGACCGGAGTAAGAGATCCAACCTCAACCGGAGTGAGGGTGAGATTTAGTATCTCCGATTTATCATAGTTGACCTTTAAACCGGAGACAGCAGTAAAACATTTAAGTTCACGCATTACTCCCTGTAAAGAGGAATAGGGGTCAGATAAAGTAAACATAATATCATCGGCGAACAAAGAAATTTTAAAATGGTGCCCGCCCCGCTGTATACCGAGTATATCATCCGTTTTCCGTATTCGGGTTGTGAAGGGCTCTAAAAAGAGGACGAAAAGCAGGGGCGACAGCGGGCATCCCTGCCTCGTACCCCTCTCAATAGCAATTGGTGACCCATAGCTACCATTAGTCTTTACCCGGGCTTGTGGCTGGTGATATAACTTAATAATCCAGTTTATGAATTGGGGGCCAAAAGACATGTGAGACAGGACTTGAAATAAAAAAGGCCAATGAACTAAGTCAAACGCTTTTTCAGCGTCAAGCGATAGTAATACCGCTGGGACATGGGTATGCTGAACATAATCCACAATATCTATAATACGCCTAACATTGTCCGCGGCTAGTCTTCCCGGCACAAAACCCACCTGATCTGCGTGCACCAGCAAGGGAAGGAACCCATTTAATCGAGCGGCCAGTACGCGGGCTAGTATTTTTAAATCAATATTGATTAAGGAAATGGGTCTATAAGACCCGCATTGAGTAAGATCTCGGCCTGGTTCAGCTATCACCGAGATACCAGCCGTGTTTGCATGCAGCGCTATCTGGTCACTTCCCCTCAGAGAGTTAAACATGTCCGTGAGTGGGCTTACTAATGTCATAGAAAAGCTACGATAATAGGCTCCTGTGAGACCATCCAGGCCTGGTGCCTTCCCTGGCTTTAGAGTCTTAATAGCTGCCAACACTTCAGAAATCTCTATGGGGCTGTCTAAATAAGCCTGCTGGTCCGGCGTCAGAGTGGGGAGGTCCACCGAGGCTAGATAAGTAGTTATGTCAGAAGCTGTGATATCAGGGTCCCCTCTATACAATTTCGCATAGAAATCTGAGAACACTTGCCGAATCTCTTTCGAGTCAGTAACTAGAGAACCTGTAGCATCGTGTATTTTAGGCACAAGGGTCTGAGCGCGCGCAGTCCTCAGTTTCTGAGCTAAATAGCGTCCCGCCTTGTTCCCCCCTTCAAAATATTTCTGCCTTAGTAAAGTAAGATGATGACTAATTGCCGAGTCATCCAGAGATCGCAGCGAATCTCTGGCCTTCAGTAGTTTGCGATAGATAAGAGGGGAGCTGGTGGCCACATGCTGCTTGGACAAATCAGTAATTTCTGCCAACAAAGTCATTCGAGTTCTATCCCGTTCCTTATTACAGTAGGCAGATCTAGCTATAAATAAACCCCGAACCACGGCCTTAGAGCACTCCCAAATATTAGAAGGTAGGGTGCCAGCGACCTGGTTATGGCGAAAGTATTCCTGCAATTGCTGCGAGATACTGTCCAAGAAGGCCTTATCTTTCAGCAAAGCATCATTCAGTCGCCACGGTCGAAATCCCTTATCCAAGTCCCCAAGGCGTACCTCCAGCCAAATAGGAGCATGGTCAGACCAAGTTATAGGCTCTATACCAACTCGAGAAACATTAATTTGAAGGGGGGAGGAGACAAATAAGTAGTCAATGCGGGAGTGTGTACCGTGGGGCGCCGAATAGAAGGTATAAGAGCGTGAGTGGGGGTAGCGTTGCCGCCAGACGTCCACCAAGCTCCATCTGTCCAGTAAGGACTGCCACTCCCGTCCCACCCCAGTAATGCGGAGAGTTCTGGATGAACTGTCTAATGCAGGTTCCCTAGTAAGGTTAAAGTCCCCACCCAATATTATTTCACCCTCACTATGGAGTAACAACATCCTGTCAATATCGCATAAAAATTGAGTTTGGGAGGTATTAGGTGGATATACGTTACAGAGAGTGAAAATGTCAGAACCAACTCTAACTTTAAGCAATATATAGCGACCAAGAGGGTCCAGATGGTGAAACAGTACATCATGTACCAGAGAATTGGAGATAAGAATACCAACACCCGTATACCTACATGTCTTAGTACTGGCAGCCCAAAAAGCAGTGAAGGCGGGAAATACTAAAAGGCGCTCATGATGCTTGCGTATGTGGGTTTCTTGGATAAAGGCTATAGTAGCACGTTGGAATTGTAATTCTTTTTGCAGCATTTGGCGCTTGCGGGGGGTATTAAGTCCCTTAACATTAAGGGATAGAAGACGTGTAGCCATCATAAGACATGCAAGGTACAGGATCCCCCATGAAGAAACAGCCAGTAAACAGGCCGCACAGCAAAGAAGCCATATAACTGAATCCCCCCTCCACCGACAGTACAGACAGTCAACATAATAGTGCTAGAGATTACTGTACAGCAAGAAAAACAACAAAACCCGTTGCCACCCATGTCAGTCCCATTATATCCCGGCTGAAACCTGCGGGATATTGAAATCTTCGGGAGCTTGCACATCCGGGCTGGGACAGGCAACACAAGTGCAAAGAACATCTCCCGCCCCCTTGTAACAGTTAACTGATGAAATGAAGAAAACCCAACTGTTTATTTGTTAAACATACTAGAACCGTTGCGCCGTAGCATAGGAACAAGTTAAACATCGGTATTTAACCAAATACCAACACCGAAAGTCACCGCTGCGTACAATAACTTTAGAAAATCTCCACGCCCCAGATGAGGCAGGCTGAGGTCCTATCAGCCCTGTTCAGCTGCATGGGATTGAGGAGTAGAGGGCTGTCGGCGAAGACGCTTGCCTCCTTTTTCTGCACGCTGCCACCGCGGAGCGGTGTCAAGTTTAGCCGAGGCTGACGCCATCTTAGGTGCCTGGAAATTGATAGGCAATTGGGCTTGCTTGAAGGCTTCAGCGGCATCAGCGAGCGTTTTCATGCGATACGTGGCCCCCTGATGTTGAAATTGAAGTGCGAATGGAAAAAGCCATCGATATCGAATGGAACAAGAGCGGAGGTGGCCAGTCACCTCTCGTAGCTCATAGCGCTTCTGCAAAGTCACAGGCGCTAAATCCTGGAAGATGGCCAAAGTGGAATTATTCCAGTGTATATCTTTAAGTTGGCGCGCAGCTTCATATACCTTTGTTTTTAATTGAAAGCTGTGAAAGCATATTACCAAGTCTCTGGGGCGTTGGTCCCTTCTGGGCCCCAATGCTCTATGCGCCCTCTCTAAGCGAATCTCATCCGGGGATGTCGGCGAGTCACCCGAACCCCCAGAGACATTAGTCAGGAGAAAAGAGCAGATTTGCTGTGCTGTAGCCATCGCGTCGACGAATTCCGGCGTGTCCGGCACCCCACGTATGCGGAGGTTGCAGCGGCGTCCGCGGTTTTCAAGATCCTCAATTTTCTCATTTAACGTTGATACTTCTGTCATTAGCGCTATTTGCTGGGTATGGAGCTGATTGAGAGACTCCCCGTGTCCCTCCACACGAATATCCAATTCATCTACCCTCCTGCCCACGGACGCAAGATCTTCCCTCAGTTCGGCAACGGAGGCCATTATATCAGCCCGGAATTGCTTCATATCGGACCTGATCTCGAGGAACCAGTTGCGGGCATCTGACTTGGTGAGGAGCTCAGGGTCAGGGCCAGAGCGGGGCGGCGTCGCCGCGGAGCTAGCGTGTGAGTCAGCAGGCGAGCTTTCGAGTTCCAAATTGAGCTCCGCCTGTTCCGCGCCAGCTAGGCCCGAGTCCGGTGGCAATTTCTCGTAAGAGAATTGTGTCAGGTCCATTGTTTTGCGCTTCGCGGCCATCGTTAGATAAATAATGCAGTAGCAGAGAGAATTCGCCGCAATTTAAGCGGAAAATCCGGCAAAAACGGTGTGGGCTAGAGGGTTTAAGAGCTAAGGAGGCGGGAGCTCTGCGCTCATGCGACTGCTTCCATGCGCCGTGCAACAGCGCCCCCCTAGCCCTGCCATTTTAATAACTGGAGGTTCAGTTAGAGAGAGCAGCTGCAGAATAAAGATGTATTTTTTAACGCATTCTAGTAGGGCCTCCCGGCCTTGCCCTAAGGAGTTTTCTTTCAGACAGAATTACCTCATCGTGCACCCCTGCCAAACATTCCTTCTTATTCTGAGTCACAGAAAGACAGGGGGGTTGAGCCTGAATCCCTTCAGGGGCAAAAGGGCTCTCACCAGAGGACCAAAGACCTATGAGCCTGCTCTAAACCCTAGGAAGGCAAGCACCTGTGACAGCAAGAAGCCCAGTTTAGGAAGAAGTGCCTAGTTAAACTTTAACCTTTTTGGACTTTGAGTTAGTGGGGATGGCACTGCTGAGGAATAGCCTGATCCCCTGATTTTTCCACAAGAGAAATCCCAGAAGTAACAGCTAAGGATAAAGGAACAAACTGAATCAAAGGAAGAAAGAGCAAGAGGAGGAGACCCCCATCTGGATCTCTGCACATCAAAGAACCAGGACAGACCGAGTGTTTAAGGGGAAGAAGATCTCTAAAGGTAGGAGTTTTGTAATTAAGTGGGAACCCCTTTCACTAGGAATCCACGGGACAGCCGCTGGGAGAGTATGCACATTTAAAATCATCTGGAACAAAGGACACCTACCTATCCAAAAGAAATTCCTGTACCATCAGTCAGATGTAATCTCACACTTCTGAATAATGGACTTTATTTAGCCTTATGAATCAGTAAATTATTATTTAACACCCAGTTCCTGATCCTGCCTGTTCTTTCCCAGCATCTACCATCTATACACACACAGGATCTCATACCATTGTCTGGGCCAAAGAGGAGAGTCTCCCGCCATAGAAGAAATCCTCCCCCAGGGATCAAGAGTCAAGCTGGGAAGGACTCAGCTAGCCGGAGCAGCCTCAGAGGTTATTTATGAGATTGGGTGCCCTTGGGACTAAACACCCCAAGCAAGGGTTACATCAGTCGAAAATTAGACTTTTCAGTCACAATAACAAACATTTTGTTTGGCCAGAAACAAACACTGCCTTCCAAAATAAGAACCTCCTCCTGACTGTCAAGCATGGTGATGGAGGTAATGTGCAAGGCTGCTTTGCTGCTTCAGGACCTGGACAGCTTGCCGACATTGATGGAACTTTGAATTCTGCCTTTATATCAGAAAATTCTAGAGGAGAATGTCAAGCTGAGCTGAAAGTGGGACATGCAGCAAGACAATGACCCTGAACATTCAAGTAAATCTATAACAGAATGGCTGAAATAGAAGAGATTTCATGTTTTGGATTGGCCAAGTCAAACGCCTGACCTAAATATTGCAGCAAGACCTGAAGCGAAGCTGTTCATGCAGGGAAGCCCTCAAATGTCAGATCGAAACAGTTCTGTATGGGTCAAAATTCCTCAAGAACCTTTGCATTCAATGGTTCGTGGGCTGCCCCCTATGAGCCGCCACTCTTACCTTCGCAGCTGGACTGGCTGCTGCTTTCCCTGGCACATCAACCCTTCCTCCGGCAGGAGGCCGCCAAGCATCATGTGGCAGGATACCGCCAGCTCCTGCCTCTCACTGCTCCCCTTAGGCACACGCATCGAATGTCAGGCTTTTTAAAGGGACTGCAGCGCAGCCCCTGATAATGACATCACCAATCATTGCTCTATATAAGGGCAAACTTCCCCAATGCACCTTGCCTCGGCAACAGGTCCAGCTACAGTTGTAGTGCGTGTTGCTTGTCCCAGCCTGTTCCAATCTTCGTCTGCCCAGCTTGTTCCAGCCTTCATCTGCCAGCCTTTTCCAATCCTCGCAAGCCCAGCCTGCTCTAGCCCTATCCATCCCTCTTCCTCTCCCTTGGATGGATACCCGGTTCTGACCTTTGCCTGTGCTCTTAATTCGCCTGACCGCCACCTGCCCTTGCACCATGAATCTAGCCTTCTCCAGAAACATTCGCCTAAGCACTGCCGGCCCCAGCACCCAAAGACTCAACACGAAGGGAACATGGCTGGTATAGGTGAAGCTCCAGACCAGTCTCTGCTTCGCCTGGGTCCACCTGATGGCAATGAGAACCTGCGGGGCTTCTGCCTGCTAGTAAAGCCATTCTCACCCCAGCCCAAGGGTCCACAGACACCAGAACAATATGAGAAATTGACAAGAGGAAATGCTTGGTTGAAGTTCTTGCTTCTCATAGTTACTGAATGAAGGGTTCCCCTACTTTATCACACAAGGATACTTATTGTTGAATCTTTGTGTTGAATAAATAATCAAAATATAACCTTTTAATCTGAGTTATTTATTCAGTGAGGTTATCTCTCTGTCTGATCAGGGTTTAGATTAAGATTTAATCATGTTTTGAGTATAAATTGTGCTAAAATACAGGGGATTCACAAACTTTTTCTCAGCACTTCAAATATGTTCCTGAGGAGAAAGCATTTGACTTGTTTTCCTATCATCTGTGGTCTGCTGTAATATCTGATTGACCTCATTCATAAAGAAATCAGCAGTATAAGGGACTCCATATTTGAGAGCCGGCTCCACGTAAAAAAAAAAAAAATACTATCATCAAAAAATAGTGTTAGTGACTATTTAATTCTCTCTGATCATGAGTCAGGACAGGAAGCTACTGTGAAAAGTGAAAGTCACAAGAATCAAAAGGTACTTCTCTGCCAGCCTCAGACCCAGTTTGTAAACTGAGCAAACATGGGATGAAGGTCATCGAAGGAACGTGTGTTTGCATCCTTGCCTTTGCAGAGTGATTTATTTGGCAAGATAAATACTTTACATTTGTAAGTGTTCTTGTAAGTGATTATTCTGCAAACAGTGTTCAGTGAGTGCTGGACATTTCCATGAATCATGCGCACACAGGAGATGTAATATTAATGGTACGATTCAGGTATGAATTCTGAACAGAGTGGAGCATTAAACTCCATTGCAGTTCTTTTCTTGTTTGCATTGTTCAGCTTTATCGCTGACTAGCTGTGGAAGGGAGTTTACAAACCTCCCTCACTGAAATGCACCTCAGTCCATCTGAATCATTAGCAATTAATAAAAAATGAACAATAAAAATTGTAAATAATGCAATAAAATTAGACTGTTGTTTCTCCTCTATGGCCTCTTCTAGTGGTTGCTATGAAGGCAGGGGGGTCACACTCGGTACCAGGGCTTAGTCCTTGCAGAGTCCCACTAACTCTGACATGGATTATCTGAATAGGGGGGAATGGGAGGCTAGACCTCCAGAGCACAAGGCATAGTGTAAATGTATCTTTCTGTGGGTGCAAGCTCAACTCTTAGTTTCTGTACAGAAGATGGTCAATAACCAAACTGGACACTTGAGTAGGGTGTTCCAAAATAAAAAAAAAGTTTACTGTTTAACTTTTTCAATTATAATTAATTAGCATCAAACACATGTTCTTCTTGTTACATCCATAATCACTTCAATAAATAAAATAAAACTCGATCTATGTCTGTAGTTTCTTAGTCTCTTCCCAGGGATCTTATTTCCTCTTGTGAGTGAATTATAAGGCTTTCCAGGATGCAATGGAAATGGGTCTCCTATCCCTCGTGAATCTCCCCTTCCAAACACCTGTGCTCCACGTATTGTATCCAAAATGTTCCAGACTCTCTTTTCCTGTTTCTCCTTGGTGGAAACGCCTGTGGGAAGCCTCAATTTTGTCCTCTCTCCTTCGGATGGTGTCCTTTCACTCTCCCAACATCCTCCTAAAAATCACTGAAGATCCATCAGACTGAAAAGATCCAAAATGAATATGAAGAGGGAATCCTTTTTCTTCACTTCATTCTTAAAGGCAGGAAAGGTGGACTAGAGTGGGTCAGGGGAGTCAGGAAGGTTGGAACCTGGGAGAAGGGGGGAGGATGATTTGCTTCATGACATAAAACCTTTTGGTTGGGATTTCTTTACGTAGGGCTGCCTCTAAAGGTGACAGTGGGATGGGTGGGGGTCTCAAGAAACCTGGGGGACTTTGATCGAGTTGCTATAGTCCTTTAAGAAACTTCCTGGGAACATTGGGGTGTGCATTATTGTCCCAAGACTCCTGCAGAAAGCTAGCTAAACTCCTGAGTGGTAGCTAACTTTCAGGAAAATAATGTGGCTTGTGATTTTTCAGTCATGTCACATTCTTTTATTTCCATAAAATTTACTAGTTTTGAGCTGCTTTGCATGAAAAGCAGCTCATTACCATTTTTGCGATATTTAGTGTAAAATAATGTGCAGTGTTTAAAATACCACATGTTATTGCTACCTCAAAGCATTTACTGAGAGATAAACACTGAATACCATGCAGCAACCACCTAATGCAGCTTAGTAAATGACCCCCTTACTTTGGTTATTCTGAAAATCAGAACTGTTTGCAGACCTCAACGGAATGGGGTTGATAACCTCTGCCTTACGTTCTGTTTTCAGGCCATGTATTTGTTTGGATGCCTTGTTGAATTACAATTTTTATTAATCTTGTTTATTTTATGTTATTTATTATGCTTTTTTGATGCTACATTATTATGCTTTTGTTGTTGATTGATTTGTTTTTCATTAGGTTTATATCGTCTTTTTTATTTATTTATTTTAAATTGTTTGTGTACCACTTTTTCAATAAAAATTGGTCAAAATGGTTCACATGCAAGTACATACACAATATAAAAACAATATAAAACAAATGAAAGTAAATAAATAAATAAATGAGGGCTAAAACTAACATCTGACAAATTAACAATACAAAATTCATATCGAATACAGTTTAAAGATATTGATGGAGGAAAAATTAAGAGTTTTCTTGTATTTGAGTATTAAATGCCTGTTGAAAGAGATATGTTTTTAAAGTTTTTTTGAATTCTTTTATGTTTGAAATTTGTCGAAGTGTGTTAGGTAAGTTATTCCAAATTGATGGGCCTGCAACTGAAAAAGCTCTTTTTCTGGTGATATCTAATCTTGCAAGATGAACCGAAGAGATGCTTAGCAGGTTTTTGTTTAAAGATCTTAAGTGGTTTATAAATTTGCAGAGTGGAACATAACCAAGTGGATGTAGGATTATGTATGAGTAAATGGATTCTAAATTTAATGGGGAGCCAGTGCAGAAAAAACAGAATAGGAGATGTATGATTTTTCAATGAAACACCAGATAATACATGTGCAGCTTTTGGATTAACTGGAGAGGTCGGATAGCTATATTGGGAAGACCTAGATAGAGTGCATTATAGTAGTCGAGTCCAGAGAAAATCAAAGATTGAAGAACCGTGCGAAAGTCTTGGTAGAAAAGCAGAGGAAGGAGGCGCTTCAGTATATGTAATTTGCAAAAAGATTTTTTTACTATTGCAGAGATGTGTTGTGTTAAGGAAAGATCGGAGTTTATTGCTTATGATTATGTTTTACTGTTCTAATTTTTAATGTACCTTGGTTTGAGTGCTTGGAAGGTATGCAAGTAACACATTTTTAAGTAAACATATGCATATTGTTGCCTGTAGAAGAGAAAGCACTTCACTTTATCTGTCCCCAGTATATGAATATATAAATATATAAAAAGGTGGAACAATTCTAGACAGCAGAATATGAAAACTTTTCAAGGCTGTAAAGATTTTTTATATGGCACTTGTATACCAAAACACTGACCCACTCTTTAAAGGCTAGGACTATCCTGTCACTCTTAATTCACCTCTGCTCTCTTGGAACTTGCCATTGCTGGATTATTCTTAATAACCTATGGGGAAAACCTAAAACCCTCTACAACAACAATAATAATAATAATAATAATAATAATAAATAATTTTTCCCTACACCCCCTCCGCATGAACTCAGTTCATCAGCCAAGTCACTCTTATCTGTACTATTCTCCTCCATTACCAACTCCCAACTCTATGCTTTCCTCCTTACTGTGCCATATGCCTGGAATAGACTTCCTGGGTTGGTGCACCATGCTCTTTTTCTGGCCTTATTTCAATCCAGTCTAAAAACCCATCTTTTTGAGGCTATTTTGAAAATCTTAACCCATGGTTCTTTTGATCTTATCCTTGCTTGAGTTAACCATTTTCTTAATAAATGCCAAAAATATCTTATTTGTGACTAGATTATAAACTGTAAGAGAAGAAATTGAGTCTTATTTGTATTTGTACAGTATTGCATATGTCTTGTAGTGCCGTAGATATAATTAGTAGTAGTAGTTGTTGTAAAAACTGTGAACTTGCACAGCTGAGAAACACAGTGAGCAGGGAACATGTATCAGGATTTTAGTAGGCCTTTCAAGCTATCAGGAAAAATCCTCCATACAGAAAACTTTAATTATGTAGCAGAGTCCATACAGAAGTTAACTGCATTTTATTCCCTCCTTCTTCATAGATTCTACTCCTATAAGCTGTCCAGAATGCATGAACCAAACACTCATCTAACATCTTTCCTTTTAACTTCTTTCCTGCAAATCCCTTCCCTGGTGTCTTCATGGCTTCATGGATTTGGGAGAGAGAGTAAAGCAGGTAGATGCACAGGTGATATTCTTCTCAGTCCTCCCAATGAAAGATAAAAGCCCAGGCAGGGAAGCTCGCATTCTGGAGATGAATAAATGGCTGTGTAGATGATGCCAACAAGAATGTTACATAAGAAGGTATCCTTGAAGAAGAAAGACTCTCTGAAACATGGCCACACTGAACCGTCGCTGCAGCGCTTTCAAACTCGGTTTTATTTGCACAAAAAAAAATTTTTTTTAATGGAGACTATTTGGAAGCCAGTGGAGTTTTGATGATTATAATAAGGCACCTTTTAAAACAAATGTATTATAAGGTAGCCATGTATGACATATACCCTTGCCTCCATCATTTAGATATTTTGGGCATTTTGGGAGCAGAGGTATTAATCAGAGTGGTGTGGTGTTGTGACAAGAGCATTTCAGTATCATGGACCATGGGATGATGTTTCAAGGACTGTTAAATAGAGATGGGGTTTAACCTATCAAATAAGTGGTGCAGCGTCTTCCAGAGCACACTGGCAAACCTTCTGAGGAGGGTTTTAAATTAGGATCATTGAGGATGGATGAACAAAGCCCTAAATTAAGTAAAAGTACTCAAGCAAGAGAATCTTTATTTAAACCCTTATGGAGGAATGGGTAAAATCTATGTACACTAATGGTTGTAGTATAGGAAATGAAGTCCTGGATCAAGCTGATTTAGAATATAGTTATACTGAAGAGGATGTTGGGGAGGTACCCGTAATGGAGAAGGTTTTCATGGGTAATGATTCAGATGGACTGAATCAAATCACGGTGAACCTAGAAGATGTGGTAGGCCTGATTGACAAACTGAAGAGTAGTAAATCACCTGGACCGGATGGTATACACCCCAGAGTTCTGAAGGAACTAAAAAATGAAATTTCAGACCTATTAGTAAAAATTTGTAACTTATCATTAAAATCATCCATTGTACCTGAAGACTGGAGGATAGCAAATGTAACCCCAATATTTAAAAAGGGCTCCAGGGGCGATCCGGGAAACTACAGACCGGTTAGCCTGACTTCAGTGCCAGGAAAAATAGTAGAAAGTGTTCTAAACATCAAAATCACAGAACATATAGAAAGACATGGTTTAATGGAACAAAGTCAGCATGGCTTTACCCAGGGCAAGTCTTGCCTCACAAATCTGCTTCACTTTTTTGAAGGAGTTAATAAACATGTGGATAAAGGTGAACCGGTAGATATAGTATACTTGGATTTTCAGAAGGCGTTTGACAAAGTTCCTCATGAGAGGCTTCTAGGAAAAGTAAAAAGTCATGGGATAGGTGGCGATGTCCTTTCGTGGATTGCAAACTGGCTAAAAGACAGGAAACAGAGAGTAGGATTAAATGGGCAATTTTCTCAGTGGAAGGGAGTGGACAGTGGAGTGCCTCAGGGATCTGTATTGGGACCCTTACTGTTCAATATATTTATAAATGATCTGGAAAGAAATACGACGAGTGAGATAATCAAATTTGCAGATGACACAAAATTGTTCAGAGTAGTTAAATCACAAGCAGATTGTGATAAATTGCAGGAAGACCTTGTGAGACTGGAAAATTGGGCATCCAAATGGCAGATGAAATTTAATGTGGATAAGTGCAAGGTGATGCATATAGGGAAAAATAACCTATGCTATAATTACACGATGTTGGGTTCCATATTAGGTGCTACAACCCAAGAAAGAGATCTAGGTGTCATAGTGGATAACACATTGAAATCGTCGGTTCAGTGTGCTGCGGCAGTCAAAAAAGCAAACAGAATGTTGGGAATTATTAGAAAAGGAATGATGAATAAAACGGAAAATGTCATAATGCCTCTGTATCGCTCCATGGTGAGACCGCACCTTGAATACTGTGTACAATTCTGGTCGCCGCATCTCAAAAAAGATATAATTGTGATGGAGAAGGTACAGAGAAGGGCTACCAAAATGATAAGGGGAATGGAACAACTCCCCTATGAGGAAAGACTAAAGAGGTTAGGACTTTTCAGCTTGGAGAAGAGACGACTGAGGCGGGATATGATAGAGGTGTTTAAAATCATGAGAGGTCTAGAACGGGTAGATGTGAATCGGTTATTTACTCTTTTGGATAGTAGAAAGACTAGGGGACACTCCATGAAGTTAGCATGGGGCACATTTAAAACTAATCGGAGAAAGTTCTTTTTTACTCAACGCACAATTAAACTCTGGAATTTGTTGCCAGAGAATGTGGTTCGTGCAGTTAGTATAGCTGTGTTTAAAAAGGATTGGATAAGTTCTTGGAGGAGAAGTCCATTACCTGCTATTAAGTTCACTTAGAGAATAGCCACTGCCATTAGCAATGGTTACATGGAATAGACTTAGTTTTTGGGTACTTGCCAGGTTCTTATGGCCTGGATTGGCCACTGTTGGAAACAGGATGCTGGGCTTGATGGACCCTTGGTCTGACCCAGTATGGCATTTTCTTATGTTCTTATGTTCTTATCCAGGAAGGATCATGGCACTATTTAATATTGTATAATCACACAAGGGTCAACACAAAAATAGAACCTCTTCACCACAGTACTACACAACATACATAAGAAGAGGAATACAATAAATTGCATCAATGTTTTATTTGCATTTTATAAACCTATCTAACATTAAAAACTATCTAACACACTCATACTATACTCATGCACTCACATTTAAAAACAAACATCTTCAAGAAACATGAAAATCAGAAATATTATCAAATAATTCACTTGTAATATAAAGTGCAAATGCTCACATCATATTTTAAACATTATACAATAAATCAACCAACGAAGTCAGTCCTCAACGTATCCAACAAAGATCTTCGTTTCGCCAAGCTTATCTTAATGGCTTCATCAGGGATAGGACTGGTTTGAATGAATAACAGCTATCATCTCAAAATATTAATGAGTGACACAACTGTAGAGCTTCGAAACTTCAATTTCTTAACAAGTTTTCCAACATGCGATCAAACTTCAAAATGTGTTCGATACGAAGTACCTTCAAGGAAGATTCAAAAATCATTCATCTCTCAACTCACTCTAAAGTTCAACCCGTTCTCTAACGGGGACACTTCCACGTAACACTTAAATTTAATGTGTCACCATTCATAAGCCTCTTAGACATTATAACACCGGAAATGACGTCTGTTCCATGTTTGAAATAGAGTCTATTTCAAACATGGAACAGACGTCATTTCCGGTGTTATAATGTCTAAGAGGCTTATGAATGGTGACACATTAAATTTAAGTGTTACGTGGAAGTGTCCCCGTTAGAGAACGGGTTGAACTTTAGAGTGAGTTGAGAGATGAATGATTTTTGAATCTTCCTTGAAGGTACTTCGTATCGAACACATTTTGAAGTTTGATCGCATGTTGGAAAACTTGTTAAGAAATTGAAGTTTCGAAGCTCTACAGTTGTGTCACTCATTAATATTTTGAGATGATAGCTGTTATTCATTCAAACCAGTCCTATCCCTGATGAAGCCATTAAGATAAGCTTGGCGAAACGAAGATCTTTGTTGGATACGTTGAGGACTGACTTCGTTGGTTGATTTATTGTATAATGTTTAAAATATGATGTGAGCATTTGCACTTTATATTACAAGTGAATTATTTGATAATATTTCTGATTTTCATGTTTCTTGAAGATGTTTGTTTTTAAATGTGAGTGCATGAGTATAGTATGAGTGTGTTAGATAGTTTTTAATGTTAGATAGGTTTATAAAA